>NC_034596.1:82569489-82613992 GCF_900095145.1 Mus pahari | reverse complement strand
ACATACTGCTCTTACAGAGGACCCAAGTTCAGTTCTGGGATGCACATCAGGAGGGCTCAAACTGCCTATAACCCCAGCTCCTGTGGATGCAATGCCCTCTTCTGTACTACATGGGGCACCTTCATTTACCTGTACTCACCCACACTGACAAATATACATATATACTTTAAATTGCAACTCACAAAAGCAAAAGTGGTAAGTCATTTTAGAACTAACTAACTAGTCACCAGACTAGTCTTTTCTGTGCATCAATTTTAACAACCATGCAAATAGAGCCACTATCATTTGTTAAGTACTTACATTCTAGCATAAATCTTCCAAGTTCACCTATAAAACTTATTTATTTCTCTCCCCAATTCTATGGGGGAGGTATTACAGATTCCACTTTTTAGACAATTAAATGGGTTCTCCTATGAGACCCTTTCCCATATTGACTTCATTATTCGGATTATACAACTATTAAAAATACTAGTTTGGAATTCTGACTTCGAGAATCCACTTTTCAATCACAAGCTACCTCTCTGTACAAATGCTGTCCAGTGACCCCACAAGCAGCTCAAAATCACATGCTGCAACTTTTTCTCTTCTCTTCTCTAGGTTTGTTCTTCCTAAATTCTAAAACCGCTGGTCATCTATGCTAGGAATCTGGAATGTACACCTTCCTCCTCAAACCAGCAAGAATGCTGTCAGTTTTACTTTAAAAACTAAGTGATTCTGACTCGTCCCCTTTATCAGCTCCCTGGTCCAAATTTCATCTTTGAACCAAATGAAATCGCTTCTCTCATCTCCACCCCTAGGTTCTTGCCACTTTAAAGCCTGAGGTCAAAATAGCTCCTTCTGACTCGTGAGTGTCCAAGTAAGCAAATAATAAATCTTCCCACCAAATCATTCCGAGTCGCCGAGTACTGTCGAGTCTCACCCTAAAAGCTCGGGCGAGTGGAAAGGATCATGCCTAAAGAGTTAACTGGAAGCACAATTTTCTGCGCAAGAGTTTACTCAAGAGCAAACCACTTGTGTTCTTTTCAAGAGTATCAGCAAGGGTCCCTGCGCACGGGGCAAGGGTGACAGGCAAATTCATGAAAGCGCTCCTTAAAAAATAATAAATGAATAAATATTAAAAATTTTTTAAAAAGCAATCGCCTGCCCTAACCTACATCGACCATGTTGACTAAGGGTCTCCACACAGAAGTTATGTTTTGCGAGTTTTTTGCATAGGTTTTACGCGTTACTTAAAACAAAACATAATAAAGACTGCGCCCTTCCTCGTCTCCATCACTCACTCGATGCCGCGGTCCACGGAATTTTTCTGATAAACGCAATAGGCCGACCAGTCCTGGAACGCAGTGCGGTTAGCCCCTTTATGGCGGAGGCTGCCATGTTAGAACGGAATGAATCAAAACCCTGGGGTCGTGACCCCGGAAGAACCTGCCAGATCCGGAATTTCGAGTTCTGCTTCCGGGCCAAACAGTTGGCGGCCTCGAGATGGGGAAGATGGCGGCTGCGGTGGCTTCGTTAGCCACGCTGGCAGCAGATCCCGGAGAGGATGCTTTCCGGAAGCTTTTCCGCTTCTACCGGCAGAGCCGGCCGGGGACAGCGGACCTGGGAGCCGTCATCGACTTCTCAGAGGCGCACTTGGCTGGGAGCCCGAAGCCCGGCGTGCCCCAGGTAGGAAGGGAGGAGCAGTGTGCGCCGCCCCGCACGCCTAGCGGCCTGCGGGGCCCGACACCGGGCCGCCTCCGGACCGGTTTTGGAAGGAAGCCCCTGCTGGGCCTGTCGACTGAGCTGTGCTGTCGAGCGATGAGCGAGCGACCAGCTACCTCGCTGTCCCAACGCGCTGGGCCGCGGCTTGTTTCCTGCCGCCATTTCCCCCCCACCCACGTGGCCTTGCTCGGAAAAAAAAAAAAAATCTGGAAATTGCTCGTACCTCCTTAACTGTCTGGTTAATACTAATACGTTATTTTGTGTAAAGCCCAGAAGAACATCTTCGTGGACGTTAGGGTGGCCTCATAGCTTCAAATAAAAGCAGCCATTTAGACCGTTAATCCTTTGGGCCTCAGACTCGACACTGTCTTCTCTGAGACTTTGAAAGTAAAGGTAAAATTAGCAGGGTTTTTTTCCTCTAAAGAATCTAGGAGCCTGGAGAGATGGCTCCGTAGTTAAGAGCATTTAAGGTTTGGTTCCTTGCATCCACGTGGCAGCTCACAGCCATCTGTAACTCCTCTTCCGGAGGATCAGACACCTTCTCCTGAGCTCCACAGGAAAGCACTCCTACACATATAAATAAATAAACTTCTAAGCTAAATCGAAACAACCTACTACCCTACCTATTTCTGCGTAAATGAGAACATAATGAGGGGCGGAGGGTAAATTGTGGGTCTAGTGTGTGTGTGTTTTCCATGGTCACATTTTACATTTTTATTTATGTATGGTTTTTCAAGACAGGGTCTCTATCCTTGCCTGTTCTGGTACTCACTCTGTAGACCAGGCTGGCCTCAAACTCACAGAGATCCTCCTTGCCTCTGCCTCCTGAGTACTGGGCTAAAGGTGTGCACCACCACTGCCTGGCCTTAGTCATATTTTTTAAAACTTTATCTTGTTGAGACAGAGTCTCATTTGGGAGCCCAGGCTGGCAGCTAACTGAACCAGGATGTCTGTGTAGTCACTTAAGAGAGAAAATATGTGACCCCTTATTTGGCCTTGGTGTTTATTGTGCAGAGATGTTCACGTCAGAAGTTCTTAACTAGGACAGAGGTAAGTAAAATTTGGAGTTCACAACTCAACTTCTCAGAAAGTTTGTTAGCAGATAAGAGTCCTGTGAGTTACATGTGGAAAGAATGTGCCTGAGATTAACATTGGACTCTGAAGCGCTCTTTTTTGTTGCACGGTGCTCAAAAATACAGTACGGATTGATTAAATGTAAGCTTGGCTTGTCAATATCACCAGCTCAGGTTAATGGTAGCATTTTAGAGAAGCTATTGTCAAAGAACGCCAGGCTAGAGCAGCGGAGAAAAAAATGGCTAGAGAAAAATCGGAAAGGGGAAAAAAATTTTTCCCTCAAAAAGCTCAGTGACTTGGTTTCTTTGGCATATAAAGTGAGTTTGTAAATCTTAAGGTCTGAGGATGTTTCTGAGTTATGGTACAGTATCAAGTGTGGCCTGTTTAAGAACTCATGACCAACTATTTTGTCAGCGATGTGTAACTAGAAAACTTGGGCTGATCAAGCCTCTCGGGAAAGTTTCTGATAGCCGTTTTATTATAAAGATTGGTGGGCCTAGCATGTAGCTCTGTGGTGAGTGTTTGCCTAGCGTGTTTAGGATTTGATTTCCCAGTGACAAGGAGAAAGGCATTTCTGTTCTTCTTATTGTTTGAGGCCTGTTTATATACCAGTTATTTGTATTTTGTCAGGAAATGTCCATCCTTCAAGAATGATTGAAACAGAAGCTCATTTCTCAAGCCAGGCATGGCACACACCTTTAATTCCAGGACTTGAAGACAGAGGCAGGCAAACAGAATTCTGAGTTCCCAGACATCCAGGACTACATAGTAAGAGATTCATCTCCAAAACCCATTAGCAGCAGCAACAACAGCAAAATAAAAGCTCGTTTATCTTTGGGAAAAGAGGCATTTTAAAGCAAGCCACTTCTATTATTCATAGAAAAGTGAAGTGGTTTGGGGGCTTTTTGTTTGTTTTGCTTATAACATTAGGTTTTAGGGTTTTTGGATTTGGTTTCAATTTTCGTTTGTTTAGGTTGTGGGTCATTGTTTTGGTTTTGGGTGGGGTTTTTTGGTTTGGTGAGTTCTTTCTTTCTTTCTTTCTTTCTTTTTTTAGAGAGAGTGTCTCTTTGTATCCCTTGCTGCTGTCCTGGAACTGGATTTTCAGACCCTGCTGGCCTCAAAAATCACAGCCTCCCGGGTGCTGGGGTTAAAGGTGTGTGTGCCATGACACCTGGCTACCTGCTGGGTCTTAACCAGTGTAATGGCTCATCTATAAGATGTCCTTATGTGCAAAGAAAACTTTACAAGCTCCTAATAATTTATTTTTTAGTAATAAAAGCAAAGTTCTAGAATTAGTATTTGATCTAAAGGTAGCAATGTCAGCAAATGGGACCCCTGGTGTTTTATGGAAATAACTTTGTGGCTAGAATGCTCTTATTTTCTCAACCTACTCCTGCCTGATATTTTCTATTGCCAACTACAATGAAGTGCTTCAGAAGCCGTGTTTTAGCACTAACCAGACCAAATAGCGTTGTGACCTCAAATATGTACACTTGCAAATGCGTTTTGTGAATCCTCTTAAATTAGCAAAAGTGTGTTCACATAGAAAAAGGTTATCTTGGGGCTGGTGAGATGGCTCAGGGGGTAAGAGCACCCGACTGCTCTTCCGAAGGTCGAGTTCAAATCCCAGCAACCACATGGTGGCTCATAACCATCCATAACAAGATCTGACGCCCTCTTCTGGAATGTCTGAAGACAGCTACAGTGTACTTACATATAATAAATAAATAAATCTTTCAAAAAAAAAAGAAAGAAAGAAAGAAAAAGGTTATCTTGAAAGTCAAAATTAGGGGCTGGAGAGATGCTCAGCAGTAAGAGCACTTGCCACTCATCTAAAGGACCTGGGTTCAGTTCCCAGGGCCTACATGGCAGCTCCTAACCATGCAGAACTCCAGTGCCAGGGAATCAGTCCAATACCTCTCACCTCCATAGGCACCAGGCATGCACATGATACACATACATGCAGGCAGATGACTCACATAAAATGAATGTGTCTGAAAACTAAAAGAAAGCCAAAACCAGTCTAGCTTAATTTTTTCTGAAAAATAATATTTGTTAGACTGCAGATGCGGAAACTGGCCATAGGTCAAGTAGGTGGGGGAAACTAGTATTAAGAAGCCAGGCAGTGGTGGCTCACGCCTTTAATCCCAGCGCTTGGGAGGCAGAGGCCGACGGATTTCTGAGTTCGAGGCCAGCCTGGTCTACAAAGTGAGTTCCAGGACAACCAGGGCTACACAGAAAAACCCTGTCTCAAAAAAAACAAAACAAAAAAAAGAACCCATAGCAGAAATGTCTTAGGAGATCTCAGGTTCTCCGGGTTGACTCTAAGATAACTGGCCCTCTGACTTGGGTTTCTCTCCTTCCAGGTGGTCAGGTTTCCTTTGAATGTGTCCTCTGTCACTGATCGTGATGCCAGTAGGGCGGGACTTGAACCTGTGAGCAAGTGGCAGGCCTATGGACTCGAAGGCTATCCTGGTAAGTGCTCCTAAGAGAGAACGGGAAGTTAGGCAGTCATTCTGATTTCTTTCATAGGAAGAGCTGTGAATAGATAAAGAACATACCTAAAACACATTCATGCCCCACCCCGGAACCTATCCTATTTGTGCCGTCTCTAAAGAGTAGTCTGTTTAATGTTACCAAAGACTAAGGAAACTCAGAAGCATCATAAAAAATTAAATGAAAAAAATTAAAGGCAGACTCTAAACTCTGCCATAACTGTGAACCTCAACTCTGCCAGAATTTTAAGGGAATAATAGACTGAATAATTTAGAATTTTTTTTGTTTTTGTGAAAGGTACATCTGTGATTTGTTATTTTGGTTCCCCCCCCCCCCAATGTATGTGGGTACAATGTTGCTGTCTTCAGACACACCAGAGGGTGACATCGGATGCCTATTACAGATGGTTGTGAGCCACCATGTGGTTGCTGGGAATTGAACTCAGGACCTCTGGAAGAGCAGTCAGTGTTCTTAATGGCTGAGCCATATCTCCAGCCCTGTACATTTGTCTCTTATTGTATGAGTGTTGTACTTGCATGTATGTCTGGTGCTTTCAGAGTCAGAAGAGGGTGTCACATGCCCTGGCTGAAGAGTTAGATGGTTGTGGGCTTCCATGTTAGTGTTTGGAACCAAAACGGTCCTCTGGAAGGGCAGCAAGTGCTCTTAACTGCTGGGCCATATCTCTGGCCTAGGTTGAGAACATATTTTATTACATATGGGGTGGAGAAGGGCACATGCACATGCGTACTTAAAGGAGAAAAGAGTATATCAAATCCCTGCAGCTGGAGTTACAAACAAATGAGCCACATTAAAAAATGTACTTAATCTGAACTAGACTGCCTAGAGGGGCATTAAATTGGGAGTTATTTCAAAAGTGTGCGCTGGATTTTTTGGAAATGTTAGAATAGTATTTTCTTACGTGGGAATGTGTGGTTTTGCCATCCTTAGTCTGTGCATGACATGTTTACAGTGCTGGTCAAAGCAGGAAGATGGTGTCAGATGTTCTGAAATTGGAGTTATATGTATTTATATGTTAAAGAACGGTAGATTTAATGCTAAGAAACAAAATAGACTAATAACTAGTATTCCATTTACTGGATGAATGTATGATTAATTAAATCCAGAATTGGAGGTAGACTTCTGTGTGCACTAAGTGACTTGGAGGAGTCTTGTGACTTATTGGGAATGGATGATAGTCTAAGGGTGAACTTTACGTTCTAAAGTTGCTTTAGGATAACACTGTTGACAGCTAACCTTGTAGATTATTTATTCCTCTTGAGAATATCCCCAAAAGTCAGATATTTACAGTGTCTTGTGTTCATCAGAAGTTGCTTTTTCATTAACTTTAAGTTGAAAGGGTATGGGAAGTAAACAAGAGAATAGTAGGCATAAGAATATGAAAAAAGAAACCAGAACAATTTCAGCACACATATAACACTTATCTTTTGTCTTTTATAGGATTTATTTTCATTCCAAACCCCTTCCTCCCGGGGTGCCAGAGGCACTGGGTAAAACAGTGCCTTAAGTTATACTCCCAGAAACCTAATGTATGTAACCTGGACAAGCACATGACTAAAGAAGAGACCCAGGGACTGTGGGAACAGAGCAAAGAGGTCCTAAGGTAAGTGGTTGTGTTGAGTTTTGTTTGGCTTCTCGCCCCCCCCCCCCCATTTCTACACAGCACTATTTGTTTCCCCAAGAACATTTGGACAGAGGATTTGACGGTTATGTTAAACTGAGATCCACTTTGAAGATTTTTATGATAGCTTAGAAACTGAGTTCATCCACATTCATCATCACATGTTGTTTTAATTCTAATTCAGGCATTTTTATATGAAGTATGTTGCTTTAAAGACTAGTAGGAAGAACTAATAGCACTTGTGTTTTACATGGAGTTGCTCACGCCACCTCTTTTGTGATGGGTCGGTTGTTGCTTGTGGAAGAACTAGTGTCTGGATGTTGATGTTTCAGCATTCATTCCACAAATACTCATTGGAGGAATCAATTGGGTTCCTAGGCATTGGAGACACAAAACTTAATAGGATATGCACACTCTTCTCATTGAGTGATCTTTCAAAGGAATTACCTATGAAAGTAATTACAATGGAGCTGAAACAATTTTGTAATAGTGGTTAGGAACTTGGGGAACACAGGAGGAAATAATTCTTCCAACAGGGTGAATGTATCCAAGAAAAATTACTTTTTAATACAGGTTTTTATAATTGTATCTATTTTTTTTTTCTCTCTCTCTGACCATTTCAACTATTCTTCAAAAATGATAAGAGATTTGCCATTCAGGACAGTGGATAATCTGGTTAGGGGTATTAATCAGCCTGAGCAGAGGTTTGTTACTTGAGACAGTATGTTCTGTGAGGTGTGTAGTTAAGATTCAAAAGAAGATGGGAAACATTTGCTGGGCATATCCGTAGACCTTGCTTGACTCTGACTGTGGCCAAGCAAGGGGGACAGAGTATGCAAGAGTAATTGGAGTTCATGCAAGTTCTAACCAGCTTAATCAGTAGCTGGGTGAATTGCAGTACTCCAACATTCTGCTTCTATCCTCATAGTTCTCATGTTGCAGGCTGGTAGTATTTAAACTGTTTATTTCAGTTCTAAAATGGAAAACAAGAAAACACTTCCTGACTTCTGTAATTTTTGTAAAAATGTTGAAAAATAAGGACATTTAAATAGATGATTGGCAGAATCCAGTGTAGAGTTTAGACATGATCACGAGAATGCTTACTCATGTGGCAAGGTTGGAATGACTCAGAGAACATGCTTCCGTCCATTCACAGGTACAGTAGACAAACAGGAAGTAGGCATTTTAGGTAGAGTAGAACCAAACTGTACAGGGTTTAACACTCAGAACAGCAGCTCTGGAGTCAGATTGCCTGTCCCTTGCTCAGTTCCATAGTAGCTGGGTAATCTTGAGCAAGTTTTTTAACATTTCCTTCCTGAGTGTTGTGAATATAGGTGAGAAATCCTTAGAAGATGCTTGTTGGAATGATAATCAGCTTGGTGGCCTATCTGCCCTTCATGCCATAAACTGTTAGACTGATTCTAGGGGGAAAATAAAAGATTGTGGTTTCCTTTAAAGCTTTCTTGGTCGATAGTTTAAAGTGCATGTAGGAGCCATGAGGGAAACCTTCCCTGTTCTTCAGCTTTTAGTGCTTCCCTTAGAATTGAAGGCAGTGTAAGGGAAGATGTGACTGAATGAAATTGCAGTGCTTGCCGGGCAGTGATGGCACATGCCTTTAATGTCAGCATTTGGGAGGCCGAGGCAGGCGGATTTCTGAGTTCTAGGACAGCCAGGGCTACACAGAGAAACCCTGTCTCAAAAAAAACAAAAAGAAAGAAATTACAGTGCTTAATAGCTCTAAACCAGCCTGTGTTTTCAAATAATGTATTCTTTCCTTCTGATATATGATCGTAGAAATCTCATCTGAGATAGCTCAGATGGACCTCTGTAATAAATCAATCAATAGCAATGGGGGATACTTTTCTGTCTAATTTATTAACAAAAATAAAAATGGTGGTGATTATACCTTACGTTGTCAAAGCCAGAAGAAATTGATATTCTGAGACCTTGTGCTGGCAGCACTAAAAATCAGTTTAGGCTTTAGTTCTCATCCTGTTGCTATGTGATGTATGTTTCAGTATTCTCACTGGGATGATCACTCCAGGTATTTGGGTCATGCTATGCTACAGTCCTGTGAGCGGTACATGAAGTTCTCTCCACTCCCAAAGTCTGTAGAGTAAAAAGCATCGCTGTTCAGGAAGCTCCCCCAAGATCGTCTGATTCCCCCAATATCTTCCCACACTGGGAACCGGAAACAAAGGAGTCTCTGAGGATCCTTCCCTTTTATCTCCACAGAACTCCGACTATTATAAAAGGCAGTAGAGGTGTAGTTCGTTAGTGTTCAGAGAAATGGAGCTTCAGAGTGATTTTGTGTCGATGTATGCTCTGTTTAGGGTACTGTAGCTAGAGTCTTACTCAAAAGACAATTGGCATTGGGTAATATAGCTATATTTGTCTAGGCCCTGTGTTCCTCAGTATGATGTGGGTGGATGTGCAAATTTTAAGTGCATGCACCTTTATTACAGCCTTATTCATCAGCAGGAGACCATTAATCAGTCATGGCCTGTCTCAGAAATAAGATATACCCATTAAAACAAAGGAGGCATTGGAGTCACATTAAACTGTCATTTCTTGCTGTCTTTATGCCTACCTTAGTCCAAGTCACTATCAGTCGTGTGTGTTCTGTAGAATGAATGCCAAAGTGGCCTCCCAGCCTCTTACCTATAGTTTAATCCTGGTGAAGCTGCCCAAAGTTAGCTCAAACTCTTTACCTCAGACGTCGGGTTTGAGGACTCTCTAGGCTACTCATACTTACGACCACTGATTATAGCTTCAGGGGTGTTTCATGACCCCTTCGTTTTTAGTAATTCACTAGAAGAAAACACTGCGTGGGTGCCCCTCGATATCAAATCAGGACAGAGTACTCTACATGTTGGTGATAAGCCAGCCAGTGAGTTCCAAATTCTAGTGGCTATAAATTTATTAGCATTTTGTTAAATGGTCACTACTGATTAAAACATTAGTCATTTGAGCTTGGGAGGTGGCACTAAGAGGAATGTTTTTCCTTATTAGAACATGGACCTCAGTTCAATTTCCCAGAACCCATGTGTTTTATTTTGTTTTAGTTGAGGTGGAGGGGGAAGCCAGGCAGAGCCTTGCCATGATTCAAAGACTGGGAAGATGACTTAATTGGTAAAATGTTTGTCACTCGAACTTGAGGGTCTGGATTCAACAACAAAAAAATGCATAATGGCACTTACCTGTAATCCCTGGTGCCGGCTTCCTAATCTAATCAAGAAGCCCCTGTTAGGTAAAGACAAGATAGACACCTTGGAAATGACACCCAATTTAACCTCTGGCCTCTAAGGGCGTGCTCATCTGCACACATACAGGCACTTATACATGAATACACACACACAAGTCAATAGCCACGTGATTGAATTCAGTCTTAAGGCCACACCCATTCTTAAAATCCAACTAATGCCACTTAACATAAAACCTCACCCCTCTAAAAACACGGTGGCTTTTGTGGGATTCAGCCAACATCCTGAATCATCACTCCTTAGCATAAACCCAGGTGTGATGCAAGGGCTACCGTGATTAACAGTGGGGTTGCTGTCAGGAAATCTGAGGGTTTCATCAAATTCTTTGTTATATGACACTGTAGACTAATTTAAACATAAACCCATCAGTTCCCGTTCTAGCTCCCAAATAATTGGTACAAAGACCTATTAAGTTTAATAACCAGCTGCAAGCCTAGGCTAGGTCAGTTCTGAGTTATTCTAGCCCTCTGAAGCCCTCTTACTTAAAGCCATCTGACTTGCCCTAGCTTGCTCTGGTCCATGTGTGTCATCAGTCTGCTCCCTCATGGCAACCTCATGGTCTCTTACTTCCCTGGCCCTGGGATCGGAAGTCCAGGCTTCCTGTCTCCTCTGCCCAACCATAGGCTGATCAAGTCTTTATTAACCAATCAGATAATTGTAGAGCATTCTTTACATGGTATTGATAGATAGAGGAGATGATTCAATAATCATGGCAGTGCTAGCATCCAGACTGGTACCAGATCGGTGGACACAGAAATCAGCAACTGAATATACAGTGCATAAGACCGACCCCAAGGGGCTGCAAGTAAGAGCACTGACTGCTCTTCCAAACATCCTGAGTTCAAATCCTAGCAACTACATTGTGGCTCACAAACACCCGTAATGAGATCTGACATCCTCTTCTGGTGCATCTAAAGTCAGCTACAGTGTACTTAGGTATAATAATAAATCTTTGGGCCGGAGCAAGCAGGTTGACCTGAGCAAGCAAAGATCCTAAAATTCAATTCCTCACAACCATCTGTACAGCTAGAGTGTACTCAAGTAAATAAATAGATAAAACTTTTTTTAAAAAGATGATTAAAAAAATTTAAAAAAAATTAAAAAAAAAAAAAGATGATTAAATTCTCTTGGTTATAATCTTTGCAGGTCTAAAGAAGTGACTAAGCGAAGACCCCGAAGTTTACTTGAGAGACTGCGCTGGGTCACCCTGGGCTACCATTATAACTGGGACAGTAAGGTATTTGCTTTATTCCGTTGTTGTACATTTATAGGTTGTTGGGTCCCCTGTGGTTGGGTTTGTTCCTAAACAAATGTGAAATACCACAACCATAGCAAAGATGTCAAGAGCATGACTGTACCATTTAAAAGGGGGGCTGTGACTATTGCCTCCTTTACGTCCTCCTTAGAGAGTGACAGTGGAAGCACGTGTCTCTAATCCTTCCTCTAACCTCAGGAGGATTCCCAGCACCCATGTGGTAGCTCATATCCACCGAGGGATCTGAAACTCTCTTCTGGCCTCTGGTCAGTAAGTACACACACGTGGTACACAGACATGCGTACAGGTAAAACACTCGTACACATAAAGCCGTGTTTGCCACAGCTTAGGTTATTTAACTGATACCTGTGACGTCTTTCTAGCAACACCTCGCTGTCCTAAGCAGTTAGCTATCCTGACAAAAGCCAACCAGTGCATATTTTCATTTGGTCTAATTATTTTTACATACTTCAAAATTACCCTTTCTTTACTAAGAAAATGAGAATTGAAAATTACTAAGAACTACAAGAATATTCAAAGAAAACCATAGGCTATAAGAAAGGAGAACAATGTGCAGGCAGTTTGGATGTGACTGAAGGCAACAAGGGGCAAGACTAGACAGCAGCCCTGAGTAATTGTCTGAAGGACTTAAGCTCAAAATAATATAGGCACCTTAGTGTCTCTAACAACAACCTTCCAGGTTAAGAATGACCCGAGCCTTTAATCCCAACACACCAAAAGCAGGAGCAGGCAGATCTCTGAGTTCAGGGCTAACCTGGTCTACAGAATGTGTTTCAGATCAGCCAGGGCTGTTACACAGAGAAACCCTGTCTTCATAAAAACTAAGAAGGAAGAGAAAAGTTCCAGCCAAAGAGGAAAAGCCATCCACAGAAAAGCATTGTTTTACCTACAGTTGGTTCCACTCTTGATAATTTTGTGACTTGTTCTAACTAGACTGCACCAGAACGCTAGTGGAGTTGTAAGACAAACATTGTGTTTTCTGTTAAGATTTAGTTTTATTTATTTAATGTATATGAGTACACTGTAGCTGTCTTCAGACACCAGAAGAGGGCATCAGATCCCATTACAGATGGTTGTGAGCCACCATGTGGTTACTGGAAATTGAACTCAGGACCTCTAGAAGAGCAGACAGTGCTCTTAACCACTGAGCCGTCTCTCCAGCCCCCAAGATTTTAGTTTAATTTAGCACAGGAAGAAGGGAGAGTGAAGGAGCATCCGACCTGCAGATAATGCAGTCCAGAAAGCCCCGACTCCTAATGGCAGACTTGTCATTCTTGAGCAGCATATGCTGAGGGTGAGGGTTAAGAGAAACAGAAGCAGGTTATGGAGATAAATGACTGAGAAAAGATTTCCAATTTAAGATCCTCCCTAGGCCATGATTTAAGTCAGACTTAATCCAGATATTTTGAGCATATCATCAGATTGGCCAAGTAAGTGGGCATCAAGCCAGGTTGCAAACTGACTATAGTGTTTTAATAAATATTAAAATGTTTAATAGGAACCCCACCCTCCCTGTGGAACTATATACTTCCTGGGAAAGGAAGGGATTTTCTTTAGTAGTAGCCACTGGTAAAGTACCAGAGTTTCTATGAATAACACTGCTGAAGCTCACTGGAGTAAGAGTAATGAGAAGACGTGAGAGTAGAAGAGGGAAGGGGCGGGGAGGGAAAACGAGGACTTAAGGCATAACTGATATATGTATGTATATAGTGTCACAGTGAAACACATCTATAATGAATATATTAACACAGATGTTCACATATACAAGATGCCATGCCTAATTATTTCTGACATCCTTCACCAATAAAGTATCCACAACCATAGTGAAGGGGAGACAGTTCTTTCAGATTTCCTCAGTGTCTCCTTCATAGTGCAGTTTTACATTACTCATCTTGTTCCTCGGGCTCTCGTGGTCATAACAGTCCTGGGCTGCCTTTAACTTAAGGGAACTGTCCTGTGTAGGATTCAGATATGCTAGGGTGGTAGAGAAGTTGCTTCTGCATATATGCCAAAACGTGTGAATTTGTATGACTTACCACTGCCTTGCATGGCTGCTGCTCCAAATAGTGAATGGTTTATTATTAGATTTCTATATTACCTCAAGGGTGGGGAGATTCCCAGCAGGGGATCAGGGCACACACTTGTTTGCCAGCACTTTAGAGGAAAACTCAGAAGGATCATACAAGTTGAACACTGGCCTAGTGTGTACAGCAGGTTCCAGCTAGCCAGGGCTGAGCTGCAAGAACTTATCTCAAGAAAGAATGGGCTGGGGAGATTGGTAGGTGCCTGTTCGAACAGTAGTTAGTGAGGTAAAAGATTTTATTTGACAGTTTCCTATGGTCTGAGATCGTTTATTTTTCCTATTTTTTTCTACTTTTACCAAAGAAATACTCAGCAGATCATTATACACCTTTCCCTTCTGACCTGGCTTTCCTCTCAGAGCAAGTCGCCACTGCCTGTGGATTTCAGGGTTTCCAAGCAGAAGCGGGGATCCTGAATTACTACCGCCTAGACTCCACGCTGGGAATCCATGTGGACAGATCTGAGCTAGATCACTCCAAGCCCTTACTGTCCTTCAGGTAACTTAACTTCAGGAATTTCAGTTTGTTTTTTGTTTGTTTGTTTGTTTTTGGTAAGGCATTTTAAAGCAGAAATCAGTAAAGATATAATGAGAGATCTTGTCATTACTATACATAGTAAGCAAGTTAGAACCAGTTTTTGTTGTTATTGTTTTTGTTTTTAAAAAGCAGAGCAACATACAGAGTAAAATATGAAGCCTGCGTGAAATTTTAAGAGAAAAGATGCATCATCAAAACCTAGATATGTGAGACTCAGCGCTTGCTTTGCATATCTGCTGCGTTACTGTTTGTTTTTTTTTGTTTTTGTAGCAGGTCTGTCAGCTGTCGTGATAATGTATGAGGAGCTGGTCACTCAGAAATGCAAGCCAGAATAGTTTCAAAGTGATGACTTGTGGGCTGGGGAGATAGCTCAGGAAGTTAGGTAACTTGTGTTCTCTGCCCACCATGTGTGTTCCATAGCACATTCACACACGGTTAGCTGCACAGACAGAAATAATGAGGGATAAATTTTAAAATGCAGAGCTAGAGAGAAGATTTGGTGGTTAAAACTACTTGTTGCTCTTCTAGATAACTAAAGTTGATTCTCAGCACCTGCATGGTAGCTCACAGCCACCTGAAACTCCAGCCCGGGCAGTCCACTTCACTGTCTGGCTCTGAGGACACTGGGCACATGTGTACAAACATGCATGTGGGCAACACCCATACACAATTGGAAAACAATAAAAAGATGGAAGCACTATTATGTAAGATATCAGCATTAACTTTTGGCCTCCACAGAGGCGCACACAGATCAAAAGTAACTAAGACTCATGAGATGGCTTAGCAGGTAAAGTCACCTGCCACCACTCACATCCTAGTTAACCTCTGAGAGCGGTGTAGCAGAAAGAACTGGCTCCCACACACACTGTGGCAGATTAAGTAAAGAAATGTAAGAACTTGGAAACTGTTCATCTGAAATGAAAAAGAATACAGTTGGCAGTATACTTTCACAAATGTAACTAGTAACAAACCTTTCTCTTTTGGTAGCTTTGGACAGTCTGCCATCTTTCTCCTGGGTGGCCTCAAGAGAGATGAAGCCCCCACCGCCATGTTTATGCACAGTGGTGATATCATGGTAATGTCGGGTTTCAGCCGCTTGTTAAATCATGCGGTCCCTCGAGTCCTTCCACATCCTGATGGGGAGTGCCTGCCTCACTGCCTGGAAACACCTCTCCCAGCTGTCCTCCCTAGCAATTCATTGGTTGAGCCCTGTTCTGTGGAGGACTGGCAGGTGTGTGCCACCTACTTGAAAACTGCTCGAGTTAATATGACTGTTCGTCAGGTACTGGCCACAGGCCAGGACTTTCCTTTAGAACCTGTGGAGGAGACAAAAAGAGACATTACTGCAGATGGTTTGTGCCATCTGCATGACCAGAATAGCCCAGTAAAACGGAAAAGATTAAATCCTAACAGCTAAAACTTAGGGTCTAGATTCTCTTCTTACTCCAGCAGGCTTTTGTTGCCACACACAAGGGCAGGAAGAAGTCATCTATCATGTTGCTGCCTTGGGCCCATCTTAGAGCATAAACTGATTAGAGTTTGTCTAGAGAAGTATCCTACAAGATCCAGTTCTAAGCTCTTAAGAGGAGTGTGTGTTTCTTATACCAGATCGGTATCATGATCCACAGGGACATCAGCATCTGAGGGAGGGGGAAGTGTGTATGTCTGTGCTGAGTCAGCACCTCAGCTTGTTGGGAAATAGTGTTTCTCCCAGCACTGTGTGATTTATGAACCAGCCACCAGAATTCCTAACTCCTCCTAGTCATCAAATTAATTCTTCCACTCATCACTCTGCTCTCACAGAGGAATCTTAAGCAGATGAAGACAATGGAATTAAAGTATCCCTAGGAGCCACGGTTGTCAGTTGATTGGTAGAGCACATGCCTGCCATGCATGGAGCTCTGGGTTGATATCCAGTACCTCGTAAGTCAGGTGTAGTGTATGCCTGTTTCCTATGCTCTCCAAGGGTAGAAGATCAGACATTCAAGGTCATCTTGAATCTATTGACTCTTCCTAGTAGGTTTTTAATTTGTTTTAAATGACTAAAAGTCTCTAGGGTGTTTTGTTAGATGTTTCTCCATGAATAAACTTACTCTATTTTAAATTAAAGACCTGAATCTGTCTTTGAGGGTTGGTGTATCAAGCATTCACTTTTTCCTCATTTTATGTGTTATATCATTCATGCTATTGAAGTCTTTAGTTATTTTTCCCTTAAGTATTGTGTTGTGCCAAAAGAATGTTCCTTGACCCTCTCTTCACTGGTGTCAAAAATACAATGTTATCTCCATGAAGGAATTTTGGGGATCCTTTCTAGAAACTGGGTGTGTCTTAAATTGGGAAACAGGGATTAGCTGGAAACCACTGCTGTCTGCTGCCTTTGATTTGTTTTGTTTAATTTCCATCTTTCTCTTTATCTGCACTTGATCGTTGGGTTTTTGTGATAACAGCCGGTGTGGCATTTTTTAATAAGAAAAAAATTAATAGAAATCTCTTATATAAGCTGCATTCTAAAATTACTGTATGATAGGAAATATTTATGTAATTTGCCTTTGGGAAAGTTCCTTAACTTTTCTTTTGATAGTTCATTAAATTTGACCCACATGAAACCAACAAGCTATTTTTCTGTTCTTGTTTTGGTAGACCCAACAAAATTTCTCGGTGCCATTAAAGCAGACTCTTTAGCTGTGCTGTGGTGGTACAGGCCTTAATCCCAGCACTCAGGATGTGGAGGCAGGTGGATTTCTGAATTCAAGGCCCCCTTGGTCTACAAAGGATAGCCAAGGCTATCTCAGGAAACCCTGTCTGGGGAGCGGAGGGGGACCCAGACTTTATAGAGTATCAGATAAAGGCACTAAGTGGCTGTGGGGAGGGTTCATAAGAATATGCTGTGACATAAAATTCTATAAAGTTCCAACATACAGAATTAATTTATTAAATGAGGGGCAGCTGGAGAGATGACCCAGAAGAACCCAGGTTCAGTTCCCAGCACCCACATACATGACAGCTCATAAGTATCTGTAACTCCAGGGGATCCAACACCCTCTCTGGTCCCCAAGCGCACATATGACACAGACATGAAGAGGTACAATACTCAAACATAAAAGGGGGGGGCATGTTCTAAAGATTTTAGGAACAAGTACCTTTATTTAAGAGTGCAAGGTTGGTGGAGAGTCCTACAGAACCTAGAAGATCTGATCGGCACCTTGACAGAAAAGTTTAGCCTCCTGAGAAAATGCATCTGGCCGGGCGTGGTGGCGCACACCTTTAATCCCAGCACTTGGGAGGCTTGGGAGGCAGAGGCAGGCAGATTTCTGAGTTCGAGAACAGCCAGGGCTCCACAGAGAAACTCTGTCTCGAAAAACCAAAAAAAAAAAAAAAAAGAAAGAAAGAAAGAAAGTGTGTCTGAAGGAAGGACCTAGGAGCGAACAGTAACTGTTTTTCCAAGAATGAAGTTAAATGCAGCAGAGTCCAGTTGGTATGGTGTCAGTGCACAGGTGACGGGAGGCTTCACCATGCTCCTGTGCTCTGCTGTAAGAATTGCGGAACACGGTCCCATGAGGTGACCTTGTTCCCCTCAGAAATCATGCAATCATTCTAAATGTTTTCAGGAGTGTTCTTGGGCCCAGTAAGTTTCACTACTGAGTCTACAAAAGTTATCAGGGCCATCCAGGGAGGTTTTTGTTCAAGAATGTTTATCAGAGTGAAGATCTGAAGCAAGTCCCGTCAGGAAGTGGCTGTTCAGATCCTCATTTATTCACAAGTGAATGGTTCTGGAGCTCCTTCGACTGGGCAAGGCAGCTCTGTCCTGAAACTAGAATCCTGTAGCATTACACCCAAATACAGAAAAGTAGTCACCTTTCCAAGGACAGCAGGGAAATGAGCAACTGTCTATACCTTAGAAAGTGGTCATTACCTGTCCAGAGCAGCATTTTGTAAAGATTGTTAAATATTCCTTAATTTTTATTTAAATTGTATGTTTGGTGTTTTGCCTGTTCCTGATGTTTCTATTTACATATTTCTAAAGGAAACTGTTCAATATGTACATGTTTTTATGCTTCCCTGTACTTCTGATTTATATTGATAATCTTTAAATATTTAAAAAAGAATTTATTTTTTAAAAGGTTGTAATTAAATTTTATTTGTTTCATGTGTGTGGGTGTTTTGCCTTCTTCTATGTCTGAAGAGTACTTGCTTGTCAGGTGCCTGTGGAAACCAGAAGAGAGCATTGGATTCCCAAGAATTGGAATTCAAGATGTTTGGGAGGTGCTGTGTGAGCGCTGGGAATCTTTCTGATCCCCGGTAGAGCTGTGAAATACACTGTTAATTATAGGGCCATCCCTCAACCTGAAGAGCATAGTTCTTAAACCTTGCAAATCTACCACAGTGGGAACTTTAGAATGCAAATCTAGGGGCAATAGTACTGTCTACCAAAAAGGACTTGTTTCATGATATTATGTTTTAAATTCTAGCACTTGGGAGATGGGGGGGGGGGTGTCTATTTCAGAGCTACATAGTAAGACCCTGTCTTGGAAAAATAAACTCAAAAAGTACCAGTATCTTTGGGGGCTTGGGGGACAGTATTTAACTTGGAAGGGATTCCTAATGTCAAACTGAAACAGCCTCCAGTCTGTGTAACTCCGAATCAGGGCAGCCAGCACTCTAACCCCTGAGAGCACTAGAGGCATGCACTGGAGTAGTGTGCAGTTAAAGCGCCCATGCACATCAGGAATAATATGTTTAGCTGGGTGATGGCTGCTCATGCCTCTAATGCCAGCACTCAGAAGACAGAGGCAGTGGAGTTTGAAGGAACCTGGTCTACAGAGTTCCAGGACAGCAGGGCTACACAGGAAAACATTTACTCAGAAGTAAAAGGAAAATAAGTAATACTTTTAAGTGGGTATGTGCATAGTAGGTATATATTCTCAATTTTTTTTAAGATTTATTTTTTTTAAGTACTAGTATTTTTTTTAAGATTTATTTATTTATTATATGTAAGTACACTGTAGCTGTCTTCAGACACTACAGAAGAGGCCATCAGGTCTTGTTACAGGTGGTTGTGAGCCACCATGTGGTTGCTGGGATTTGAACTCTGGACCTTCAGAAGACCAGTCGGGTGCTCTTACCCACTGAGCCATCTCACCAGCCCTTTTATTATTACATGTAAGTACACTGGCTGTCTTCAGACACACCAGAAGAGGGCATCAGATCTCATGAATGGTTGTGAACCACCATGTGGTTGTGGGATTTGAACTCAGGACCTTTGAGAGAGCAGTCAGTGCTCTTAACCACTGAGCTGTCTTTCCAGCCCTCAGTTTTGTTTTGTTTTTAAAGCCAGCGTAAACTGCTCTTTATGAAGGGAGTCCTTTGCAGGGTTGAGTAAAGCATATGCTGAGCTCAGTACCAACTGATGAAGGGTCACAGTCAAGCATCCTTCCTAACGTCTTCCCTGATCAAGCGTGACAGCTTCTCTCTGGGTTTTGGGATCTTACATAAAAACCTTGCTGGGCAGCTCTGATTACTGCTTTAATTCCTAGAGGTAAAATGAATGCAAAGGGTCTACTTCTGAAAACGTGGGAAGGCCACGTGGTTAGCTGGACCCCCTCTGCTTTCTGCCTGTTGTAGTGTCTTTTCCCTGGGGCCATGTTCAGGGTTTTCCCTCAAGGGGTCCCAAGGCCATTGTGAGACACAGATGTATTGCTAAACCAGTCAGAGTCAGCAAGATTTAGCTTTCCTGTGGTCCAGTTTTCTTAGTTCCCTTTTCACTGAGAGAAACTGGTCTTACCCCTTTCCCTTACTCTCAAGGCTGATTATTAGAGTTGAGAAAAGATTAAGGAAAGTCCTAAAACCCTAGAGGGGTTCAACTGAGGCAAGTCAGAATTGTAATGAGGCTGCTAGGAGCTTGGGGACATGGCTACTGATCTCAGCAGCCCCCAGAGGCTGGAGGAGCTGGGCAGGAAAGACTTATCCAGGATTCCAGCTTCAAGGGATACAGTGGGAAGAACACAAGCCTAGTTACCTAGCCAGGAGGTTTGCTTGTATTGATTTTTTTTTTTTTTCCTTAAACATGAACTCCCCCTGAAGATGGGCTTACTGCCTCTGTTGCTTTCACTGGTAAGTCAAATTTCTGCTAAAATAAGATGACTTACTAGAAGGTAAAATTTAATAGCTAAGTTTTAATGACAGCTCCAACACTTAACAACTTCAGAGTGTTATCAGGCTTGCCTGGTGAGCGTTTTCCCCACTGAGCCATCTCCCTTGCTCCTTTACCCCTATGTCTAATTCCCCAAGAAACTCTTTGCTTTAAAGTTTTCACACTCTGGTCCCTTCTCAAGTCATTGTTCCTCTCCTGACCCAGGACATTGCCATCTCTGCTGCCTCACTGGCTCCTCCCATTCGTGACTCTCCTCGTCTCCATAGCCAAGGCAGACCATATCCCGCTTCTCCCCAGTCTAAGGCAGTGCCAGCAGTCACCCACAAGTCCTCACCCCAGCTGGCCCCTGATTTCTCTTGGCTTCTCACTCCCTCCCACATGACCACTTTGACCTCGTTCTTCCTCTGGTCATTCTAAAGTCAGCATAGGTTACTAAATATTGTACTAAAATATGATAATTTAAATATGACTAATTATTGTTTTCCTCCCTAAGACTCTCAGTGCCACAAGACAAAGATGTGATCTGTTCTTTGTGGCATATAGCTGTTCAGTGTTGGCATGGATGTGTGGAAAGGCTGTGATCCACTGCTGTGGGAATGTAAATTGATAACACTCTGATAGGTAATTAATTGTCAGTGTTGACATAAACTTTAATCCAGTAATTGAGGTCTTTTCTCTATAGAACCTCCACATGGGTACATTCTGTGTAAAAGATACTTACAATAATGAAAAACTGGGGGCTGGAGAGATGGCTCCGCTGTTAAGATCACTGGCGGCTCTTCTAAAGGTCCTGAGTTCAATTCCCAGCAATCACATGGTGGCTCACAACCATCTGCAATGGGATCTGATGCCCTCTTGTGTGTCTGAAGACACCGACAGTGTACTCACTATACATAAAATACATAATCTCTAAAAAAATAATAATGAAAAACTTTAGCAACCCAAAAGTTGGTAGCAAGCAACTAATAGAACCTATGTACACTCAAACACATTAACGGTGACATTGTGACCCACACCTGTAATCCCAGCACTCAGGATGAAGAAGCAGGAAGATGGAAAGTTTGAGAGCACCCTGGATCCAGACCATTGACTTACAAGAAAAAACAAAAACCACAGGTGGTCATAGTGCTCCCCTTTAATCCCAGCACTCAGTAGGAAGAAGCAAGTGGCTCTCTAAATTTGACACCAGCCTGGTCTAGCAGGCATCAAGTCTGTTACAGGGAAACCCTGTCTGGAAAAACCAAACCAAACAAACAAAAAATTGACATGCAAAGCCATTACTCTGTAAATGTTATTATATGTGACAAGTGAAAGTTTTGTTTTTATTTTTTCCAAACATGATTTCTCTGTGTAGCCCTGGCTGTTCTGGAACTCGGCTGGCCTTGAACTCAGCATCTGCCTGCCTCTGCCTCCCATGTGCTGAAATGAAGGTATTACACCACCACTGCCTGATGTAAAGAAACATGTCATGTTCACGTGTTGTAAGTACATCCAGGGGGAATTCATACAAATGTAGTGTTATGGAGGAGACATTGAGAGGTGGAAGAAGGCACTTTCCACTGTATAATTTTGTGGTCTCTGATTTTTTTTCCTAGAAATACGTTCATGTATCATCTATGTGGTTTTGGGGTTTTTTTTTTTTGGGGGGGGGGGTCGAGACAGGGTTTCTCTGTATAGCCCTGGCTGTCCTGGAACTCACTCTGTAGACCAGGCTGGCCTCAAACTCAGAAATCCGCCTGCCTCTGCTTCCTGAGTGCTGAAATTAAAGGCGTGTGCCACCACGCCCGGCATCTATGTGTATTTTTAATTACACGTAACCTCATAAACAATCCTATGCAGACGTTTAAGCATGGTGGCTCACATCTGTAATCCCAACACTCTAGAGGCTGAAGTACAAGTCGCAAATAACAAAGCCAGTCTGGGCTACATAGACCTGTCCTCAAAAACACGCCACCAAATTATCTCTCTAACCCCAGCCTATCCTGATCCTGTGTTCATAAATAAGGTCTGGTATTGGGTCATCTGTTGTAAACAGCTGCCAGGCTCTTCTGGCTTCTTGCCAAGCTGGCTGGAAACCCCTCCTATTACAGTAAGAGAATCAGTCACTTGCCTTTCTGCATCCCAAGCTCAAGACACCTTACTGTGCCAGCCAGCTTTGGTCTGCTCCACTATGCAAGAACCAGTCCTGGGCTTTGCTTAGTAGGGTAACAGATAAATTGTAGAGTTGAGGTTGAGCCATTTGGTAAGGCCCTTAGTACTACCCTGAAAAGGATTACTATGTTCTGGGGACATGCCTGGGACATTGAAGACTATAGAACCCTAAGAGCCCTGTGTTAGTGGCAGAAGGGAGGTGAGAGAAGTTTCTTTTTGGACATACCAGGAGGTGACTACACTGTGTGCCTCTCTCTGCTTAGGTATTAGCTGAAATTGGGTTTGTATTGTAGCTGCAAGCGTAGCTGCCATCAGGTCTCAGACTAGATATTGGACCTAAGAGCCCTGCTTTGGGTGTGATGGCACAAGGCTTTA
Organism: Mus pahari; assembly: GCF_900095145.1. NCBI lineage: Eukaryota > Metazoa > Chordata > Mammalia > Rodentia > Muridae > Mus > Mus pahari. Next base: position 82,591,248 of record NC_034596.1, on the reverse strand, counting down.
ATACCAGCACTCAGGAGGCAAAGGCAAGCGTGGTCTACAAGAGCGAGTACCAGGACAGCCAGAGCAACACAGAGAAACCGTGTCTTTAAAAAACAAAAACAGCTGGCAGTGGTGGCATGTGTCTTTAATCCCAGCCCTTGGGAGGCAGAGGCAGGCAGATTTCTGAGTTTGAGGCCAGCCTGGTCTACAGAGTGAGTTCCAGGGCAGCCAGGGCTACACAGAGAAACCCTGCCTCGAAAAAACAAACAAACAAACAAAAAAAGGTACTCAGCAGAGGGGCCCCAGGCTCAGCCATGGAGAAAGAGTGGACAACCCTGCTCCTATGTTTCTGAAGCCAGTCATTTTTTAAAAATATTTATTGTATGTATGTATGTATGTATGTGAGTACACTATCACTATCTTCGGATACACCAGAAGAGGGCACCGGATTCCATTACAGATGGTTGTGAGCCACCATGTGGTTGCTGGGACTTGAACTCAGGACCTCTGGAAGAGCAGTCATTCTTAATCACAGAGCCATCTCTCCAGCCCACCAGCCATGTTCTAGCTGAGCCATTAACTGTAATCTCTTCGTTCCTTAGGCAGGGTCCTTTGTGAAAGAGCCTTCTAAAGAAGAACAAAGCAGGAGCATTGTTGATCAGGCATCTTCTGGTCCTGGGTCTACAGGCAACTAGTGGACCTTGGTGCAGGGAGCATCATGTTGGTTGAATGCTGGCCAGGAGAAACACCTGGATGACTATAAGGATATGGTAATGGGCCAGGCACAAGGTGCAATAGGACAGACCTCTAACCCAGAGCCGAAGGCCAATGATATAAAAGCTGACCCAAAGGAGGAAACTTGGTTTCACTCTGTATCTCTTTGGGTCAAAGGGCAGCCAAAGGTTCTCTCAACGGTTTCATTCCTCTTGTGAAAACAAAAGCACCTCCGGCACATCTGAGGACACGTTTAATCTTGATGTAACAGATTATTCCTGACTCATCCTGAGAGTCATTCTCTGAATGCATAGCCCACAGCGCTACCTGACAGCTTTTATTCGCCCACTATTTGTGTCCTCCAGAGAATAAACTCCTCAAGCGCACTCTCTTTTGGAGCTGCTTCCCTGACACCTGACGCAGTAGGCAATTCACAGTGGCTGCTTAGTCATAGTAATCTTGCCTTGACACTGATCCCACAAAACTCCATGCAGATCAGTAGCCCCCAGAGAGCACCAACATGGACTGGTGTTTGTACATCTTCAAGCCAGCCTCCTGTGTTGTTACTGTGGGTGGAATTATGGTAGAAAAGGCACCATGGAGCAGGGCAGTAGTGGCACACACCTTTAATCCCAGCACTTGGGAGGCAGAGGCAGGTGGATTTCTGAGTTCGAGGCCAGCCTGGTCTACAGAGTGAGTTCCAGGACAGTCAGGGCTACACAGAGAAACTCTGTCTGGAAAAAAAACAAAAAAAGAAAAAGAAAAGAAAAGGCAGGGCTGGTGAGATGGCTCAGTGGGTAAGAGCACCCGACTGCTCTTCTGAGGGTCCGGAGTTCAAATCCCAGCAACCACATGGTGGCTCATAACCATCCATAACAAGATCTGACGCCCTCTTCTGGAGTGTCTGAAGATAGCTACAGTGTACTTACATATAATAAATAAATAAATCTTTAGAAAAGAAAAGAGAAAAGAAAAGAAAAGGCACCTTGGGCATTGCTATCAGAACTTGACCCAAGTCCTCAGGCCCTTAGGTAGGGAGCAGGTCAAACAGAAGGCAGCCAACTGCAGGAAGCAGATCCCAGCCTCCAGGAAGGAGAATCAGGAAAAGGTATCGGAACACAGGGCAGCCTTCTTCCCTCCTGTTCTGCCTTTCCCCCCATGGTCTTAGCTGCTTTGTGTTTGCCGTCCAACTCTGATAGTTTTACTTACACAGGGCTGCCACTACTTGACCCGAATTGATGGAAGACAATCAGCTTAGCCACCTTCGGGTCAGCTGTGTGCCCCAGACCAGTTACCGATGATGAAGGAGGCAGGGATGCTAGGACCTAGCTCTTCAAAAATCCAAAGGAGGGACAATGGATGGGCAGAAAGGAGGGGGTTACTGAAAGGAGTGATTGACATGTCTGACCACATTCGTTCATTGTACAATCCTCCTTTTAGACTGAAGTGCTGAAAGACATTAAGCCCAGATCACTGCTTCAGAGATGATAGGCCTGGAACCTGTCCAGCCCCCTTCACCGTGGCTACTTGCAGGCCTTCCCCCAAACAAAACCCCTTCCGGCTCCCACATAGCACCCCTAAGGTTCTATTAGGTTGAGGCATCTGGTGTCCCCACGGTCCCATTGCTTTGGAGACTAGAACCAATTGAGATGCTCTCGGCCAGAAAATGATAATGTAAGGGCTTGGCATCTGGCTGGGAGCTGAGAGATGTGTTGCCATGGCAATGCCCCGCTTCATTTAACAGCAGCATATCCCTGAGTTTGGTCACATCCACACTGAGGCACGAGTGGCAGCCTGTCAGCAGCCCCCATGTAGCATGCACACTCCTCTGGCAGAAATACGTCTGCAGGAGGCAGAGCCCATTCATTCCCCGCACCCTCCTCCCTATCATAGATCCCCATACTCCTCCTCACCCTTTCCTGAGAGGCCTCAGCCAATCACCTCCATGCAGCAAAGAGCACTCTAGGGACAACAGAGTGACACATGACTGCCGATTCTCTTCACCAATTTTATGCAACCCGGAAGGCCACTGGGTCCATACGCTTTTCCGGTGGCCCCAGAATGCAACTGTATCACCACCCCCATAAGTCTACTGTGCTTCAGCGCTTTAGTAAAGCCCAGAAGACGAAGTTCAGGGAGAGGCGTGTATTAGTCACCACACCCAAATGTTTCTCTGTTTGCTTAAGAGAACAGAGGTTAACGTCTCCAGATGGTCCAGCGGACCAAAGCCCCACAGTTACACAGAAGGCCTAGGTGTCTCCAGCCACGCAGTGGACATCCATCAGGAAGGAAGACGTAAGTAAATGAGGGTCAGCTGCACACGGCTGTAGTCTACGGAAGCTTAAAGAACTAACTAATCCATGTATGTTCACACGAGTATGTTTCAGCATGAAACTACACGCATGTAAATATGATGCGTAGGAAGGAGCCTGAAACACAAGAATTCATAGATGGGAACTGATTCTTACACTTCACTGCACGAAACAATGGTTTATCTTTCCAAACCTGTGAGTTGGTGAAGGAGATCCCAAGAGCCCATGTGCACTGCTGCCGGGTGGGCTGCCTGGGTCTCCCCATGGCCCTTCCTCATACTGTGGTGTGGTCAGCTTCTCAGAGACCCTAGGAAAGCAGAACCATGGGCTGGAGAGATGATTCAGTGGTTAAGAGCACTGACTGCTCTTCCGAACGTCCTGAGTTCAAATCCCAGCAACCACACGGTGGCTCACAACCATTCGTAATGAGATCTGATTCCCCCTTCTGGTGTGTCTGAAGACAGCTACAGTGTACTTACATATAATAAAAAAATAAATCTTTGGGCTGGAGAGAGTAGGGCCTGAGTCAGCGGGAATGGAGTGAGCAGAGGTCCCGAGTTCAAATCCCAGCAACCACATGGTGGCTCACAGCCATCTGTACAACTACAGTGTACTCATATACATAAAATAAATACATAAACCTTTAAAGAAAAGAAAAAAAGGCAGAGCCATCAGGACGTCTGAAGGCAGCAGCACAAGTCTTCACCGGCACCCACCTGATACATCCTACTGGTCAAAATTCAGGGCAATCTTTCTTTAAGAGAGTTTATTTATTAATGTATATGAGTACACTGTTATATGGTTACAGATGGTTGTGAACCACCATGTGGTTGCTGGGAATTGAACTCAGGACCTCTAGGTGAGCACCCAGTGCTCTTAACCACTGAGCTATCTCTCTAGCCCAGGAAATAGCCTCTTTGGTGCCAGAAAGAGCAGAGTCATATCACAAAGGGGCATGTGGATTAGGATGGGAAGAATCTAGACATTCGCTTGACCTGCCAGCCCTGTAGGTTGACTTTTTTCATTAGGAATAGATGTGTATGTATGTATGTATGTATACTATCATTGAGTGACAGGGGATAAATAAAGGGATTTTTCACTCTTTGCTGACCAGTAGTTACCAATGCTCGAGCAATTGTGTACTCAAAGAAAAGCCAGATGTGGTGGTACATGGCTTTAATGGAAGGGTGAGGCCAGGGAGTTGCAAGTTCCAAGCCAATCAGGGCTGTAAAGTGAGATTCTGCTTCCAAAAAGAAAAAGAAAAAAAAATGAGAGAAAGAAAACATCAGACCCACAGTCCCATTCATAAAATAGAATGGTCCTCCCGGACAAGATGTTGTTTGTTGCTGGGCGTGGTGGTGCACACCTTTTATCCCAGCACTCAGGAGGCAGAGGCAGGGAGATTTCTGAGTTCGAGGCCAGCCTGGTCTACAGAGTGAGTTCCAGAACAGTCAGGGCTACACAGAGAAACCCTGTCTCTAAAAACCAAAAACACACACACACACAACAACAACAACAACAACAACAAAAAGACGTTTGTTTTTCTTATGTATGAGAACACTGTTGCTCTGCTCAGACAAACCAGAAGAGGGCATCATTGGGTTCCATTACAGGTAGTGGTGAGCCACCATGTGGTTGCTGGTAATTAAACTCAGGACCTGTGGAAGAGCAGCTAGTGCTCTTAGTCACTGAGCCATCTCTCCAGCCCAAGGTTTTCATTAAACTGATTTTACATTTGTCTGCTGTTCTCGCTAAAGCGATCTGCTGTGTGTGTGTGTGTGTGTGTGTGTGTGTGTGTGTGTGTGTGTGTGTGTGTGTGTGTGTGTATGATCGAACAAAACTTCATGCTTGGGGAAAGGAGACAGGCAGAAAACAAAATCCCTATCTTCAAAGCAACAAGTTTAGGAGACAGGGATACAACTCACTGGCGGAGCACTTGCCCGGTGTCCTTGAGGCCATGAGCTTCATCCCTGGTACACCACCACCAAAGTGGGCAAGTCTGAAGCATCATGAGAATGGGCACTGAGCAAGGGCCTGGTCTGTGGAGCAGCATGTCAGTAAGTGTTCCTAGGACGCCAAGGAGAGAGGCAGGAGAGTGCAGTGCAGCTGTTGGATACAGGTAAGGAGAAGGGCATCAATCCCACGGGTGAGAAGGTGGCAGGTGCGTGGAAGGCCCCCAAGGGGAAGGGGAGAATCCGAAAGAGAATCCTTTTTCCTTGTGGCACTCAGGTTTCCATTATTGTAACAAACAGCTGCAACCCCTTATAAAGAGAAGAGACCCCTGGCCCACAGGTTTGAAGGCTGAAGTCTGTCCTTCCGAGGAGGACATCCTGACAAAGTGTTGTGGAGTTAAAGCCCTCACCTCGGGGCTGGAGAGATGGCTCAGTGGTTAAGAGCACTGACTGCTCTTCCAGAGGTCCTGAGTTCAATTCCCAGCACCCACATGGTGGCTCACAACCATCTGTAATGGGGTCTGATGCCCTTTCCTGGTTTGTCTGAAGACAGCTCTAGTGTACTCATACATATACAATAAATAAATCTTAAAAAAACAAAAAAAAAGCCCTCACCAGAGATGAGATGGAGAGGAAAGGGGAGGGAAGGGAGTGGGGAATAGGGTCTCAAAATACCCTTTAAGCATGCACCCCAATGACCTAAAAAACTTTCAGAAGGCCCTACTCCCTGAAAGTCCAGAGTCCCCAATCGCACTGTCCTGAGAATCAAGCCTTTACCACAAAGGCTTTTGGGGGCCACTTAGTAATAACCACAACAAAGCTCTTCATGTTTCCTTCCCATGAAAACAGTTTAACTGATAGAACTTCTGGAACTTTCTACTTCATTGCTCCTTCCTCCCCTGGTGGATATAGTAGAGGAACAAGAGGTTCCTCATTCCTGATTTGGGACTAATACCTGGGCAACCTTGGCTCAGACCTACACCTTGTCTCTCTTGGGCACAAGCACACCTGGAGATACGGAGCCAGTGGTTAAGAGCACTGGCTGCCCTCCTAGGGGACCTGGGGTTCAATTCCCAGCATTCACATGGCAGCACAAACTCTGTAGCTCCAATTCCAAGGTATATGGCATCTGCACAGCCATACATGCAGGCAAAACACACATGCACATAAAATAAAAATAAATCTTAAAAAAAAGGAAATGCATGTGTTGTTTATTGAGAGCCTTCTGGAAGCCTATAATACAATGACTATTTATAGCTGTGTGGTTGGCCAATTAGCCCAGTTTGTAACTTCGACTCTAAGCCCCTTACCAAGCTTGTGTGTGAAGTTCAGAGTCTCTTGACAAAGGCTGATGCCAGTGATGGCACTCAGGAGACAAAGTCGGGTGGATCTTGAGTTCGAGGCCAGCCCAGTCTCAATGGCTCAGCATTTAGGACAGCCAGGGCTACACAGAGAAACCCTGTCTCAAAACAAACAAACAAAAAACAAACACAGCCAGGTGTGGTGCCACCACGCCTTTAATCCCAGCACTCGGGAGGCAGAGGCAGGCGGATTTCTGAGTTCGAGGCCAGCCTGGTCTACAAAGTGAGTTCCAGGATAGCCAGGGCTATACAGAGAACCCTGTCTCAAAAAACCAAAACAAACAAACAAACAAACACAAAAACAAGGAAAGAAAATAGAAGAGAAAGGCTATCAGGAGCACAATATACAAATGGGGTATTAGCAAGGAGCTGAAGGGGGCTGCAACCCTGTAGGTGCAACAACAATATGAACTAACCAGTACCCCCTGAGCTCGTGTCTCTAGCTGCATATGTAGCAGAAGATGGCCTAATCGGCCATCACTGGGGAGAGAGGCCCCTTGGTCTTGCAAACTTTATATGACCCAGCACAGAGGAAGGCCAGGGCCAAGAAGTGGGAGTGGGTGGGTAGGGGAACAGGGGCGGGGGGAGGGTATAGGGAACTTTCGGGATAACATTTGAAATGTAAATAAAGAAAATAATAAAAAAATACATTTAAAAAACAAACAAACAAATGGGGTATTAGGATCAGGGTCACACACACACACACACAAAGAGTTCTCAAGCTGCAAGTGTACTAGAGGCACTGATTGGAAACTCAGTGGGACTTCCAGCCTGGCTATTGACAGAGGCCTTAGCTCGGCATCATGTGGGTCTTTCCACAGGATAGCCTCGGTGTCCACAGAAAGTGGCATTTGTCTTCCCTTGAGCCAAGAATAAGTGGCACAGGGGAGGAGGGAGCCAGAGCACCTTTTATCTAGTTTCTAACTTTGAATATGGACACTTCTTGATTTTTTTAGGTCAGCAGTTAAACATAGCCCAGGAGGGAAAGTGGGAGCACCTTCACTTGTTGGGAGCAAAGAACCACAGAGCCCTCAACAAAGGAAAGGCACACAAAGACAAATACTGGGCTGAGGTGGAGCTCAGTGCTAGAGTTCTTACTTGGTATGGGTAAAGCCCTGTGTTTAATCCCCATCATTACAAAGGAAGTGGAGGGAGAAGAGATATGAGGGGAAGAAAGGAGAGGAGAGGGGAGCAAAGAGGTGATGGGAGAGGGTGGAGTGAGATACTGCAATATCCCTTTGCTTTAGACTGAGTGTAAAAGGACACATATCCTTAGGTTCTCTGTTGATGTTTGGTCTTGCTGTCTATTGTAATGCTAAGTGTGGGCCCCCCAAAGACCTGGAGTCTGCATGTAGACCCAAGTGACACTATGTGACCCAAGTTATTTCTGATTGGTAAATAAAGACCCTGAGAGCCAGGAACATAGGTGGGGTTTAGGATTTTCAGGCTTGGTGTCAGAGGAGAACCACTAGGAGAAGAAGTGGAGGAGGAAGGAGAAGCCACCATGGGTTAGGAGCCAAGAAAACATGGCCCTCAGTGTTGTGTTCATCAAAAGATAAAGAGAGAGGGGATATGTTTTGTGGATGTGCGGTCAGGTATGGGGGAAGGGGATGCCTCTGAAGGCCCATGTTGAGGCACCCCTTCTCCCTGAGTTGCCAGCCACACAATGGTTATAGTGTGGAATAGAGTTTATTTAGGGCATGGGAAGGGAGTAGAGACAGACAGAGAAAGAAAGAGAGACAGAGGGGGCTGGAGAGATGGCTCAGCAGTTAAGAGCACTGACTGCTCTTCCGAACGTCCTGAGTTCAAATCCCAGCAACTACATGGTGGCTCACAACCATCCATAATGAGATCCAACACCCTCTTCTGGTGTGTCTGAAGACAGCTACAGTGTCCTTACATATAATAATAAATGAATCTTTGGGCTGCAGAGAGCAGGGCTGGAGCGAGCGGGTCCCAAGCAAGCAGGGGTCCTGAGTCAATTCCCAGTAACCACAGATGTACAGCTACAGGATACTCATATACATAAATAAATAAATCTGTTTAAAAAGAGAGAGGGAAAGAGAGACAGAGAGGAGAGGAGGCAGTTCACGAACACCTGAAAAGAAAGGGTGGGGGGAAATGGGGAGAGAGCAGAGGGGGAAGAGAGTTAAAGTTCAAGAGTACAAGAGAGTGAGGCGGGGGCAAGCAGCCCCCTGGATACTGGGTCAGGCATACCTGGCTGTTGCCAGGTAACAGTGGGGCAGAGCCCGGAAGAAATGCTAACAGTGTCTCCTCATGGCGCGTAGGGATACAGTGAAAAGGAGGTTTTGCTGACCTACAGTACACCAAGGACCAGGTCTGCACGGCACATTGGGCGACCTTCCTCTCCTTCTCACCCTTACGGATAATCCAGCAAACCCATCTGGGCTTGTGTAAGTAGGGCTCTGGCCACATTGGTTGTTCACTTTCTCCGGTGCAGGACCTGACACCCCTCAACAGGCCAGTGCAGTGCCGCTTCTGAGCCCAGGGCTCCCTCTAGTGATCATTCAAGGAACAGCCAAGCAGGCAGGCTCCTTGCTCCTCTGCAGAAAGGACGACCTTTCCAAAACCTGTATCTTGCCTCTCTCATCCTTTGCTTAGAACCTTTAAAGACAAAGACCCACACCTCCAAAGCTCTCCCTCTCTCCAAGAAAAGAAGCCCAGCGAAAGGCCTAGAGCCTGGTCAATACTGTAGGAGCAGTGCAGGACTCAGCAATACCCCTGGCTCATACCCGGGCCCTTCAAGCTTTTACATTTCCAACACCACTCAGACTTAGCATCCTGTACACACACACACACACACACACACACACACACACAAACACACACACACACACATACACACACCATCCCTGTTTGCACATAACACACACCCCTGTGCTTAAGTCATGCTTTTCAGGATCACACCTTGGACGCCTCTCTTTTCTGTCTAGTCCTACATAACCATCTTTTTTTTTTCAGTCATTAAGGTTCATGTCACAGCTTCTTGAAGCTTTCCCTGGTTCCTGTGGAAGCATGGTTGTCCTCACTGAATTTTCCAAAGGGTTTGTTTGTTTGTTTGTTTGTTTTTCAGGATGATTGCTGACATTTATGGGATACAGCATTTCTGTCTCCAGGCTGGACAGGTACCATCTCACTGGAGACCTTCACTAGCTGTAAGAGCCAGCTGCTGCTTACCTCTGAGATGACAAATGCCAGCTGTTGACAGATACAGCTCTTAACATAGGCATCTTGCCGGGCGTGGTGGCGCACGCCTTTAATCCCAGCACTTGGGAGGCAGAGGCAGGCGGATTTCTGAGTTCGAGGCCAGCCTGGTCTACAGAGTGAGTTCCAGGACAGCCAGGGCTACAGAGAGAAACCCTGTCTCGAAAAACCAAAAAACAAAACAAACAAAAACAAACAAACAAACAAAAATAGGCATCTTTGTTCTACTCCCCTGGGGCCTCCAGTGAGAACCATGTTCCCTGGCCTCTGAGTTGCCCTCCTGAAACCCCTCCAGCCTCTCCCTGGGGCCTGGGCAGCTCACAGTCCATTTCCTGAGCAAAATGGCAGACAGGAAGAGTTGGGTTTGCCTACTATAGTTCTTATTTCTCTCAGATCGTTTTTTGGTTTGAACTTTCAACCCCAAGGTAAGAAACCCCTTTGCTGCTCATGAAGCCAGTCAGACCTAATTAACATGGTGAGAAAGAAACTCTGGGCTTCACACATACTTTAAGTCCAGAACACTCAGCTAAGAGTAAGAGGCAGAAGCTAGGCAGAGGCACACACCTTTCATCCCAGCACTCGGGAGGCAGAGGCAGGTGGATCTCTGAGTTTGAGACCAGCCTTGTCTGCAAATCCCTGCCCTCCCCCACCCCCCGCAAAAAAAAAAAAGAAAGAAAGAAAGAAAGAAAGAAAGAAAGAAAGAAAGAAAGAAAGAAAGAGAAAGAAAAGAAAAGAAAAGAAAAGAAAAGAAAAGAAAAGAAAAGAAAAGAAAAGAAAAGGAATAAAACAAGTAAGCATGGGGTATCCAGACATTTCCCTTTTGTATTCTCCGCAACAAAGGAAAGAAAGAAGGCTTCATGTCGAGCCATGACTGGCCATGGTGCATCTGCAGTCAGAAAGCAGAGAACAGTGGCCGTGGGATGCTTCCTTTGGCAACACTGGTGAAGGAGATGGTTAACTCTCCATTCCTGCTCACAGGCTTTGGCACCATCTCCTTCCTCTGCATAAACTGGGAGGGGACTGGGGCGCAAGCGCTCTGTGAAGGGTTAAATTCCAAAGGCCTGTAGAGAGAGAGTTATGAATTCACACTACCGAATTCACGAGAAACTGATGCATAAGAACTAGGACAGTAGCTAGTCAGTCAGTGGTGGCACACGCCTTTAATCCCAGCACGGGAGGAGGCATAAGTTCTGCTGTGTCCTCTGTGAGTTTGAGCACAGCCTGGACTACAGAGTGAGTTCCAGGACAGCCAAAGCGCTACACTGGGAAATGCTGTCACAAAAACAACAGAAAAACAAACAAACAAACAACCCAATCAAACAAATAAAAAGACAGGACAGTAGCTTTATCATTTTCTTTTGAAAAAAAAAATGCACATTTTTCTGGGGCTGGAGAGATGGCTCAGCAGGTAAGAGCACTGACTGCTCTTCCAAAGGACCTGAGTTCAAATCCCAGCAACCACATGGTGGCTCACAACTACCCATGATGAGATCTGACACCCCCTTCTGGTGTGTCTAAAGACAACTACAGGGTACTTACATATAATAATAAATAAATCTTTGAAAAAAAATACACATTTTTAAGACGTATTTTATTTTTAATTATACATATATGTGTGTGTGCCTGTGTGGGAGTGTGTATTCATGTGAGTGCAGTTACCCTTCGAGGCCAAGAGCCAGTATTGGATTCTGGAGGTCAAGTTACAGGCAGCTGTGAGCAGCCCAACATGGAGGACAGGGAATGACACTCGGGTCCCCTGTAAGCACAGTATACACACTTAATTGCTGGGCCAGCTCTCCAGCCCCAAAAAACAAAACATAAAGATTTTTATATTTATTTATTTATTTGTGAGTATATGGGTGTGTGTATGCCATAGAGTGCATACGGACGTCAGAGGACAACTTGGCAGAAGTCAGCTCTCCCCTTCCATCATGTGGGTGCTCAGACTGAACCCAAGTTCAGGCACACTGGCTACTAAATATGGCGCTAAACATTCTTTTTTTGTTTTTTTCCATTTGGCGGAGGGGTTTTGTTTTTTAAAGCAGTTTCTCTGTTTTGTTTTGTTTTTTTTATTTTTCGAGACAGGGTTTCTCTGTACAGCCCTGGCTGTCCTGGAACTCACTTTGTAGACCAGGCCAGCCTCGAACTCAGAAATCTGCCTGCCTCTGCCTCCCAAGTGCTGGGATTAAAGGCGTGCGCCACCACTGCCCAGCCTCACTNTTTTATTTCATGTAGTTGCAGACACTACTGAGCTGTCATGTGGGTGCTGGGAACTGAACCAGGGCCACATGGTACAAGAGCCAGTGGTCTTAACCACTGAGTCGNCTCTCCAGCTCCCATGCGTAGTACACGTCACATGTATGGTATCAGCTTCTAAGCTTAAGTGGTAGCTTCGAGAACACCCTTTTATTTCACCCAAACTTTCCCATGCTGATCACTCCGGTATGTCTCTTTCTTTTTTGTTCTTGTTATTTGTTACTGTTTGTTTGTTTGTTGTTGATTTGTTTGTGGGGCGGGCACTGTTTTATGGCCACGTTGCAGATGCTAAGAGCACAAAATCAGGGACTTGGGACTGAGGACTCAAGCCCAGTTCTTTCATCCACTAAATCCTTCATCCTGAATTACTTGATTTTCCAGAATCCCCATCCAACAAACCTGCCTGGGATCTGGACTCCCAGCAAGGTGGAGATTCAGTATAACCCAGGTGTGACCCAGCTTCCCGGGAGGGAGCCAAGTTCACAGCACTGGCATATACAGGGAGAGCGCAGGCCTGGCCTGGCACCGGAGCTGAAAGTCTGTTCTCCAGACACTGCAGTCCAGTGACACCCCCACATCAGCCTTCAAAATGCTTTTCTTTGCTGTTGGTATTTAAAACTAGTAAAATTCACATAAAGGGTTGACTTGTAACTAAAACCAACAAAAACACATCCCCTCCCACCCCCACCCCCCACCCCCGGCGCTTCTTTCTTCTCCCAGCCCCTGTTCCACAGCCCCCCCCCCCCCCCCTCCCCCCCCCCCCCCCCCCCCCCACAACAGCCTGGAGCTGCTCAGTAGGCTGTCTTTTTAAAATTATGCTGGGGGCTTGTCTTAAAGCATGGTTTTGCTGAGTCATCTGGTTTGGCTGGGAACTATACAACCTAGGCTGGCCTCACACTTATGGTAATCCTCCTGTCTCAGTTTTCTAAGTCCTGAGATTGCAAGCCTGGCACAAAACCAACTTTGCTCTGAGATTCTCCAGTTCTCCGTCCCCTCCCTGGATGCAGCTTTGCTGACCCCAGACTGAGGTCCTCACTGTGCCCACCCCACCCCTACTACTTGATCTATCTCTGAGGATGACCTTGAATTCCTCCTCATCCACCTGGCCCCATCCCTTCACTATTGTAGCCTTGGTTGGCCTAGGACTTGCTAAAATATTATTTATCTATTATTATTTATATGAGTACACTGTAGCTGTCTTCAGACACACCAGAAGAGGGCATCAGATCTCATTACGGGTGGTTGTGAGCCACCATGTGGTTGCTGGGAATTGAACTCAGGAACTCTGGAGGAGCGCAGTCAGAGCTCTTAACCACTGAGCCACCTCTGCAGCCTCCTAGAACTTGTTATATAGACCAGAATTTGCAGTGGTCCTCCTGCCTCTGACCCCAGCGTGTATTTGAACTTCAACTTCCACAGTAATTGGTGCAACTACACTTTGGAGTCAGCTGTGGGGTAGATTCCCTCCTACTCCACAACATGGTAAATGGAAAGACTGCATCTCTTCTCAGGTTCTTTCTGAACACATTTCAGGCCTGGGCATAATCTTCTTACATTAAATTCTTTAAGTGGGAGTGCCTGAGAATACTTGTACCCTGAACTCGTTTAATACCAAGCAACATCCAGATGGACTGAGAACATGTGCTTATGAAGCAAGAGTCGGCTAAGCAAGGAAAAGTAAATGCCCTGAGCGCTCAGGAAGCAGAGGCAGGAGGATCACTGCAAACTCATGACCAGTAGGGTCTACCTAACAAGTTCCAGACCAGCCAAGGCTACAATAGTTGGGGGTGGGGGGTGGAAAGCTGGAGGAACAGGAGTTCAAGATTACCCTCAATAGATTAAGTCCCTGGCCAACTCGGGCTGCGTGGTATTCTGTCACGAAAAAACAGAACGTAAAAGAAATGTCTTTTTAAATTTAAAACAAGAGATAGCAGAGAGCTTATTGGTGAGCTCTGTGGTGGTCCGCACAGAGAGAAGTCGCGCAATGCAATGGAGCCACCCATAAGCCAACGGAAGAGACTTCAGAATAAAACCTTACCAGACCCTTGGTCTTCTAGCCTCCAGAGCTGTGAGAAAGAAGTTGCCAGTGCCTGAGCCCTTCCATTTGTGTTTATTTATTTTATTACTGCATCCCAGAAAAGCTAAGACCTCTGCACTTCAGGTCCTGGTAGCACCCCGCTGTTTCACCCTGACTTACTACTTCCTGTGGGCTTCTCAGCTCTTCTACCAACAAATCCTGGCATTAAACTCGCTCTGTTTGGAGTAGTTTTTGTACTGATATCCTTTCTCTTGGTTGGACCTGTTGTGACTGACTGCCCTCTGAACAGAGCTACTGTCATCATGGGGAAACTCCAGCCGGTGCCCCTTTGCACAAGGATCACCCATCCCAGCTGGGGTTGTTGACAAAGGAGGGTTGGAGAGGGTCACCAAGGCCCTCATCTTGAGTATTCAGTTGTTCCCTAGCACTTGTTATATGTAACCACGCCTCAGTTGTACACAGCTTCCGGGAGGGGCTAGAGTATAGGGGGGCGGGGCTCATCCTTGCTGGATAAAGCCTTTCTAGGTACAGCCTGTTGCCGAGAGCAGCAACCACACCCTGTAAGTGACTCCACACCCCTGAAGCACAACAGACTTGCTGGTTCCCCAGTTTTTCTTTGGAGCCTTAGAAGGGGCATATGTTCTTTCTCCTTCTGGGAAGAAATCTTAGCAACAGGACCACATATCGTTCTTACAGGCATTCCATGAGCTGTCCTCCATTTAATTCTAGTCATGGGAAATACAATGTGACACCCAAAAATGAATTCTAAATTAGCGTTGCGAATGCAGCTCAGTGGCTAGCACTTGGTTGGTATGGTTAAGATTTCAGAATTGCCAAAAAAAAAAAAAAAAAAAAAAAAAAAAACAAAAAAAAACCAAACTGTACTTCAATTTGTTTGAAGCTTGATTACATCCATTTGCCAATGATNAGCACTTGGTTGGTATGGTTAAGATTTCAGAATTCCCACAAAAAAAAACAAAAAAAAAAAAAAAAAAAGATAAAAAATTATACTGGCCCATGTTTGAAGCTTGATTACATCCATTTGCCAATGATGTTGCATTAGTTTCCCCATGCCTCATTTTTCTCATCTGCAAAACGGGGACAGTCCCAAAAAGCCATCCAACAGGCAAAGAGTGTTTGCCTTAGGTGTAAACCAATAAAAATAGGAGAAAGGACAGAGAGAAGGTGACAGTATAATTTCCAGTGTTCTTATAATTCAAAGGTAGATGGCTGCTCTCGAGCAACACTATGGGTCTCTTGAGATGTGGCCTAGAGATATGTTTATAATCCTCCACAATGCTCAGAGCAGTGATTAGAAAGTATGGATATCTTCATAAGTCTGAGTCCTGATCTTGTCTTTGGTGTCTGAGCTTTTTCTAAAGGATTTGGAACTACTTTTTTTTTTTTTTTTTTTTTTTAGATTTTCCAGTTTTTTGAGACAAAGTTTTTTAAGATTTATTTATTATATGCAAGTACACTGTAGCTGTCTTCAGACACTCCAGAAGAGGGCGCCAGATCTCATTACAGATGGTTGTGAGCCACCGTGGTTGCGGGGAATTGAACTCAGGACCTTCGGAAGAGCAGTCAGTGCTCTTAACCTCTGAGCCATCTCTCCAGCCCTTGGAACTACTCTTGCCGTCCCTCCCCCTCTTACACACCCAATGTTGACCCTAGTGTTTGACCTGATCTCAGAGGAAGTGCTCAGAACTCAAGAACTCAAGTACAAAGGTCAACAGGCCGTTCTGTTCTGGTGAAGGGCTAGGCACTCACAGTCCCTAACTGGTCCAGCAATCGGAACATTTTCCTTCCTCGTTCTTTCCAGCATAAAAAACGAGTCCATCAGTCACAATTCAGTGGAATAAAGGCACAATAGAAGTGCACAAGTTCCTGCCTCTTGCATGATCCTCTTAGCGTCCTTGCATTTGTGCGCGTGCACTGAGGGTCCTCAACCTGTGACTGAAGTGTTTCCTGAGCCTCCTGTCCAGGAGCAGTGCTGTGGCTCTTTCTCCAGAGAGGCTGCGACGTCAATCTGCAAGAATGCGGAGGAGGAGGGAGGGTTGCCGCGGGCCAGTCTCTGTTCCCAGAAACCACGCCTGCTGCGCTGCTATCTGGCGTCCCTGATGACTTCCTTCCTCGTGCGCATCCTCCATCCTCCTCCTGCTTCGCCAGCATGCAGAGGCCCCTGAGCGGTGCTGAAGGTGGTGCCCTTCCCCCCTGGTCCCCCTGCCGGTTCCCTTTCAAAGGGTCACGGAAGGATTCTGCCACCCTCTTCTCTGGTCTCTGCAAGAATCGCTGTCAAGGCTAACCCAAGTCTGTTTCAGTGAACTTTCTAGAGAGAAAAGTTGTCGCCATTAAGCGCCTAGGAACGCGTATAACAGGCAGTCCCTTTGCGATGGAAGTCTAAAATAGCTAGCTGACCTAATTTTCACCCTCTGTGGGGAGCAGAAAACCATTGGGGGTGGAAAGACCTGATCCTGGTGACAATGTTTTCTAATCTGGACCTATTCCCTTCCTTCCTCTTTTATCATTGTTCTTGCTTATACCTCAATCAAATCTTTAAGAACCTGGAAATGGGCCAGGCAGTGGTGGCCCGCGCCTTTGATCCCAGCACTTGGGAGACAGAGGCAGGCAGATTTCTGAGTTCGAGGCCAGCCTGGTCTATAGCGTGAGTTCCAGGAAAGCCAGGGCTACACAGAGAAACCCTGTCTCGAAAAATAAACAAAACAAAACAACAAAGAACCTGGAAATGAAGCCTATCTGGTTGGTAGAGGACCTCTTAGCCTATGCCTGAGCACGAACACACACACACACACACACACACACACACACACACACAGGGCAGGAGGATCAGAAGTTCATGATATCCTGGATTATAATGAGATTCTGTTTCAAAAGGGATTGAAATTGTTCCCTTAATTGTCACAACTTGTGGGGTTGTGACACCTTGTAAGAGGTCAAATGACCCTATCACAGGGGTCACCTAAAACCTTGGAAAATACACATACTGACATTTCATTTCACAACAGTAGCAAATTACAGTTATGATGTAGCAACAAAAAATAGCTACAGTTGGGGCTCACCACAACAGGAGGAACTGTATTTTTATTAATTATTTATTTTTATTTAAACATTACAGCTGTCCTCAGACACATACCAGAAGAGTGCATTGGATCCCATTACAGATGGTTGTGAGCCACCATGTGGTTGTTGGGAATTGAACTCAGAACCTCTTGAAGAACAGTCAGTGCGCTTAACTGCTGAGCCATCTTTCCAGTCCCAGGAGAAAGTGTATTAAAGGGTCACAGCATTGGGAAGGTTGAGAACCACTGCATTAGAGTGTGACTAGGGTCTTTAGTCCTAGACCTTTGAAGGTTGAGGCAGGAGGCAGAGTTTGAGGTCAACCTGTTTTTTTAAAAGAGAGAGGAAGAAACGGAGGAATTTCCCATCTGAGTTGGTTCTTACTGCGCTCAGCCATCCCACCCACTGGAGTCTTTCTCCTATCCCTTCCTAAGGCATGTACTCTGTCTGCTTCAATATAAACAGTGAACACTCCAGAGAGGTCTGCGAACCTATGCCTGTCTTTTCCTAAGAAATTCCTGGACCTAGAGGCCAGCCTGGTGTACAGAGCTGGTTCCAGGACTGGATGTGGTGACTCATGCCTTTTATCCTGATCCTGGAGGGAGAGGCAGGCAGATCTCTGTGAGTTCAAGGCCAGCTTTGTCTATAGAATGAGTTCCAGAACAGCTGGGACTAAACAGAGAAACCCTGTCTCAAAAACAAACAAATAAATAAACAAATAATAATACCCATATTATTATATTGCCCATAGCAAGACCATATTGCAAAAAAATAAATAATATTAAAATCTTCTATACACTCCTGAGATAGGTTTTTCACAGTCGAACTTAAGCATGTGCCTTCAGTCCCATGGCCTTGTTCACTGGGCCTGGGTGTAGATGACTCAAAGCCAAACCCACACATTCTCTCTTCTGGGCTTTGCAATGAGGCTCCATTGGTAGTTGTAGGCCTAGCTGCCTAGGATACAGGAAAGCCAGACCCGGCTCTCCCTGTGGAATGTTGAGTCAGTGGAAACTGGTCTGCAGAGAGAGCTGAGGGCTGACACAACCCTCAGAGAGAAGTAGAGGTGAGGCCAGAGGAGCAGCTGCACCAGCAATAGGACGGCTTTCCCGTTTGTTCCTACTTCCTCAGATCCGGAGTAGCTGCTCTTGGCTCCCTTGTAGCTCACAGTGACCATGGCTTGCATCTGTATGGATGTGAATGTATCTGAGGGAAAATAGGAGACAGCCTAAATGTTTAGATCCCCAGGGCATGTTGTTTCCTTAGGAAGGATGGAAAAGGGTAGAGTCAGAGCTCGCTCAACTCAGGTCACTGAGGACTAAGGCTCCTCCATTAACTGGCCTCAGCATGCTGGTTTATCCTTCAGCTTGTTTTCTCATGGTCTCAGTATAGTCCCAACATGGCTCCCAACATCTTGTCCTCACATCACAGCATCAAGCAAGAAGGGAAGAAACCGGAATGAGAGGGGCTTGTTTTTTTGTTAATAAAATCAAATGTCTCTTAGAGGCCCTGTTGAAGGCTCCTACTGTGTCTAGGAAGTGGGTCACTGACCTTGTACGAGGAAGATTGGAGAGTGGAGGTGTGGCAAAGGAGAACTGGGTTTCTGTTATTACCTTAGCCCCAGTTATGAATCACGAGCTGGCAAGACTCTGACCTAAGATCAAGGGTTTCCTCCCTATACCCAAACAGAATGAGGAGGGGAAGTGGGAGAGAAGCTGCTATTGGGAGAGAAGCTGGCGTTACACGGAAAACCGTATCCGTCACACCTTTCCCAAACTTTCAGTTCCACTGAAGCTAACTTGGTTGTGTTTGCCAAGGCTCTTAAGTAAGATGTCGGCTGAAGAGGAAAGCCTTCACAGAACAGCAAGCGCCTGTACGTGCAGCTACTCCACTGTGGCCCGGGAAGGAGGCTATCCCGAGTCCATAAACTCAGAACTAGGCTGGGCAGTATTATAATGAGACTTTATCTCTTTTTTAAAAATGGGCAGGAAACCAAGTGTTGACACAGGCCTTTAATCCCAGCACTTGGGAAGTAGAGGCAGGAGGATTTCCAGGATTTTCAGGAGTTCTAAACCACTGTGAACTGTGAACTACTGTCATAGTCTTTCTACTTCTTTCTTTCTTTCTTTCTTTCTTTCTTTCTTTCTTTCTTTCTTTCTTTCTTTCTTTCTTTCTTTCTTTCTTTCTTTCCTTCTTTCATGAGCTTTGGTGTTTGTATGTCTGTATGAGGGCATCAGATCTACTGGGACTTGAGTTACACACAGTTGTGAGCTGCTATGTGGGTTCTGGGAATTGAACCCAGATCCTCTGGAAGAGCAGCCAGTGCTCTTAATTGCTGAACCCTCTCTCCAGTCCTATATTATTTCTTATTTGAATCAGAACTTTGATAAGGAATGGGATTATTTACTCCACCTCCTGAGTCCCAGCAACACCTAACAGGAATTTTTGGAGCATAGCTGCCTCTCCCTTATTCCACCTCCCACCATCCTTCAGGCACCTTTATCTACAGTCCTCTTGCTTACGTCAAAAGAGTTTAGGCTCACCCAAATATTTTTTTAAGTTTTATTTATTTGTTTGTTTGTTTGTTTTTATAGTGGACCAGCATCCTGGCTAGTTGTTTGTTGTTGGTTTTTTTTTTGCTTGTTTAAGATTTATTTATTTTATGTATAGGAGTACAATGTAGCTGTCTTCAGACACTCCAGAAGAGGGCATCGGCTCCCTTTACAGATGGTTGTGAGCCATCATGTGGTTGCTGGGAATTGAACTCGGGACCTCTGGAAGAGCAGTCAGTGCTCTTAACCACTGAGCCATCTCTCCACCCCTCTTACCTGAATATTTTTAATTGTCTTTAAACCTCAACATTAAAATTATAAAATGAATATGCAAGGGTATCATCTGATACGGACTTGGGTTCTGATATTTTTCCTCCACCGACCACCAGTGTCTGAATCTGTCACTTATTAACCCTCTAAAAAAAACTAGTTTCACCTGGAGGTAGTGGTGCACACTTTTAATCCCAGTACTTGGGAGGCAGAGGTAGGTGGATCTCTATGTGTTCAAAGCCAGCCAGGGCTACACAAAGAAACCTTCTCTCTTGAAAACGACCCAGTTTCCAGCCTGGTGGTGGTGGCACTTGTCTTTAATCCATCACTTTGAGGCAGACACAGGTGTATCTCTGTGAGGATCAAGGAGGGACTGATCTACAGAGTGAGTACCAGGACAGCTAGAGCTACACAGAGAAACCCTGTCTCAGATAAAAAGGGGGAAAAAAAGCATTTTACATGTATCCAAGGCTATCTGTGAACCACCTGCCTCTACTTCACTAGTGCTGGTATTGGACGTGTCCACCATATTCAGCTCAGCCCTTTCTTTTAGTTACTGTTAAGTGTTTTATTTCAATACATACTGAACATATTGGTATATACTGGAAATTACAGAGTTTAAAAACCTAGTCCCTGAGCCAGCAAGATAGTTCAGCAGGTAAAGGTACATGCCACCAAGCCTGATGACCTGAGTCTAATATTTAGGATGAATATGGTGAAAAGAGAGAGCTGATTACCAAAGGCCTCTCCACTTCCACATGCATGGTGTGCCCCACTCCCACATACACAAAGAAGGAAATAAGTGCAAACAAACAGAAACTCATCCTGTGTGTGTTTTAAATAAGGTATCTTGGGTGTTTTGTTTTGCTTTGCTTTAAGAACTTAACACAGGGCTCAGCGGTTACGAGGACTGGGTGCTCATCCAGAGGTCTGGAGTTTAATTCCCAGCAATCACATGGTGGCTCACAACCATTACAGACTTTTGGTCTGTAAACCCTGCCCTAGAGACCCTGACCACCTCCCCAGGGGCGTAAATACCCCTTTCTCCCTCCTCCCCATGAACTGAAACCAGTTCTCTGAAGGTGTTCCTAGGTGTGTGTATATATATATATATTCTTTGCCTGTGTGAACCCACAGCCCCGGGCTAAGCTTATTTTCCTCCATCCAGTCCAGGTAGTACAAGGATCCTGGCTTCTCCCTGAGTGGGAGAAGTGGATCCAGCCGGCAAGCCTTGTTTACAGAGTAAGTTCCAGGACAGTCAGGGCAACACAGAGAAAACCTGTCCCAAAAGCCAAATAAATAATAAATAAACACACAAAATAAGTAAATAAGTAGATAAATAAAAGTAACATATCAAAATACAACACATGGAAGAGGACAGTGTTTTTAGTGTACTTACAGATTCCCAGTCATCACCATAATTCAGTTTTAGAACAGTTTCACCCAAACTCTGTAAACACTAGCAGTCAGTCCTGCCCTGCCTCCCTCTCCGGTTGGATTCACCTCATAATGGTCCTCACCTAGGTCAACGAAATCGCTTCTGTGCCTGCTATCTTGGCCATTTTTAGAACTGCATGCACTTCTTTGGGTCCAAAGCCCAATGCTTTGGAGTTCTTGTATCCTGAATTAGCATCGCATTCCTTTGTATTGCTGAATAATATTCTGTTTTATGAACATCAACCTTTTGTTTATCCTCAGTTGATGGACATTAACTATTGTGAAGGATTATGAACATCTGTATACACGTTTTTGAGTTGATATATTCAGTTCCTTCCGGGTAGAGACATAGGAGAGAGCTGGAGGTTCTAGGATGCCTGTGTTTCACATCTTATGGAGTTGGGACAACTGGTTTCTAAAGTTGCTGCTGCACCGTACATTCCCACCACCACCATGCAGGGCTTCAGCCAGCTCACCCACACTTGTTACTGTCTGTCTCTTTATTTTCATCATCCCAGTCCCAATGTGTCGAAAGTGTCATTTCATTGTGCTGCCTGTCCGTCCATTTTTTTTTGTGGGTTTTTT
>NC_034596.1:82566201-82569375 GCF_900095145.1 Mus pahari | reverse complement strand
ATCCTGGAACTCACTTGGTAGACCAGGCTGGCCTAGAACTTAGAAATCTGCCTGCCTCTGCCTCCCGAGTGCTGGGTGCTGGGATTAAAGGCCTGCGCCACCAGGCCCGGCTGTTTTTTTTTTTTTTTGTTTTATTGAGAGAGAGCCTTATTTTGTGGCCCAGGCTGTTCTGAGTTCACAGTCCTTTCTGCCTCTGCCCCAGGGCAAGAATTCCAGACACTCACCACCATGCCTGAAAGCCTTTTATTTAACCTTCTCTTTTAAATTGCCCTGGCAACAAGCTGCAGTACACTGTTGAATACAAGTGTCGACAGGTGACCTTCGAATTATCATTATGATCTTGGGAAAAAATAATAATCCAGACTTTCACCACTAAAGTAATTCCAGTTGTATGTGTGTCATGAATGCCCTCTATGGGCTGCTGAAACTGGCTTTTCCTAATGTGTTGAGTGTTTTATCATTTAAAAAAATATATTTTTTTTTGCCAAATGCATTTTTGTGTTTAAATGAGTGTGAGGATTTTTTGTACCTTATTAATATGTTTTGTTTAGTTAATTGTTTTAGTTTTTAAAGCAAGCTTGTAGTTCCACTATTATTGGGTTTTAATTGTAATTATAAATAGCTGCAACATTAAAACAGGGGAGATACTTTAAAGTAGAAAGCCAATCATTCACAACAGGAACTCAATATTTTGTGTTTGATTGTTTGGTATATAAAGGCACAAGAAGAAACAGAAGTAGCTGGGCATGGTGACACATGCCTTTAATCCCAGCCCTCAGGAAGCAGAGGCAGGTGGATTGTTGAATTTAAGGCTAGAGAGAGTTCAAGGACAGCCAGGGCTACACAGAAAAACCTTGTCTCAAAAAGCAAAAACAAAAAGAGAGAGAGAAACAGAAATGATCCCACTTTAAGTCAGGCATAGTGATGTATGTCTATAATCCCAGCACTTGGGAGGCTGAGGTGGGGAGATTTTGAAGTCTAGGCTAACCTGGACTACATAATGAGACTGTCTCAAAGCAGCAAAGCAAAACAATCCCACGTGAGCACGTGACAACTGAAAGTACGATGCTTCATTTGGGCTACCAACTTGAATTGGATTAAGAAGCAAACACCCAGGGGTCTGGCAGATGGCTCAGTAAGTAGGAACTCTTGCTATATATGAGAACCTGAATTCAAGTCCCTATCTTCCACAGAAAAGTCAAGCATGACTAGCTCAAAGGGCAAACTTCAGGTGCAGGGAAATAACCTACTTCAAGGGAGTAAGGCCCACGAGCACACGGGCATCTCCATCCTCACATGTGCGTACACAGGCGTGCGCCACTATCACCATCCCCATACACACCTGCCCACCTAGAGCACAACAACACCCAGCATGGACAAGTAATAGACACATATGAAAACTCATCAAATTATGCATTTGACTATGTAGTTTAATTAAAATTCATTAGGCCTCTTAAGGGCTGAGCCATCTCTCCAGTCTCTCAGTAGACCTCAATAGTCTTATTAAAAAGATTTTGATGAACTAGGAATATAGCTTGGTTAGTAGATTTTATTTTATTTTATTGTCTAGCATTCACAGAGTCTGAGTTCAATCCATAATACTGCATACCTGGGTATGGTGGCTGATGCTTGTAATTTCAGCATTAAGGTAGAAGCAGGAGAATGAGACGTTCAAGGTCACCCTTGACTACCTAGTGAGTTTTGTGACAGCCTGGGCTACATTACACCCTGTTTCATTAAAAAAAAAAAAAAAAAGGAAGCTGGGCGGTTGTGGCCCCTGCCTTTAATCCCAGCACTTGTGAGGCTGAAGCAGGTGGATCTGTGAGTTCGAGGCCAGCCTGGTCTACAGACTGAGTTCCAGGACAGCCAGGGCTATAGAGAAAACTTGTCTCTAAAAACAAAAACTAAAACAAACAACAACAAAAGGATTCTGATGAATAATTATAACAGCTGCGTGCTTATAGTCTCAGTCACTCACACACACACACACACACACACACACACACACACACACACACACTTCAACCTACCTCTTCTGGTACAGCAGAGCTGACAAGTTTAGTGCACAGTGCAGTCATCCGTCAACAGCAGCAGTCTCCTGCCTTGTCAGTGAGTCCCTCTCTCTTGTACTTAGTTCCTCCATATTGAAACAGTCCTCACTGGAGACAGGCCTCTTCAGGAAGCTAACAAAATTTATAAAACTCAGGGATCTGAGTAATGGATCAGATTCACAAGATGACTCCCTGAGGATGCGTAAGCAGTGAGCTGAGGCTGACAGGAGGAAGGAAGTCATCTAGTGGTACTGCCTGCAAGTTGTGTGGGGGCAGCTTCCCTGTCACCCGTGATGGGCTGGGCTCTTTCGGTGATGCAGCTGCCTTGAGTCACCTGCGCTTCAGCAAACTACCCCAGTAAACTCACTGTTCACTAAGTTAGACTCGACTGTATCCGTTCATCTGTCTGGGAGTTGGTGTCCTGACTAGGGAATAGACCTCTCCTCATATCTCTCCTGGGAACATCACACAACAGTCACCCGGCCCACTTCCTGGTGTTAACTTTCCTAGATATTTTCTGTGGTAGCTAAACGGCTGTAGCTCATGGGAGCCTCCCATTTACCCGACACACCTCTCAGAGCAAACAGGTTTACTTCCCTGAGCGATGAGTGAGTCAATAATATCTCTGTTCTGTACTTGAGCAATCTTCAACTCACTCAATGCATGACCCCTAACCAGAGAAGCAAGTACGAAGCATCCTAGCCGGGTGGTGATGGTGCTTGCCTTTAACCTGAGCCTTCTGGGAGGCGGAGGCAGGTGGACCTCTGTGAGTTTGAGGCCAACCTGGCCTACAGAGGGAGTTATAGGACAGCCAGGGCTACACAGAGAAAAACTCTGACTCAAACAAACAACAAACAAACAAACAGTAACAAATAACAAGAACAAAAAGAAAGAGACATACCAGAGTGATCAGCATGGGAAAGTTTGGGTGAAATAAAAGGGTGTTCTCGAAGCTACCACTTAAGCTTAGAAGCTGATACCATACATGTGACGTGTACTACGCATGGGAGCTGGAGAGNCGACTCAGTGGTTAAGACCACTGGCTCTTGTACCATGTGGCCCTGGTTCAGTTCCCAGCACCCACATGACAGCTCAGTAGTGTCTGCAACTACATGAAATAAAA
>NC_034596.1:82564060-82565981 GCF_900095145.1 Mus pahari | reverse complement strand
CCCTGTATCAAAAAACAAAACAAAACAAAAAAAAAGTGTACCATATTTGGAAATATTAAAAGATCAAGGGCATTTTAAAAAGTATTTATGCACAGTAGGGCAGTGGTGACACACACCTTTATTTTTATTTTTCCTTAATTTATTTATTCATTCACTTTACAGCCTAATTGAAGCCCCCCTCCTTCTCTCCCAGTCCAACCCACACACACCCCATTGCCCCCTTCCCTTCTCCTTTGAGGAGGGAAGACCCCCTCCTCCATGGGTACCAACCCTCCCTGGCACATCTAGTAGAAATAGAACTAGGTGAATCTTCTCCCACTGAGGCAAGATAAGGCATCCTAGCTAGGGGAAAGGGATCCAAAGGCAGGCAACAGAGTCAGAGACAATCCCTGCTCCACTTGTTAGGGGACCCACGTGGAGACTATACTGGACATCTGCTACATATGTTTACGGGGCCTATACAGGTTGTGGTAGCCTACTCCTTTAATGCCAGCACCCAGGAGGCCAAAGCAAGTGAATCTCTGAGTTTGAGGTCAGCCTGATCCACAGAGCAAATTCCAGGACAGTCAGGGCCACACAAAGAAACACTGTCTTGAAAAAAATAAAAACAAAAAAAACAAAACAGAACAAAAAAAGGGTGTGTGTGTGTGTGTGTGTGTGTGTGTGTGTGTGTTGAGTGCTTGTAGAGCCCAGAGAACACTTGTAAGAATCAGTTCTCTCTACCCGTGTGTGTCTGGGGACTGAAGTCAGGTTTGGCAGTAAATGCTTTAACCTGCTGGACCATATCACCAGTCCAAGATCAAGGTCTTCGAGCTGGTACAAGGGAGTTTCCTTCCTTGTTCAGCCTTTTGGACTCCCCTGTTGTACTCTCTCTTCCTTTAACCTCTGTGCTTTTTAGAAAACCAGCTGAGAAAACCTTTGCTAAGGAGTGTGAAGCATCCTGGGAGCATAAACAAGGAAGTTTCACTCTTCAAGACACAGAGCAGTGTGGTCCCTCCAGACACTGGGGGCCAATCAAAAGAAATTGTCTATGGGGACAATACAAGAAGAAGAAAATCCCAACAAGATCATCTCAAGGAGAGTTAGGTATATTGTTCAGAATGTGCCGTTACCAAGTAGGTGTAGTGCGTGAGGGAGAACACAGAGGTTTACCTTCTTTGGAAGATTCAGTAATAACGTGAAGAGAGCAGGGTAGTGCCAGCCTTTAACCCCAGCACTCAGAAGGCAGAGGCTTCTATGATCTCTATGAGTTCGGGGTCAGCCTGGTCTACAGAGTGAGTTCCAGGACAGCCAGGGCTACATGGTGAGACCCTGTCTTGAAGAAACTAAAAAAAAATAAAAAAAAAAAAAAAAAGTGAAGAGAAAAGACACCTTTGTTTGTTCCTGACTATTTTTACTGCTCTGTTTGTTCAGTTTTTGAACCAGGGTCACATGTTGCATAGGATGGCCCTGAGGATCCCTTGTCCCTTCACCCTTGACCCTTGACCCTTGTGCCTTCACATGCCCATTTCTGAGATTCCGGGCCTGACTAGCCATCCTTTTCCAGGAAAACTCCATCACCCCAGGAAACAGATGCAGACAATGCCTAGGAAGAACACTCCTTCTTTCTGGCTCCTCTTCTTTCCAAGGCAGGAAAGATGTGTTTTAGTCTCATTGTGACTACAGTCCTTGCCAGGGACAGCACGGTCGCTAACATGTCTCAAGGTCACAGCGATGGGAACACAAGGCAGAGACAGGGTATGGCTTTTTGTTTTTATTTCAAAACATTTTTGGGATATCCTATTGAGATTTACATCATAGAGCATAGAATTTGAGTTTTCATTTTAGCTTAAAAAACATTTTTGTGTGCTGGGAATTGAACCTCACGCATGCTGAATGTTTGCACGGTCACTGAACTATACCCCTACCTCAATGGCACTTT
>NC_034596.1:82562138-82563989 GCF_900095145.1 Mus pahari | reverse complement strand
GCCAGATCTCGTTACGGGTGGTTGTGAGCCACCATGTGGTTGCTGGGATTTGAACTCAGGACCTTCGGAAGAGCAGTCGGGTGCTCTTACCTGCTGAGCCATCTCACCAGCCCTCAATGGCACTTTCAATTGACAACATATGACATTCTTAGAGCCAGTATGGTTGCACACCAGTCCTCTGTCATTATAAACGCTATTTTAAGGGATTTGTTTTATTTTATTATTTACTTTTGTTTGTTTGTGTGTTTTGTTTTGTTCTGGAGACAAAGTTTCTATGTATAGCCCTGGCTGTCCTGAAACTTACTCTGTAGACCAGGCTGGCCTTGATCTCGTAGAAATCTGCCTGCCTTTGTCTCCTGAGTGCTGGGGTAAAGGTATTTGCCACCACCACCACAGGCTCCTTCAATACTAATATTGGTACTTAGATCACACTGCATGGTAATCACACACACACGCGCACACACACACACACACACACACACACACACACACAGCTAAGGAATGACTACAGAAGTGCTAAACAAGCCACGGAGTTCAAGTGGTAAAGGGAAAGACTCAAAGAGACTCCCTGCAGTGGATAGACAAAATGCTGAGGCCCCCTAGCCATAAAGCTACTGGAGGTACAATGTTGAAGAACAGGTCCAAATAGACCGATGGATGGGTGACAGCAGCAGTGCAAGAACATCATACCAAGCAGGGGACACTGAGGTGAGCTGAGGCCCCAAGGACAGTCAAGAGCTCTTTGCCTGTCAGACCCTCAATGGGCATGGCAGATAGTGAGGTGACAGGTTAGTGGAGCCATCAAAGTGTTAGTTGTCCTCTTGTATATGGGGTCCAGGTGAGGGTGTTGTATCCTTTGTTAGTCTGTTTGTTCAATGAGATCCCAGCTCACTATGTAGCCCAGGCTAGCCTCGAACTCACATCAGTTCTCTTACCTTAGCATCCTACTCTCTACTACATAAGCCGCTATGCCTACCTTTTTTTTTCCCTTTCTTTTTCTACTTGGAATTGAAACCAGGGTCTCAAACATGCTAGACAAACATTCCACGACTGGGCTACATCTCCAATCTCTTGGGGTCCAGTATGTATGTATGTATGTATGTATGTATGTATGTATGTATGTATGTATGTGTTTATTGATGGGGTTTCACTGTGTGACTCTGGCTGTCCTGGAACTCACTCTGTAGACAGAATGGTCTTGAACTCAGATATCTGCCTGCCTCTGCCTTCTCAGTGCTGGGGATTAAGGTGTGTATCACCACTGCCAGACAGGAGTCTGGTATTTCTGGTTTTAAAATGTCCGTGTGTTCATATGCTCCCCGTTTACTTTGACATATTTATAGTGTAGTATCATTTTTACTTTTAGGAATAAGTTATATGTCTGTGTCTCACGGGGTGCCAGGCAGCTGATTGCATTACTGTAAACAACACGATATGGAGGCATTCTGCCTCTGTACATTCAAAACAGAGCCAAATGTGGCAAGACACACCCTGAAAGCTGCTCTTTATTTCTACACTGTGGAGTCAGGGTACAGTGATCTCCACACCTGGACAGTCAAATTCAATATTCACCTGAGACAATGGCCTAGAAAGAAAGTCTGCTTAGGGATGGCAGGGCCTCAGATTGATCGTCTTCTGATTCTCTCTCTCTCTCTCTCTCTCTCTCTCTCTCTCTCTCTCTCTCTCGCTCTCTCTCGCTCTCTCGCTCTCTTGCTCTCTCGCTCTCGCTCTCTCATTTAATGATTTTCTTGCTCAGATACACAAGAGGATTTATGCCACTAGAGGAGAGGATGTGGACGACTCATATTTCCAATTCAGTGGGAAACCCTTTTTTTGTTTTGTTTTGTTTTT
>NC_034596.1:82559655-82561833 GCF_900095145.1 Mus pahari | reverse complement strand
TCTCTCTCTCTCTCTCTCTCTCTCTCTCTCTCTCTCTCTCTCTCTCTCTTTCTTACAATATTTTTATTAATTAATTTATTTATATTTACATTCCCAAATGCTGCCCCTCCAGTCTCCCCTCACAGGGTTTCTCCCCCCCTTCTCCCCTTCACCTCTGAGAGGGTGCCCTCCCCTCACCCTGGTGCATCAAGTCTCTGCAGGATTAGGCACTTCTCCTATTGAGGTCAGACAGGCAGCCCTCTGCTTTGTATGTGCCCGGGCCTGGACCAGCTCCTATATGCTCTTTGGTTGGTAGCTTAGTCTTCTGTGAGTTCCCAGGGGCCCAGGTTAGTTAACACTGTTGTTCCACGTCTTTCTGAATCAAGTAGTAGACATCCCCAGGAAGGTCAGAGACAAGGCCTTTGGACTTAAGAATTCTCAAGATTTTATTATGAGTCACAAAATTGACCTGTGCCACACCACATGAGTCTTTTAGGATCATGCCTGTTTGGAAGGGAGTAGAGCTTTTCTTGGCCAGTTCGTAAATCTGTTCACATCTTCGGATGTGAACTTTAGCCAGGTAGGCATTAACTGGGACAGGCCCTTCCTGGTAGGGTTCATGTAACCCGTGATGGCCTAGGTATTGCAGCAAAGAGAGCTAGTTTCTTACTTTATGACAAATATTCCCTGATGATTCCTTCTGTTCAAAAGTTCTTTGAGACAATTCCATCAGCCTTAACCGATCAGAGAATAGAATCAATCTGACTAGCTCAACCTGCAAATGGTCCCCCACAAGACGGCATAAGTTTTAAATGGTCCAGCAAACCTGCCAGTAATCGGTATTTCTGTGAGTTCGAGGCCAGCCTGGTTTACAGAGCGAGGATAGCCAAGGCTACACAGAGGAAACCCTGTCTCAAAAAGCCAAAACCAAATCAAAACCTGTCTATGATCTTGTCAAATGTTCCACACTCAACTAGATGGACATTTTCTTGGTTAATGATGGGGTGAGGAAATCCCAGTTTACTGTGGGAGTGGTCCTCCTGCCTAAGGAGTCCTGGATTGTGTAAGAAAGCAAGCTGAACTAGCCATGGAGAGTGAGCCAGGAAGCAGGAGTTTACATGGGCTCTGCTTCTGTTCCTGCTGTCTTGAGTGCCTCTCCTGACTTTCCTTTTTTTTTGTTGTTTTTTTGTTTTTTGTTTTTTGTTTTTTGTTTTTTCTCTCCTGACTTTCCTAAGAGATGGACTGCTACCTAGAAATGTTAAGATGAAATAGACCCTTTTCCTCCCCAAGTTGGTATTGGTCAGTTTTGTTTTTGTTTTTGTTTTTAATCATAGCAAGAGAAAGTGCCTAATACAGATGCCAAACCAAAGGTAGAAACATACTCCCGGTGACACAGGGCACTTAGATCCAGACTGGTCAGATAAGCTAACAAATCTCTCCTGTGCTTAATCCAATTTGAATTCCGTTGCAAAACTCACTACTCCGAATCTCTGGAGCCAGAAGCAAAAGTCCGCTTCCTGAAGCTCAACTCAGAGGATTGCAACATCTATCTGGCTGAGCACCCACAGGAAGCCTAGGGTGGTGGTGGGACAGGAAGCTCTGAGATCCTTCTAGAGCAAAGGAAACATAAAGCAGAGACTTACCCTTGAGACAAGCTCCGGTCCATTCTCAGAGCTCATCTCTCACCTCAGAATTCCTATTGTTAATGCTTTGTAAGTCTCAGATTAAAATCATTCTACTACAAACTCAGGAACCATTATTCCTCCTACAGACGCACATTCCCCTGTGATTCAATAGCCCAGTCCTCCTCTGAAGGGTGCACTTGGGGAGGCCAGAAGGAGGTAGGACGACTCTTGTTCTACCTTGGGAGATGCAAATACAGTCAGAAATCCAGGAAGAAAGTCTCTTTCCTTGGCTGTACTGGGTTAGAGTAGGGATAATGGAAAGGGAGATGGCCAGCCCATCCCTTGCAAATCAAGTCTGAAGACAGACGTGGTGTTCTAGTTCTGTAATCCCAGCCAGCACTTGGAATACGGAAGCGAGAGGGCCCGGAGTTCAAGACAGTAAAGATTGAATTCAAAGCATGACTGGGCTATACAACAGCATTTTTATAAATAAATATTTGTTGCGGGAAATATTAAAAAATAAACCCACCAACTCTCCATGGAGCGGGTGCCTCCCCCGACCCCCCCCCCCCCC
>NC_034596.1:82557810-82559335 GCF_900095145.1 Mus pahari | reverse complement strand
AGAGAGTGAGTGGTGGTCCACGCCTTTACTCTCAGCAGTGGGGAAGCAGAGGCAGGTGGATCTCTGTGAGTTCAAGGCTACCCTGGGTCTACAGAATGAGTTCCAGTGCAGCCAGGGCTACACAGAGAAATCCTATCTCAAAAAACAAAAAAAAAAAAATGAGCTGTGTCCAGAATATTTGTAAGATCTTGAATCTTACTGTATTAATGCTCTTTTCATCCCTAAATTTAAACAGTACTCTTCACAAGACCACATTGCAATGCTATTTACAAACTAAAAAAAAATTAAAAAATTTGTTTGTTTTTTTGAGACAAGCCAGGGTTAAAATTCATTTTTATTTTGGTGTGTGAGCTTGTGTGTGTGTGTGTGTGTGTGTGTGTGTGTGTGTACGTGAATGTGTATGCACAGGTTCCTGTGGCAGTAGGCCGAAAGACAGTATTGATTGTTCCCCCTGGGTCTGGAGTTAGTTTTTCCAGCTCTTGGAAGCACATGTATTCCATTTTACACAAACAGGAGTTGAGTCACAGAGAAGTGAGACGCTATGCAAGGTTACAGGTTTGTAAGTGCCGGAGCTGGGTCTTTGGTTCCTTGGTGTTTGACAACAGAGCTCTTGTTTGTAATCACTCCCTCTCACAGAATTCCAAAGCCATGTGACACAGGCTTTGTCTAATTTTATAGGGATGATGAACTTCAAGAAAGGCTTCACAGTTGAAGTGGCTTGAACCATCTTGGAAGACAAGGAGAGTTGTGTTCTAGCACCTAGCGTGAGCCTTTGAAGATAAGTTCTATAAAGTGACAAGGAGATAGCTTGTGCCTCTAGAAGGGACCATTTTCTTGTTTTTGTGGATCCCAGGGTGTTTCCTACTGAGGTATCCTTTTTGTGATTTAGCAATGGCCTATTGAGTAATCAGATCATTTGGGCATTATATCATGGGTGCACACAACCATCTACTGAAGGAAGAAGTGCAGGAATAGACCTCAAATGGGGAGTGAGGAAATCAGGGCTGTGTGCGCATGACTCCTTTGAGGCTAGAAGTGAGTAAGCAGCAGAACAAGACAAGAAGCTACTGGTGTACTGTCCTCAGTAGGAAGGGACAGGTTCTTCCTAGGATCCAAACCAGGCCAACCTCTGCCCAGCTCTGTACATGCACTACTGTGGGTCCACCCCCACAGAACAAACTCCTCTGCTCATTCCAAGCCAGTTTTTAAGTCTTGCTCATCCTTCAAGGTCTAGCTAATTGCACATCTCCCAACCAAGCCTTTTTTACATTTTCTTAGCCCACTATCTAAGTGTCAATCAAATCTTTCAGCTTCTCTTTCAACCAGATTTCTGCCCTGAGCACCTCCACTGCCTATAGTAATCTGATTAGCTGCTGTCACCCAGAGTCCCACTTTGGAACTCCTATGCCTAGTTTCTGTTTCTGTTTCTTTTTCTTTTTCTTCTTCTTCTTCTTCTTCTTCTTCTTCTTCTTCTTCTTCTTCTTCTTCTTCTTCTTCTTCTTCTTCTTCTTCTTCTTCTTCTTCT
>NC_034596.1:82546330-82556520 GCF_900095145.1 Mus pahari | reverse complement strand
CGAGCTCTGGGGGTACTGATTAGTTCATATTGTTGTTCCACCTATAGGGTTGCAGACCCCTTCAGTTCCTTGGGTAATTTCTCTAGCTCCTCCATTGAGGTCTCTGTGTTCTATCCTATAATGTACTGGGATTTTAACTAGATGCTCAAAACCTGGACTTAACTCCTCTTGTTTTCCTGGTAGCATTTCACTGTTTGAGTTATCCCCAACCCATCATGTTTAAGACAGGGACTCCTATATCCCAGGCTAGCTTGGACAGGTTATACACCCAAAGATTATCTTGAACATCTACACTCCTGCCTCCATCTCAGGAGTGCTGAGATTACAGCAATTCATTACTATGCTTAGCTTAAAAGCATACAGAGCTTTAAAAAAACTTTTAAAAAGGAGTTTTTTTTTTGTTTTGTTTTTTTATGTCTGTGAGTGCCTTGCCTTCAAGTATGTATGTGCAGAAAGTTTGTGTCTGGTGCCCTGGGAAACCAGAATAAGGCTTTGATTCCTCTGTGAGTCACCATATGGGTGCTAGAACCAAATTCAGGTCCTCTGGACAAGCAGTGAGTGCTCTTTACTGCTGAGCCATCTCTCCAGGTCCCATATAGTTCTTTTTGATTCTCATGTTCACTTTGAGATCAGAGGGTTTGTGACTTGAAAGTTTTGTCCTCTCTCCACTTGCGGTTAAGCCTTTAATCCCAGCACTTGGGAGGCAGAGACAGGCGGATTTCTGAGGCCAGCCTGGTCTACAAAGTGAGTTCCAGGACATCCAGGCTACACAGGGAAACCCTGTCTCAAAAAACAAACAAACAAACAAACAAAAGAACTAAATCGAGCAAAACAAATACCTTGCCAACACATGGCTAAAGCTCCAGGGGAGAAGGGGTTGTGTGACTCAGGGATTCACACAGATGCATTTAGCAATTAATAATAACCAGCACTTAATGAATACTTACTAATTGCCAGGTCCTACATAAAATACATTACAGGCATTAACTCATTAGATTCTCTTATGGCAACTGTTATTATCCCCCTGAGCAGAGGAAGGAACATAGAGGTCACTCAGCTAGTCGGTGAGGCAGCCAGTACTCAAACCTAGACTGAGTCATACTCTTAATTATGACATTGATTTTTTTTTAATGGGTCACTAAAGGTCTCTGTAATGCTGAAATGCAGATCAATTTCTTTTGCTACTGATTTGGATTAGGTATTTTGATAGGTGTCCAGCGCTTTACTAATGTAATTCTTGCAAATGAGTCCATGAAGCAGGAAGAATTTTTAAAGGAACGTGGCTCCTAAAGTAGTTAATTCCTCAAGTTTCAGTTTCAGTTATCACAAGATCTGGAAACAGATCAGGTCTCCTGACTTTCAAGGAAAATCTTCAAAGGAAATTGCCCTGGGAAAACCCGGATGGAAACAAGTGATGAGCATGCGAGGCGTTCGCGTAGTTCACTCTGAAGAACAGTGAGAGACTGTCAAAAAGACTATTCTATTAACACCCACAGAGGAATTTGCTAATGAAATAAGGGAGCTGCCTGTCTTGGGCTTGGATTCAACCCAAGAACCTCTCGGGAGAAGGGCACAGAGGGCAACCACCACCTGTGCTGGAGAACCGGGAACAGGCTCTGGAAATAGGCTCAGCCCCTGTTTCTTTCTCCACACTCTAATTGGCTGCTTCTTTCCGGGCTCCGCCTCCTTCCCAACCTGAACCATTAGGCGGCAAAGCTCCACCTACGACCTGGCTAGGGCTCCAATCAAATACCCAGGTCTCGAGTTCCTCTGAAGAAGTCCCCTTGATGTCTGCAAGCCGCTTTTCCCTCGCTCTTAATTCGCCAGAATCAGCATGAGCTCCGCCCCTCTCGCCTTTGGATTGGTCAATCTCCGATAGACCCCGCCCCATGTCCCCTCCGGCTGCAGGGCTCCGGCGAGCCCGGTCTTCTCGGGTGGCCCCGCCCTCGCGTGACGGCCGGGCCGGGAATTGGCAGCGGCCCTGCAGCCATTTCCGGTTTCGGAGAGGTGGGTGCGGTGCGGAGCGGGAGTTGGCGCCGCCGCCGCCTCCAGAGCCTGTCCTGCTGCCGGGTGCTGCCGGGAGGATGCGGCCGGAGCCGGGAGGCTGCTGCTGCCGCCGCCCGATGCGGGCGAACGGCTGCGTCAAGAACGGGGAAGTGAGGAACGGGTACTTGAGGAGCAGCACCGCCACCGTCGCGGCTGCCGGCCAGGTACGATGGGATCGAGAGGCCGGACGAGGTCGGGGCGGTGGGCCGGGACCCCCGCGAGCCGATGCCCGGGCCGGGCCGGGGAGGACGGGCAGCCGCGCGGGCCGGTCAGTGGCCGGCTGGCGGCTGGGCGCGGTTCAGGTGTGCTGAGCGACGGGGACCCGGCGCTGGCTGGGCCTCCCCCGTGAGCGGGAGGGAGACTCAAGGGCAGCGCGGGACCCAACAACCATGTGGGGCTCCCTCACCGTGAGGGGCTCCCCGGTTCTGCCCACTTCTCCAGTTATTCGAGCCTTCCCAGTACTACCCGGCTCCGCAGCGATGAGCGATGAGCCGTGCGGGGCTCCCCAGGTTTACCTGGTTTCTTAGGTGTGCGCTGTCCCCTAGTTCTGCCTGGCTCTCTAGCCTCCACGGGCTCCCCAGCCACGCGGGACTCCTGAGGTCTGCCCGGCTCCTCAATCAGCTCCAAGGAGCGTCCCAGCATTTGCTGGTCTGAAGGGCCCTGGAGGCTGGGCTTCCTTTCCAAGTCTCTGGTCCTTAACCATGTGGATCCCGCAAAAAAAAAAAAAAAAAGTGCAGGCCGCTCCCAGTGGGAAGCAGAGGAAATCTTTCCCTCGAAGTCCGGCGATACCCTCTCGGGTTCCTGCCCGGGTCCCTTCGAGTACACGCTTCCTGTAGAGTCTTGCAGCCCCAAAAGGAAGCTGACGCTCTGAGAAAGTCAGGCAGTGCCGTTGTGGAAGCACGACCAGATAGCCCCTTCCTATCACATTCTGGACTTCCTTTATGGGGAAAACCTTGGCAGGGAACCTCCTCCGGTGTCTTGTCTTGAAAATTGTCCCGATTGGTGAGACCCCCCCCATCCCACCATCCAGGTTGGATTAGGTGGCCCCTTCACCACGCACCAGAGCTATCGTGGAGGGCGTTGCTTAATCCAGTGGTAAGTTGTCATGAGTCCTTGTATTAATTAACTGAAGTTGACTCATCAACCATATCCATGAACTTCTAAACTACCTTACAGAATTCTGAATTCCTGGCAGTATTTTGCTTGTTTGTTTCCAGACATGGTTTCTCTGAGTAACAGCCCTCCCTGGCTGTTGTGCTTTGTAGACCAGCCTGACTTCCAACTTAAAGAGACCCTCCTGCCTTTGCCTCTCAAGTGCAACTAAGACCCCAACACCTGGTTTTCCTGACAGTGTTTTTATTTACTATTGATTTTTTTTCTGGGACAGGGTTTCTCTGTGTAGCCCTGACTGTCCTGGAACTCACTGTGTTGACCATGCTGGCCTCGAACTCACAGACCTGCCTCTGCCTCCCAAGTGCTAGGATTCAAGGCATGTGCTACTCTACCCCCTGGCTCCTGGCAGTATTTTTTTAACCAGTTGTGCAAGTATCAGGAAGAATAGTTTTAAAAGTTGCCTGTTCCCCTTAGCAGGAGTGTGATTGTTATATTTTTGATAGGACAGTGACCCTATTTTACCTTCAACATAGATACTAAGCAATAGCAACCTGTCCCCTACCTCAATCAGTAGCTCGATAGACCTGTTAATCCTGTGGTATGAAAGGGTTATCTTCAAGTCAGGTTGAGTTATTATGACCCTGGGGAAGAGCTGAGGGTTAGGAGTGGGAGTGCAGAGAAAAGACTTGGCCTCCCTTGAGTGTGTAAGGTGTTAAGAGTCAAAAGATTGCTTTCAAAAAGGATTGTGTGAGAGGAGATGTGTTAGGAGTGAGTTTTCAGTCTGAGCTTGACTTCACTTGGTTGTAATCCCAGCCCTCAGGGAGGTGCATCTCTGAGCTCAGGCTGGCCTGGTCTGCGTAGTGGGTTCTAGGACAGCAGGACAATGATGAGGGACCCTGCCTCTAAAAAAAGGGGATGTGGGGAGGAGTCAGTTTGTGATGAGCCATGGAAGAATGCGCTGTTTTCCCTAGCAGTGTAAAATGGCTAATGAGCAACGTTGTGGAGGTATAGAATGTACTGGGGAGGTTGAGTAACTGGAGCTAAAGAGAACTGGTGAATGGGTGAGTTAGGACTTTTGTGAGGAAAAAGGAAGTTCAGACGAAGCTGTTAGAGGTGCTTTCTAACATAACCCACTAGGAGTTATATTTTGACTAAATAGTAAGTCAAGTTCTGACCTGGAATCCCAACAATTTATCATTTGTAAGCATGGTATTTCTTCAGAGGTTGGCAATTATTTAGATGAAATACCAAGTTATTAAAATGAAATATAAAAATCTGTGACTAGCTGGGTGTGATGCCAAACACCTGTAATCCTAGCACTTGGAAAGTTGAGGCTGGAAGAGAGTTCAAAGCCCATCTGAGCTATATAGCTGAGCCCTCACTGCAGGCTCTGTAAATGTTATGTTGAACATTTTCACTCAAGGCACAATGGCATTTGGAAGAATGTTCTAATGGAGTGTTCTAAGGGCTGTAGTATTTTTTCGAGAAAACTATTTTTCACAAATTATTTAAAGCAGGTACTACATTTATAAGGAATAAGATCTCTAAGTTTATGAGAAAAAGAGAATATCTTAAAATATTGAAGTTGGTTGTGTTAAATTAAATGTATGCGCTCCAACTCCTACCTGTCTTCCCTTGCATCCTGACAGGGGGGTATTGTTTTTTTTTTGTTTTGTTTGTTTGTTTTCTTTTTCTGAAAATACACAGTAAGATACAAACTAGATATACAAGAGTCTTGCTTTCACATGGATGAAATGTAAAATGGTTTGCTCACATCATGTCTTAACATTGCTGTTTAATGCACAGGAGAGAAATTATAAACTTGTAGGCTTTCTTCTCTAAGGGGAATCAGCTACTTCTGATACCTGTATACACTCACCAGGGTATGTTTGAAGAGATTAATGCCTGTGTTAAAAGCAACTCCTGGATGGGGGCTGTTTGATGAGTAGATAATGTGGTAAGGAAGTATTACAAAACAGGTTACTGTTGTTCAATGATGAAAAGTAGCCAGTTTCCACTAGAGCAGCAGCTGAATGATAAAGATGTGAATGTCCCTCTGCCCTGAAAGGAGTGTTAGTCTTCCTTCTGAAGGTAAAGGGTTCCTGGTAGCCTGAGGAACATTTGGCAGCATTAGAACTGGAAAGAACTTCAAGATGTGGGTGGCTGGCTGGCTGGCTTCTGGGTCTCCGTTAGTCCAGTCTGTCCTTGGAACTCTTCTCTTGCTGACTTCACCTCCAGGTGCTTGGAATTCCTATCAATTGACAGGATTCCTTTCTAAAAAAGACTTCCAGAAGGTTCTCATCACATTTTCACAAGATCCGTGTTCAGTGACCTTAGTCACCAGGGGTTAGTTTCTGTGGCTTTAACAGTTGATTAAAAAGCATATGACATATTTGGTTGTGTGTGCAATCAACACTTTTAAAAGACATTTTCTTTATAAAAGGTTTGTTTGTTTGTTTGTTTTGGTTTGGTTTTTCAAGACAGGGTTTCTCTGTGTAGCCCTGGCTGTCTTGGAACTCACTCTGTAGACCAGGCTGGCCTCGAACTCAGAAATCCGCCTGCCTTTGCCTCCCAAGTGCTGGGATCAAAGGCGTGCGCCACCACTGTCCAGCTATAAAAGTTTTAATTTGAAGTTATATTTTGCTTTTTTTAAACCTATTAGTAAGTATGAAAGTAGAAGAATATTGTCCTGAAGCAGTTTTGAAGTTTCGAACATGACTTAATTCTATTTGGGGGTAGTTTTTTGTTGTTGTTTTTTGTTTTGTTTTGTTTGCTTTTTGTTATTTTGTTATTTTTCAAGACTGAGTTTTTCTGTGAAGCCTTGGCTATCCTGAACTCTTCCCAGGTGCTGAGATTAAAGGCATGTGCCACCATCACCTGTTTGGGAGTCATTTTGACGAGAAATTTATAGGTATAAAAGACTTCTAATTGCCAGAATCAGTAGAATTCAATTGCAAGGAGGCACTACAGCGTAAATTATGTTAAACAGAAGTCAAGCATAGCAGAAGCAAATGTAATGTCAGAAAGAGAGCCAAATAACCAAGGAAGGGTGGCTTACGTCTACCTTTCCACTGAAGGGAAACTGACTGGGATTTAGTGGGGTAGTGTGAGGGGAGGGACTTGGTTTTAAGATAGTAGGAATCCGAATAAATAGTCATAATAGGACTTGTGAGACACCTTAGGCTTCAGGTCTTGCAGAAAAAAAATATAACTACCAATAACTTGTGAGATTCTTCTTTTTTTCTTTTAAATGCATTTTGTCCCAAGGGGAAGAACATTTGGTTTTTATTAGCTGAATCTGGGAGATTCCAGTCATTAGTGGAACTCAAGAAGTCTCTTTAATCCAAGTTCTTGGGAAATTTTAAACCGTTTGGTTCCTAAAATTGTATGGGTTTTCAGGGAGGGCAGGCTTGCCAGTTTCTTAGGTGGACTCAGGTACACTAGAAGTTTGTCCTCTAAGCAAGAGAGCCAACTGCTTGATTCAGTTGTTGAAAGAAAGAAGCAGTGTTTATTGGTAGAATGGGCAATTGATAGACAGTGTTTGCATGCAGAGTGGGTGTGCCTTACTTGATTAAATGGTTTGTGGCCACAAGTCCCTTGCCTTCTGGGTAGTTTTTAAGAAGCTTCTATAATATAATTCATGATTTGTGAATATTAAGAAAGCCTTTTGCTCTTAACCCATTTAATCGCAGATATTTTGTTTTATGTTCTGTATTTTAAAGATCTTTAATGAAGTTGGCAATTTTTCTTTTTTAAAAAATTGTTACTCTTGGATGTAGAAATGATGGTTATTTGCTGAACGATCTTAAAGCATTGGAACAGTTGTTTTGTGTTCAGATTTTTAAAAACCAGTTGATAGAAAAACATTAAAACTGTATTTGTAATATTTTGATAAATGTATATACATGTACTTCATGTAATGTTTAAATCATGTTAAACATGCCTATCTCTGAATCATTTATCATTTCCT
Organism: Mus pahari; assembly: GCF_900095145.1. Lineage (NCBI taxonomy): Eukaryota > Metazoa > Chordata > Mammalia > Rodentia > Muridae > Mus > Mus pahari. The sequence goes on along the minus strand of NC_034596.1, from coordinate 82,549,391 downwards.
TAAGGTGAATATTTCAAACAGGCTCAAAGTTGCTATATAGTGAAGAGTGACCTTGAGCTTCTGATCCTCCTCTTACCTCGCAAATGCTGGAATCGTCAGTGTGTAGTGCCATGACATTCAGAATCTAACCCCAAGCTTTATGTATTTTAAGCAAGCACCCTACCAAATGAGCCATGTCCCTAGCCCAAATGTGATGATCTTGAGTCAGTTTAAATAAGCCTTTTATTTCTTAATTTGGAGACCCTAAACCAAACATTTGGGGTGTTACTGTTTTTATTATATGCCTACATGTAATAGGGATTCAGAAGATGTTATTGAAGGAATGGGTGGAGTAGCCTATGAAACTATGGCATTGGTAAAGTATATAAAAGATGTCCTTAAGCTATAAAAGGAGATTCCAAGGTCATAAAACTTAAGAATCACAATGCTCCTTGGAAAAGATACAGAGAGAGTTGCAGACCAGGCATGCAAAGCATAGTTAGGAAGAACAACAAAACTCTAGTTAAATGGTGACTATTTCATTAAGGAGAATAAGCAATGTTTTCAGGCTGTGAGAAAGTATGAATAATAATAGTAATAGAGAGGACTGGAGGTGTTGTTCAGTGATAGAGTCCTTGCCTAGCACACCCAAAGCCCAGGGTTCTATCACTAGAACTGCTTAGAATCTGAGTATGGTGTGGTACAGTACGGGAGTGGGAACAAGAGGACAGAGAAGCCCAGGTTCCATAGTCACTTTGAGTCTGAACTACATAAGACCCCATCCTTAAAAAAAGACATCTTTTACAAAGCACCCACTGTGTGCTGGAGAACTGGGAGGAGAGATGTGAAATGCTATCTTCGGGATATGACACAGCCATTGCAAACATGATCTTACAATTGCCTGCACTGGGCCTACACAGGCCAGTCATGGATGATGGGGTCTACATCTCCCTACTGAACTATTGGCTATTGATGGATTCTGGGGAAGGAGCAGTTGTTGCCTTCAGTTGAATACAAAACACAGAGGTTAAACCTGTGACCACACATTCTATCCTGGTTAAAATCCGAGCGTAACAAAACAACAAAAGACTTAAATGTGAGGAAAGGACATGTAAGGGCAAGAGGTGGAAGATGGGTGAAAGGAAAGTAAGAGAAGGTGGAAAGTGAGAGGAAATAGAATGAATGTACTATAACATGTACAATGTTGTCAGATAAACTTAGTTGATTAAAAAGGTTTTAAAAAAATGAGAACAGAGCCTTTCTAGGTAAATAGTATCCTCATTTTGCAAATAAGAATACTAAAGTCCATACCTTTTAAGTTACTGAGTTGGAAATATTTTGGTGGTATTCATTTTGTCTGACTCTCCCAGACCATTGAATTCAGAATTCATTCGTAGGAGCTGGAGAGATGGCTCAGCTATTAGGAGTTCTGGTTGCCCTTCTGGAGAGTCTTGGGTTCGATTCCCAGTATCCACACGATAGTTCAGAATTCATTAGCAGTTTTGGAGAACATTAAATTAGATACTTGAGGATGGATTAAAGAGGGATGAGTGATAGTTGAAGCAATGGAGTTGGTAAACTATGTGAAAGAGGGAATTAAGCTAGAAGAGGAGGTACCAAAGATAGAATGCTTCTCAAATAACACACATACAAGACAGACAGAACTCTAATGTACAAGCACATAGTTGGGAGGAGGTGGTGTGAGAAAAGCCCGTGAAAATGCAGGCTGGCCTTTTCTTGGAATTTTACTGAAGTGCACGAGCCTCTCCTACAGCATACCACACATACTAGAGAGAATAGTGCGAGCCTTTGTGTAAATCACACAAGCTATGCCAACGCTGGCCATGAGTTTATCAGCAGGAAACATGCAAAGTAGTGACCATATCCCCTCTTACCAGATAAAGTCTCTAGTATTTGGCAGTCAGTACCTATCCCATGTGAAATGGACTGAGACTAGCTTCCAGGGCTTACTGGAAAACATCATTTGACATGATTTTTATTATCCTACTCTAAACCCGTGACAGGCCTTCAGCTTTATATGGACTGGGAGGTGTCCATTGAGAGGCATACCGGGCAAGTGTGTCTACAAGAGTTAGTGCCTGAGTTAGTTACTTTTCTCACAGCTGTGACAGAATACCTGACAGAAGCAGTTTTCAGGGTCCAGTCGATCATGGTGGTGAAGGCATGGAGCAGTTCCATGCAGGCAGGAGTCTGGCAGGGACATGCTGCTGACCTTGTGACTATGGACAGGGAAACAGAGAACTCTAGATTAGGATCAGGCCGGTGATAACCTTCAAGGCATACACCAGGTGACCGATTGATGCCAGTTGGGTTTCTGGTCCCAAAGGCTCAACCACCACTCCACCAGCTTGGAACCAAGTGTACAACAATCTGATCTCGTGAGGGTATTTGAATCTTCTATTTCCCTAACCTGCTACTCATGCTTCCACCGTAGCAGTTTGTGTCTCAGTCAAGCATCAGCGTGACAGACAGGCTCTGGAAGGAGACCAAGTAAATGAACCTGCCACATACCCTGCTCTTTCTCAGCTCTCACACATCCCCATGTGCCAATCTTGTCACACCCACCTCTTTGCTTAGCTAGTTGAGTGTGGCAGCCTGTGTCCATTTTTCTTTACTGAGAACAGTTTTTGATGTGTGGGGTGAACTCCTATGGCCATGTCTGATTTGAGCTTATTTCCTTGGTCATAAGTTAGCATAATGTTACCAAAAGGAACCCATCGACCCTTTCTCACAGAGATTGGGGTTTCTTTGTGTAGCCTTGGCTGTCCTAGAACTAGCTTTATAAAGCAAGCCGGCCCTGAACTCACAGAGATCCTCCTACGGATGCCTCAAGTGTTAGGATCAAAGGCATGTGCCACCACTGCTCGGCAGAGATTGGAGTTTCTGACGAGAGGGTCTCAAAGGTAGTGAACTGCCAAGAGAAAGGGTTAGGAAACACTGCTGCTGAGGCCTGGGACCTTGCTGCCGTCTTTCTTTCTTTCTTTCTTTCTTTCTTTCTTTCTTTCTTTCTTTCTTTCTTTCTTTCTTTCTTTCTTTCTTTCTTTCTTTCTTTCTTTCTTTC
>NC_034596.1:82521253-82546145 GCF_900095145.1 Mus pahari | reverse complement strand
ATTTATTTATTTATTATATGTAAGTACACCGTAGCTGCCCTCAAACGCCCCAGAAGAGGGAGTCAGATCTCATTAAGGATGGTTGTGAGCCACCATGTGGTTGCTGGGATTTGAACTTCGTACCTTTGGAAGAGCAGTTGGGTGCTCTTACCCGCTGAGCCATCTCATCAGCCCCTTCTTTTCCTTTTCCTTTTCCTTTTCCTTTTCCTTTTCCTTTTGCTTTTCCTTTTCCTTTTCTTTTTCCTTTTCCTTTTCTTTTTCCTTTTCTTTTCTTCCTTTCCTTTCTTTCTTTCCTTCCTTCCTTCCTTCCTTCCTTCCTTCCTTCCTTCCTTCCTTAGATTTATTTATTTATTACTATATGTAAGTACACTGTAGCTGTCTTCAGACACTCCAAAAGAGGGTGTCAGATGTCATTACAGATGGTTGTGAGCTAACTTGTGGTTGCTGGGATTTGAATTCAGGAACTTTGGAAGAGCAGTCATTGCTCTTAACTGCTGAACTATCTCTCCAGCCCCAGCCAGTCTGATTCTTGTCTCTTTTTTTTCTAGTCAATACATACTACTGACTTCACTTAAATTTTACCACTGACTCTATTCACTATTTGGACGAAAACAACTAAAAGCTGCCTATGTCTACCATAACTCAGGCTATCTGACTACCCTCCAACATCTCCAACCTTTTGAAACTGCAACCTAACACTGTTATCTACAAAGTCATATTTAAAAACCAAAGATCATGACCCTTAGACAATGTGACGCACATTGAAAGGCAAGCAGACCTCTGTGAGTTCCAGATCAACCAGGGCCGCATAGTGAGATCCTGTCTCACAGACAAACCAACCTTGCAACAAAACAAAAATAAACCTGAATATTTTAAGCAAATTGTGTGTGTGTGTGTGTGTGTGTGTGTGTGTGTGTGTGTGTGTTGGGCTCCATTCATAGCTATAACTATCCTAGGGCACAGGCTGTACATACCTGAGTCTGACAGCCTCTGGGGAATCTTCATCTATGTATTAGTTATTACCTCTTTTGGGTATTAGTATCAGCATCCAGTTTACCCAGTCTCCCAAGTTTGCAGTCATCTTTAACTCCACCTTTCTTTCTGGCTTCCACCCAGAGGTAGTTCCAGACCTTCTTGTTTGGCACCAGGAAGTATGTTTTGTTTTTGTCTTTTTGAGACAGGGTCTCCTGCAACCCAAGAAGGTCTGGAAGTCACTACTTAGCCAGATTACCCAGAACTCCTCTTCCTTCTGACTCTACATCCCAAGTGCTAGCTAGGGTTACAGGCCTGTGCCACTACACCCACTTGGCATCAGGTAATGTTAGGGTGTGTGTGTGAAAATATTGCATATCTTGACAGCTATAGGATGATGCAAACACACAGATGTTAAAATTCATACACCTCAACAATAGATTAGCTTGTTTTACATAATAATCTGCTATAAGAGACTAGCATAGCCTACTCATCAATTATTAAAAAACAAAACAACTTACAGTCTCCCCCCCTCAAAGAATATTGCAACATCTTTCTTGCCATCTGGTCTCTACATCACAAGGGCTCTCCCCCACAGACCAGTAATCATGCCCAAACAAATAAATATGGTCAACAACACTCGCTTGCTCAAAAGCTTCACTGTCTTTACAAAGGAAAATCTCAAATCAACATCATGGCATCCAAATGTAGTTCTATGGCAACATTTCTTCCTCTTAGCTCCTGAGATCTTTGTTTGAGTCACATTGAACTTTTTTCCATTGTCTTTCAAAAAAAAAAAAAAGGAAGAAAGAAAGAAAAAGAGAAAAGAGAGAAAGAAATTTTCTTCCAAGAATGAAATTCTTCCTCAAATAATATCCACTGCTGGAGGTCAAGAAGCAGTGAATTAAAACTACAGAGCTAAGCCCAAGAGACTACTAAAACAGAAAACAGACTCACTGTCTGGGAAGATGAAGAGGGACAGAAGAGAGAAGGGCTATCATGTATTTCACAGGTCCTGTGGAATTCAGATGCGTAGAATCATGTGCTAAAGGTGAAGGGAATACTTTAGTCAGGCAGTGGTGGTACACACACTTTTAATCCCGACATCTGAGTGGCAGAGGCAGGAAGACCTTGAGTTGAAGGCTAGTCTGGCCTGCATAATAAGTTCTAGGACAGTCAAAGGTACTTAGAGGGGCCCTGCCTCAAACAGCTAACCAAGCAAAAAAGCTAAAAAGAAACACAAGGACACTGTCTTACATAGTAGCAAGTCAGGGAACCGATGCAGTACTAGTCTACAACATTATTAAATTTTGCCAGCTGCCCTTTTACAGTAAAAGAAAAAACTTTAAGTATGGAATTCTGTCTTTGGTATCTTTGGTCTCAGGAAAAAGCAAAGAAATAAACAAACAAGATTTAACTACACTGTAAAATGACTTAGAAGGACTGACTCCTGGCTGTGAATAAGTTTTCAGATATCCTGTGAAAGGATGCAGACTTAACCATATAATGACTCAAAAAATAAATAAATAAAGGGCTGGTGAGATGGCTCAGCAGGTAAGAGTACCCAACTGCTCTTCCAAAGGTGCAGAGTTCAAATCCCAGCAACCACATGGTGGCTCACAACCATCCTTAACGAGATCTGACTCCCTCTTCTGGAGTGTCTGAAGACAGCTACAGTGTACTTACATATAATAAATAAATAAATCTTTAATAAATAAATAAATAAATAAATAAATAAAATAAAAAAACCTGTTGGAAATCAGGCATACATTTCTGATATGAACACAAGCTCATGTGCTTTCATCAAGCAATTGAGTTCACAGCAGATGCATGCTAGGAGGTCAGAGTCTGACCATCTAGTGGATGCTTTGTATTAAATCTTTATGTCCGTTTGCCGGGGAGAACTTCAGTTCCATTCCCAGCATTCACACAAAAAGCCAGGCAATGTAGCTTGTGCTTTTAATCTCAGTGCTAGGACGAAATAGACAGGTGGATTCCTGGGGTTCACTGGCCAGCCAGCCTAATCTATTCAGCAAGCTTCAGGGCAGTGAGAGTCCCTCTCTCTCAAAAAAAGGTGAAGGCAAAGCATGGTGGTACGAACTTTTCATCCCAGCCTTCAAAAAGACAGGCAGTTGAATCTCTGAGTTTGAGGACAACCTAGTTTACATAGTGAGTTCTAGATAACCAGGGATGCATGAGATCTTATCTCAAATAATGATAATGATGATAACTATTATACAATAACATAATAAAGGAAAAGGTGCCTGAGGAATATCACCTGGTATCTTTTAACCTCTACATACACATCTGCAACATGACAAAGTAAGATAAATAAACCTGATGTCCAATATAAACCACTCATTACTCTTCAGCAATCTACAAACTGTTATGCCTTCTGCAGTGAAAGGGATCCCTACACATTTCTGTTCTTTAAAACCAGGACCACTGCCCAGGCCAGGTGCAAGGTACTGAATCTCTTCTGGCAAAGTTTTATTAAAGGCACTTTCTTCGTTTACTTCTTACTGGTCCGTTTGGCATGCTTCTGATAATATCAGAATCACCTGGGTCAATGATTGTCAGTGTGCATACTCTAGTATTTTCCACACACTGTGCCCAGTTAAACATTATTGCTACTATAGTGATGGACACCAGTTTTAGCCAATGAGGCAAAGTATTCTGTTTCAGATTTCCTCAAAGCTGGGCAGTTGTTGGCAAGGATAACAAATTTTACTTTGCCTTGTCTGATCATCTTCAGCGTCTGTTTATACCCTAGCATGTACTTTCCACTTTTCATAACAAACTAGAGCTTAGAGTTGATCAACTCTAGAGGCTTTTTTCATCTTCTTTGAGGCCACCGTCTTCCTGCCTTAGGTGCAGGACAATCCCTTGCCTAGCACACACAGAGGACAGAAGATCATGATCCGGAATGTCAAACACCAACTAGCAGAGCTCCCCCAGCAGCCTAATTCTCTTCCCCTCCCCTCCCCTCCCCTTTCCTCCTTGTTCTTTCTTCCTCTATGCCTTCTACCTGTGACTTCCACCCAGGTAACTAAAAAACCTGTCTACCTCTATCTTCTGCCCATTCACAGGTTTTAGCCTTTTATTGACCAAAACTTGGGGAACACGTTTACATAGCATCATTTTTGGTATGTGAGGAACTCCTCGTTGGTGGGGAGGGGCACCAGATCTTGGGGGCCATTTGATTACATAGCAGCACCAGAACAACCCCAACACACTAATATGCTAATATTTACTTTGTTGACAATAAAGCTCTTAAGTTAGAATGACTGACTGCTGGTACATCCAGATTTACAATGGACAGTACGATTTTGTTTACAGAGAGCTTGATCTCAATAATCTTTGCCTTGCTAGCACTAAGATTACTAGCTTGTTAACTAGGTGCTGAGGTCTTTGGCAAGCCCATGCTTTATATGGCAAGTGCTTTACTGACAGCTGCCTCCCAGCTCCTAGATACATAAAATCTTGTTGTTTGTATTTACACTATACTTTTAATCAGGAATGCCTAGCAGAGCAAGAGGGGGCCTTTTTGATTTCTTGTGAGACTTCGCTAGTGTAATCCATGTGATAGGACTCCTGTATGATGCTTTTGGGACAGTATATTCCTAGTAATTTCTGTTGATTGTCCTAACTGTAGCCTCATGTTCTAAGTCTTTTCCTCTTGGGTTCTTCTCTTCTGTAAAATTAGATTTTCACTAAAATTAATCAAAAAGTTATGTTTTGTTTTTTTTTCTGAGACAGGGCTTCCCTACTTATCCCTGGCTGTCTTGGAACTCACTCTGTAGACCAGNNTGGCCTGAAACTCACAGAGATCCACCTGCCTCTGCCTCCCAAAGGCTGGGATTAAAGGGGTGCGCCACCACTGCCTGGTAAAAGTAAAATGTTTTAATCATTGAGTCAAAAGTAAAATATCGTTGTGTCTGTATATTAAAACCCAAGTGCTGCCAGGCACAATGGCACATACCTGTAATCCCAGCCCTGGAAAGCGAAGCAGAAAATGTACAAGTTTTAGGCTATCCTGTATGACACGATGCAGCCCGTCTCCATATACAAACAGCGAACATATCTTAAATGGTAAAGTAAAGGGACAGGGATAGTCTTTAAAAGTTTGAGAATATATACTTAGATCAAAATAGATACAGAATCAGTGCATGATGGCTGCTGGTTGATCTTGTTTGTTTGTTTGTTTGTTTGTTTTGAAAGAATTTCTGTTTCCCTGGCTGTCCTAGAATTAGCTCTGTTGACCAGGCTGGCCTCAAACTCAAAGAGATCCGCCTGCCTCTGCTTCTTTAGTGCTGGGATTAAAGGCTGGCACCACCACTGCCCGACTAATTTAGTCTTTTTAAAAAAAATTATTTTTATTTAATGCGTGTCTATACATAATGTTTAGAGGTCTTCTCAGGGAAGCCTTGTCTACCCATGCAGGTCGACTTCATTGAAACTCCCTAAATTTTTTTATGTTCTTTTTTTTTTTTTTTAAAGGTTATCTTACAAAGTACTGGGTTTCTGTAAGGCTTTTTCACAATTCTTACTTTGGTTGGTAAGACTCTACCCCTTTCTCTCTTCCTCCTCCCAGCCCTCCTTTAAAGGACCCTTTCTCACCTGGCTATATTACATGTATTGTTTATGGGTATGTGTGCATGTGTGGGGACCTGTGTGCTTGTGTGGAAGTCAGAGGACACTTTGTGAGAGACAAAAGACAGTGTATGAGGGAATCCATCACGTGGGTTCTAGGGGTTGAACTCAAGATGTCAGCCTTGGTTGGCAGCAAAAGCCTTGAGTTGCTGACTTCTCTCCACAGCCCTTCTTTTACTGTTATAAGTGTATTGTCACCGAGGAAAGGCAATAAAGCCTGCTGCAGCCTAGTACTGAGAAGTCATTTGAGTGATTTATAGCTGAGTAGTTTTAGGAATGGCTTGTAGTAAAACATTCACACACATTTATGTTATAAAACTGAATGTACTTTTGAACATGTCATCACTTTGTTGCTAAGATAATACAGTATTTTTTAGACTAGGCTTTTTCTTTATATATTTTTACTTTATTAGGATAGAGGAAAGCATGTTCCCTGAAGTTATAGTGCGTTTAGAATCTGTTTCAGGAAATTAAATTATGATAAAAATCAGTGTTAGATATTGTTGACTCTTTTTTATCGCCTCTTTACCCCTTTACTGTATATAAATGACTTTTAAATCATTACTCTCAAAAATAAGCATGACCTTAGTGTTTCATCGGTCTTTGATTGCAACAAACAATTTTATTTGCTCTCTTAGATTCATCATGTTACAGAAAACGGAGGACTGTACAAAAGACCGTTTAATGAAGCGTTTGAAGAAACACCCATGCTGGTTGCTGTGCTCACATATGTGGGCTATGGCGTACTCACCCTCTTTGGATATCTTCGAGATTTCTTGAGGCATTGGAGAATTGAAAAGTGCCACCATGCAACAGAAAGAGAAGAACAAAAGGTAATTGTCAGGGAATCTTTGATTCTGCAAATAGACCGTGCTAATGGAAATGTTGTCATCGTCACACAGTCCCTCCCACCCCCCAGTAGAAATTGGGGCACATGGAGTTAAATTTTGAGGCAGGAGGATTGCTGTGAGTTTGAGGCCAATCTGTGCTACATAGTAAGACTTTGTCTCTAAAACAGAGCAGATACAACTGTGACAAAAACTCTATAAAAATATTCCACAAGAAAAGCTGAACAAGGTAGAAGGCCTAGAAAGAGCAAAGCAGTTGAAGCTAGAGAGATGACTCAGTGGCTGATAAAGCACTGTCCTTCCAGGGGACATCAGTTCTGTTCCCAGCATCTACTTGGAGGCTCACAACTGTGTGCTCCAAATATCTAAAACACTAGCAGAGCAAAGCATTGAACTTTTGTTTTGTTTTGTTTTGTTTTTGTTTGTTTGTTTGGTTGGTTGGTTTTTGAGACAATATTTTTCTGTGTAGCCCTGGCTGCCCTAGAACTCACTCTCAGGACCAAGCTGGCATCGAACTCAGAGATTCATCTGCCTCTTCCCTAGTTCTAGTATCAAAGACAACAGTAACATTATTTCACTGATAAGAAAGCTAATAATCGGGTTGGAGAGATGGCTCAGAGGTTAAGAGCACTGACTGTTCTTCCGAAGGTCCTGAGTTCAAGCCCAGCAACCACATGGTGGCTCACAACCATCTGTAATGAGATCTGACGCCCTCTTCTGGTGTATCTGAAGACAGCTACAGTGTACTTAACATATAATAAATACATCTTTAAAAAAAAAAAAAAAAAAAGAAAGCTAATAATCACCAGCAGTGTGTCTAAAGTTCCATGATGTTATAGCTTATATGGTGCAGAATAAATGTGAAATCTGTTCATTCTCCCTTCTGGATATCTGCACTGTGTTTATTGTGATCTGTGGAGACTGAATTCTCTTAGACACATTGGATATAGTTACCTAGTCCACAGATCAGCACCTCTCCCCAAACATGTCCCCAAGCTGAGTGTGGTGAGGCCAGCCTGTTCACAGCAGCAAAGGCTCTTGTCCTAGTAATGGTAAAAAGAGAGGTAGGGGCTGTCTCCAAAGAGGAAGACCAGATTCACTTCAGGTCACTCTTCTCATAATATACCTGTATTCCTTTACAGCTTTCTATGATGCACATGTGTTAAACTATTCCTAATAAACACCCAGGCTTGAAAAAACTTTAAAAGTTTTTCTTTGAGAATTTCATACAGTGTGTTATGGTCATATCCACCTACCCATCCCTGTTTCTCCCCTTCCATTCATTCTCCTTAGACCCCTGCCAACTTCATGTCCATTTTCTTTTTCTCCCCCTCCTCTCCCTCCTCCTCCTCCTCTTCTTAAATATTCCACTACATCCCATTATTTCTGCCTGTATATGCTGCATGGGACATCCATTGGAGCACAGTATTAGTGTGCTATACTAATCCACTATTAGTGGACATCCACTATTAGTGGCTGACTGAGTTATTTCCATTGCCCCTCCTCCCAACTAGTTATTTACATTGGTCTCATCCTTGTGTGAGAGAGAGAGAGTCAGATATATGGGTAGTAGTATCATCTGAGAGGAGCCAGTAAAGAGAGAGTACACTGAGAAAAAGCAGAAAAGATAGGCATGGTGGCTCACGTCTGTAATGCCAGATCTTAGTAGGTTGAGACAGGAGGATTACTGTGAGTTCAAAGACATCCTTGGCTACATTGTGAGTTTCAGAATAAACTGGACTATTGAGTGATACTGCCTTAGAAACAAAATAAATAGGGAAAGGGCAGGCCTGGTGGCTGGTGTGTTGAAAGTAAGATATTTGGGAGGTTGAGGCAGAAGGATTTCATGAAATCAGGAATTCAGCCTGGACAACCTTGTGGAAGAATAAAGGACCTTGTCAGTTATTAGGAACATGGAACCATTCATTCATTCATTCGTTCACACACACGCACACACACACACACACACACACACACACACACATGGAACCATTCATTCATTCATTCGTTCACACACACACGCACACACACACACACACACACACACACACACACACGCACGCACATGCACACGCATATATGGATTGAAAGAAAATTCATATCCCTTGGGGCTTCAGATATGTCTCAGCTGCTCTTCCAGAGGACCCTAGTTTAAGTCCCAGCATCCACAATGACAGCTCACAACCCTCTGCATCTGGAACTCCAGGCCCAGGGATTCAAACCCAACATAGCCATGTGTTTTGTTTGTATGTTTATTTTTTTTTAAGATTTATTTATTTATGTATTTGAAAACTCTACTTTTATATCTGCCTGCAGGATAGAAGAGAGTATCAGATCTCATTGTAGATGATTATTGATTGCTGGGAATTGAACTCAGGACCTCTGGAGGATCAGCCAGTGCTCTTAACCTCTGAGACATCTCTCTAGCCCAGTTTGTTTGCTTTTTGAGATAGGTCTACATAGCCCTGACTGTCTTGGAACTCTGAAGATCAGGCTGTCCTCAAATTCATAGAGATCTGCCAGTGCTGGATTAAAGGCAGACCATTTCTGAGCTTCAAGGGTACTAGGCACACTCGGGTACACATACATGCAGATAGAACACCTATACACATAAACTAAAAGTTTAAAGAAGAAAAGAAATTTTTTGATACCTGAAAACTCAGAGTCAGGTATCCTTCTCTTTCATCTCAACCATTTTGTACCTGTTTTCAGCCCAGCTTCACAAGTTAGTCTTCCTACAAATTATCTGAAATGCTTACCACAAGATGATTTCATTAAGAATGTGTTTTTCATGCCAGATGTGGTGGTACAGCCCTTTAGTCCCAGGACTTGGAGAGGTAAAGACAGGCAGATCTATGACTTAAAAGCTAGCTTGGTTCACACAAAGTTCCAGAGATCCTCGGCTTGAATCCCAGCACCTGTACAGTTATTCACAACCATCTATTACTCCAGTTCTAGGGAATCCAATATCTTCCTCTCGCCTCCATAGGCAATTCATATATATGATCATGTAGTATACAGACACATGCAGGCAAAACACCATACACATAAAATGTAAATAAATAAATCTTAGAATGAAAAACAATTTTTTAAAAGATTTATTTATTTATTATATGTCAGTACACTGTAGCTGTCTTCAGACACTCCAGAAGAGGGCATCAGATGTCATTACAGATGGTTGTGAGCCATCATGTGGTTGCTGGGATTTGAACTCGGGACCTCTGGAAGAGCAGTCGGTGCTCTTAACCACTGAGCCATCTCTCCAGCCCGAAAAACAATTTTTAAATGAGGTTTTTGTTTTTAAAAAAGTAACACACAAAAGCAACACAAGTAAAGCTCTACATTCATAACGTAATCCAGTAGACAAGCCAATCTTCATGATTGGAACCCTGAACACGTATTTGATTCTCCTTCTGTTCTAGCTGGGTGCATCTAGCCAGAGTGAATCCACAGAGCGCTGGCTTTGTTCACCCTCAGTCACAGATTTTCAGCTGCTGCTTGGGCTGTACAGTGGCTCATTTGTGTGTTCACTTCCTATTGGACCAAATCCTAGGTGGTTGTGAGTAACAGTAGTGAAAGTTTTATTTATAGTGTAGGTAATGGCATGGGATGACCTAAAGTAAGAAACATAAGCTTTGAATATATACGTTTTGAATGAGAAATGAGAAGCCAGTGAGGAGACATGGGCAGTTCTTGAGCAGGAGGAGGAGCATGTGCTTGTGCAGCTGGTTCTCCGTGTGGGATAGCTGACATGCTAATGCAGTGATGACACTGTATTGGGTCATCTTTGGATCTTGTTTGGTATTTCTGGAGGGCAGTTTATAGTTTAACTATTGGGTGCTACTGGTATATACTTAATTTTATGTGAAAAAAACCTAGGACAGAGATTTTATTCTGAAGTAGTTTCTAATTTTGTTGAGTAAACATATATACATAAAGCTTACCTTTGTACATTCACAGAAGTAAATAATGCTTAGATTATTTTAAAATGCAGAATGAAAGTTTCTGTGTATCATAAGGTTAGCTTAAAGGAATTAGTAAGAGGAAATAATTGGGGAGTCAGTGGAGATGACATGTTTTTCTACAGTTGGTGAAAAGATTGTTCTAAAGTAATCAAATTCATTTCAGTGGGATTCTTTTCTGTTGAAAACAGCAGTTTAAACACTTGGGCTTTTCCATTCTCTTATAAAAATCCTGCTTTTTGAGGGAGACCGTGCTTTGTTTTAAGGACAGGTGATGTTTATTTCTTCCTGGGCAAGCTCTGGTGAAGACAGCAGGTGGACTTAGCAGGTGGAAAGTGTCTGCTGGGACCATGCAGTACAGGTACCATGCTGCCAGTTTCCCTTTTGACTGAGGTAGCTGCATCCATAGCTTCAACCCAAGTGTCTCCTCATTGCATTTCAAAAAACCCAGGCGACAGTGTGATGGTTGTATGCCTTTTAATCCCAGCACATAGGCAGGCACATCTGCCATCCTAGGCAGAGGCCGATAGGTGTGAGTTTGAGGCTAACCTGGTCTATAGAGCTAGTTCCAGGCAGTCAGGGTTATAGAGAAGCCATGTCTCAAAACTGTTCCCTGAGAGAAAGTGAGAGAGCACAGGCTGTTACTCTTCCACACAGGAAGTGAAATGGACTGCTTTAGGCAATAGCTGAACTATATGATGCTAATAAAGGAGTTTACAAGACTCTTGTACTTTGTATTAGTTGAAAGACGTATTTTGACACATAATAAAGGGGCCATGACTTTGAAAGATAGCATGGAAAGGTTTGGAGGGAGGAGAGGGAGGGGGGAGTGATGCAACTATAATCTCAAAAAAGAAACAAGGGAAAATCAAAGGGAGGGGAAAGTTATGCAGGGAAGACAGCATCTTACCCATCCATGTGCTGTGGTGCCGGGTTGGTGTGCAGCATCTGCTCTTGGACCTTACTTGGAGCAGCTGTATGGTAGTTTCTCCCTGTCTCTTCCACCCACAAAGTTTTCTTTTTTTTTTTAATTAATTTTTTCTTTTTTTTTTTTTAAAGATTTATTTATTATATGTAAGTACACTGTAACTGTCTTCAGACACTCCAGAAGAGGGTGCCAGATCTTGTTACAGATGGTTGTGAGCCACCATGTGGTTGCTGGGATTTGAACTCAGGACCTTTGGAAGAGCAGTCGGGTGCTCTTACCTGCTGAGCCATCTCACCAGCCCAAACCCACAAAGTTTTCATGTTTGGATCTTTAGGCTTCAACCTTTTAATTGAGATTTTTCTTTGCATAGAACAATTTGGATCTGCATTTTACTATTAACTGTGATTGTAAAAGTGCAAATAACTGGTTCCTGGTTGATGACCTGAGTTACTCCTGGATCTGGGGTTCTCAACCGGTGAATGGTGACCCCTATGGAGGTTGCATTTCAGATATATACATCTGGATTCATAACAGTAGCAAACTTGCAGTTATGAAGTAGCAACAACATAACTGGTTGGGAGCCACCACAACCTAAGAAACCGCATGGAAAGGTCAAAGCAGTAGGAACCTTGAGAATCACTGCCTTAGATTTAGTACCCTGGTGATGTCAAAATGATAAGGTGTTTTGAGACCGGATTTCATTATGTAACCTGTTTTGGAATATTGCTGTATCCAGACTGACCTTGAGCTTGCTTGCTGCCCTAACCTCCCTCCCAATGCTTGGCACCACCATGCCTGCCTCTAAAGCACTTTGAAATGCCATGACACTTTCGCTATAAAAAAAGCTTTCAGAGTGCGAAAATGCGGTGAAGGCCACTTGAAAACAGTCATCCAGAGGGCTGGCTTGTTTGAGGGGGCAAGTGATTGATTGCTGGCTGGTTCTTTCCTCTTGTTTGCAGGGCTTGCTTCCAGTAACAGGTACTCTGCTGTACCCCTTCACTTCCTACAGGGTATCCTTCTCTCTTTGGAGATGTCTTTGAATAGTTCAGTTGGTCTTAAAGTCCTTATCCTCCACTTTCATTCACTTCCTGTATCCCCACCCTAAGTTCTGGGGCTGTTGGTGTAAGCAGCCCTGGAATACTTCCCCTATAGTGCAAACGCTTTCCTGTGATTCTGTTTTCTCTTAATCTGTTTCCATTCTTTCCTTTAGAATAAATTCCCTGACATCTATTTCCAGTATTTGCTCTCCACTTTTTCAGTCTAATCCAGTCAAGTTTTTGAAGTTATCACAACTACAAAAATAATTTCTTTCCTCAGAGTTAACCAATAACTTGTATTGCAGGATATGATAGACCTTTTTCAGTTTTACTATTTAATATTTTTCAGCTGCATATCCAGCTGGTCACCCTGTCCTGACTTCTAGAACATTCTATTTTGGGGGGTTTTCTTCTGTGTTTTTAGGTTTGTTTGTTTGTTTTCTGCTTTGGTCCTCTCCATCTGCTGACCTTCTGAATGTGGGTGTGGCCTGAGTTCATCTTTAGATGAGTACTTTCAACCCCTTCTCTATGCTGATATCAGGCCAGTTTCTCTATGAGTGAGTTTGGGTTCTCTGCAAGAGCAGTATACTTAACTGTTGAACCATCTCTCCAGCCCCATTTCTGCTATTTTTAGTTCTGCCTTAATGGCATTTTCTTCTCTAGTAGACAAAATATTACTCAAGTAAAAGTTGATACAGAATCTTTGCAGTAATCTGTATTTGGAATGTACTAGTTCTTGTTAAGCATTGGGAAATCTTTCAGCAGAGCCAGGTACTGGCAAGCATCAACATATTTGCTATTTCATGTGTGGCCTTCTGTATGAAGTATATTAGAGTTCAGAAGATCTTTGGTCTATTTCCAAAAGGGTAGATGTTTTAGTCTTCAGACAAAGTAGATTTCCTACCCCTGGTTGTCCTGGAACTCAGAACATGCTGGCCTTGGACTCAGAGATCTGTGTGGCTTTGCCTCCCAAGAACTAAGATTGAATGCCACTATGCCTGGCAAAGTAGATTTTCTCAAATTTAGATGGTAGGCTAAGTAAAAACGTTTAGGTTTCTTTCCATCTAGTGTTAGGTACCTTAATAAACTGTCACTTGAAATACTCAAAATTAAGCCGGGCGTGGTGGCGCACGCCTTTAGTCCCAGCACTCAGGAGGCAGAGGCAGGCAGATTTTTGAGTTCAAGGCCAGCCTGGTCTACAAAGTGAGTTCCAGGACAGCCAGGGCTAAACAAAGAAACCCTGTCTNGAAAAACCAAATAAATAAATAAATAAATAAATAAATAGAGTGAAAATACTCAAAATGAACCCATGCCAGAGAATATACTTTCCCTTTTATATAGCAAATGTCTGAGTGAGGGTTTCATTGCTGTGAACGGACACCATGATTGAGGCAATTGTTTATTAAGGACAACATTTGATTGGGGCTGCCTTACATACAGGTTCTGAGGTTTAGTCCATTATCATCATGGCAGGAAGCACAGCAGTGTCCAGGCAGGCATGGTGCTGGAGGAGCTGGATTCTACATCTTGTTCTGAAGGCAAACAGAAGACTGTTAAAGCAGCTAGGAGAAGGGTCTCAAAGCCCACCTCACAGTGACACACCCCTAATTCTACCACTCTTGGGCCAAATATACTCAAACCATCACACCAAGTTTGGAATTTACTTAACTGCAGCATTCTTTCCATTATTTTTTAAACTTTTTGTTGATTATTTATAATAAATACAAATAAATACGAGTAGTGCTAATATGGGAATGCTACGGGACAATGAGTGCCAAGTATGATGACTCTTAAACGCAAGGACAGCCATGACATGAGATCAGCACCTTGACAACATACCAGAAGTCTGTGTGCAGGCTAGGTGCTGCCTGATGTGTGTCTGCTGACCACTGCAAGTTCCAGTTTCGGGAACTTCCTGTCTGTGTCTTTATCTTCTTCTATTAGGTTTCTGTCTTTTTTTTAAATGGCTTTTACAACTGATCTTAATTATTGTAGAATATATGTTTAAGTAGATTTTATTTTGTTTTGTTCACATTTGTATGTATGTATCTGTTTTGAGAGTGTGTGTCCATGTGTGCAGAAGTCTGCAGAGGTCAGAAGAGGGTGGAGCTAGAGCTAATAGAGGTTGTGAGTCACCTGGCAGCCTCTACTCTGCTTTTTTTTTTTTTTAAACCAAAAAACTTTGGTATTCCAAAAAAGAGCCATATAAATAAGATATGACCCTTCTGTGTTTGACACCTTTAGTTCTGTGTTAGACATCTTTAGTTCAAGGTTTATCTAGCATTATAGCATGTGATAATGCATATGAACATTTGTAACTAGAATATTTCAACCAGGGAAGTCTATGCAAATAATTCCCAAACCCCAGAATACTCCCAAGATTTGACATACTTCTGGTTCCAAGCATTTTGGCTCAGGGCTTTTGAAACTGTGCTACTGTTCCACTGTGTGGATGCTGCCACATTTTGTTACTGTTTTTGTTTGTTTGTTTATTGGGAACAGTCCTGCTGTGAGTATTCTTGTTAAGCATTGCTTGAATATGCATCTTCAACTCTTTGGGGATATTAGAGAATGGGACTGCTGGATCATAGGGGCTGTTTATATTTACATTGTTGATGAACCAGATCCCTAGCTTCTGCTCCTTTATTCTGCATTTTCACCAGCATGATAGTAAGGGGTGATTTGTTTTGTTCTCTGAAAATATTGTTTTTATATGTTCTTATTTTTGTATTTTTTATAAAGATTCATTTATTTTACGTGTATGGATCTTTTGCCTGCATGTTGTCTGTGTATCATATGTTTACAGTGCCCTCAGGTACCAGAAGAGGGTATTGAAATCTTTGGAACTGCTGTCAACTGCCAGAGAATGTAGGAATCAATCCCAGGTCCTCTGGAAAGGCAACCAGCACTCTTAACCCCTGAGCCCCATGGGGTCTTTTTAATCTTTTTGGCTTTTTGGGCAGGATTTCTCTGTGTAACAGAGCCCTGGCTGTCCTGGCCTTGATCTGTAGACCAGGCTGGGCTTGAACTCTCAGAGATCTGCCTGCCTCTGCCTCTCAATACTAGGGTTAAAGATGTGTTCCACCACTCCCAGCCTGGTGTTTTGTTTTGTTTTGTTTTGTTTTTAAAAGAAAAGGTCTCAGCTGGGCGGGCGTGGTGGCGCGCGTCTTTAATCCCAGCAATCGGGAGGCAGAGGCAGGTGGATCTCTGAGTTCGAGGCCAGCCTGGTCTACAAAGTGAGTTCCAGGACAGCCAGGGCTACACAGAGAAACCCTGTCTCAAAAAACAAAAAACAAAAAAAGAAAGAAAGAAAGAAAGAAAAAAGAAGAAAGAAAGAAAGAAAGAAAAGGTCTCACCTGTTGCCTGTCGCTCTGGAACTCATTATATAGACCAGGCTGGTCTCAGACTCAGTTATCTATCTACCTGCCTCTGCTTGCTTTTATAGAGATTTTTATCTTTTCCATTCTATTTTCTTTACTTATCTGAGATTTAAATAAACATAATGCCATTTCATGATTCCAGTACAAATTTGTTCTTTAATTGACTGCTGGAGTAGATTTATGAATTCTTCTTTTATCCCCTGAACTTTGTAGAAAGTCAAGGATACACCTCTTAAATTGTCTTGATGTGGATGTATTTCTGGGCATGTTATCCCCACATCAAAGCATTGTTATTTGCCTCAAATGCTCAAGTTTGAGAGAAATTTTGTCCTTTGATATATTGAAATTCGTACTCTAGTATGTCCTTTGTTGTGATTAAAAGAAAACTTGAGACAAGCGACTTCAAAGGAAGAACTGTTTTTGGAGGAGGTTCAATGATTGAAGAGATTTCAGCTCTGCTGCCCATGACCCTGTGGTGAGGTACCACGAGGAGTCCATGGAGGAGCAAAGCTTTCATCTTATGGCAGGGAAACAGAGGTAGATCTGAGGCCAGGCTCTCACCAGCCCTTCCAGGTCATCTCCCCAGGACCCTCCTGTGAAATGGTACCCGCTTGTAGGTTCACAACCTCCCAATAGTGCTCAGGCTGCTATCAGCCTTTCAGAGACACTTGGGTCCAAACCATACCTAGACTCTTACGTAAATAAAAACTGTTGCGCTAGAACTGACACTGAAGATTTTTCTTGGAATAAGGTTCGCTTACTACCAGTGGGGCTAGTTTGGAGTGCTGCTAGGGTGTCCATTTCAGCCACATTACTTGGTGGTTGACTGATTGCAAATGAATTATTCTGCCTTGCCCCTATAAAAGACAAGAAACCTAGTATTTTATTTACAAGCTGTAAGCCTAGATTGCGGAGGTTCTGTGCTAGTCTCAGCTGTATTTAAAACCATACACCCCTTGTTACTTGCTGTTTGAGTGTCACCAGGCTGCTTCTGCTCCATTAGCCTGTCCTCGGGGTGCATTTCTCTTGGCCACAGGCTCATGATCCATCTGGCCTTATCTCCTACTTTCTCTGTCTTTTCTCTTTCCTTCTCCCCTGGTTGTTCCCTATCCTTAAGTCTCACCTTCCTTTCTCTATGACTCAATCACAGGCTCTAGCCTTTTATTAGCCAATCAGAGGTTATTGGGGAACTTTTTTGTTTGTTTGTTTTTTTGTTTTTTGAGACAGGGTTTCTCTGAGTAGCCCTGGTTGTCCTGGAACTCACTCTGTAGAATAGGCTGGCCTCGAACTCAGAAATCTGCCTGCCTCTGCCTCCCAAGTGCTGGGATTAAAGGCGTGCACCACCACTGCCCGGCTTGGGGAACATTCTTTACAGTATATAGATCATAGTGCCCTAAGACCAGGTTGTAGTCTGGACTGGAGCACAGAGCTCAGCTTCTGAGTATATAGTGCACAAGACTAACCCCAATAGCTGATAGTAAGTTATGTAAATTTTGTTCCTTATAAGTACCAACAACTTACTAAATATTTCTCAACTAGAATTACAGAGTATTGATTTGGTAGAAAGTTGCAATGGAATTAGCTCACATTACAGTAGACCACTGTAGTGAAGAGGGGACCAAGTATTTATAACTAACACTGCAGAGTTCTAGAAGAGGGGTGTCAGGGCCTCTTCGCCTAACTAAGAAAATACCCCAGATTAGGAAACTGCTGGTGCCACAAGTATCTTGCTGTGGAATGTGGGATTTAGCTGGTATTGCCAGTGTGACGGTCTGCTTACCTTAGTCCTAGATATCAAAGGTACAAGATGCTTCAGACAATGGATACTCTGGTTGTCCGGACTGAGGTGTTCAATAGCAATTTCTCTTTTGGGGTAAACTGCCCTTGGATCTGTTTTCAGATCTAACTACCACTGAAGCTGCCACCATAGAACTTAGGATCCAAGAGAAGCTAAAGTTGGCCTGAGTTCTTCGGCTGCCATTGTGTTCTACTGCTATTGGACCCAACATCCCTCCCTGTATCTTCAGTTTCTGTATGCTGGTGTCTCCCATCTCAAGGACTTGTGCTCTCTTGCCTCTGTAAGGAGATACTTGACCATGAAGTTCTCTGGGAGATTTCATGAATAACAGATGTCACCAGTTGTCTATGTTCAATTCAGGATTGAGTGTGAAGCTCTCCCATGTTCTACCCAACGGGTCCTTTCTCTCTTGGCTTTGGCTATCTGAACTAGGCTCAGGAAGATTGTTTTGTTTTTGTTATTTTGTTTTATTCCATGTTTATATAGTTAAAACATTTTTTGTTGTTAATAATAATTTGCCTGTGAGAAAACAGTTCCTTAAAGTATTTAAAGTTCTTATTTGAACATGAATGTGCAGTGTTTAGAAACTGTTAGTGAAACTTTAAAATAACTGGGCAGAGTTAGAAAGGATTCTTCAGATAGAAGACACACCACCGTCTTCCTCATAATAATTCCTTTTACTATCTGCCCTTTCTATAGTGCAGAAAATACTGGTAAATACTTTATCTGTCCGGGCTGGTGAGATTGCTCAGTGCGGAAGGCACTTGTCCTGGAGGCCTAGAGACCTGTGTTGGATCCACTGAATCTATATTAAGGTGTTTGGAGAGAACCCCCTCCAAGAAGCTATCTTCTGGCCTCCATAAATTCTCTCTCTCTCTCTCTCTCTCTCTCTCTCTCTCTCTCTCTCTCTCTCTCTCCTCACACACACACACATACACACACGCACACGCATGTATACACGTTAATAATAAAAATGAAATTTAATCAAAGATTTATAGTTAGAGTGAGGGTGGAAGACTACTTTTTTTTTCCACCTTTGAGAATAGATAGAGATAGTAGGATGTAATTTTATGAGAACAATAGTCTGTTCTTGCTATTCAAAGAACCTTTTGCAGGTCTGCTGAGCTGTCTAAAGAGATGATATCTACAGAGATGCTTATGTTGTAGGCACTGTAGAGTCCTAGTCAACAGGATTTAACAGGGTTTTTTTGTTTGTTTGTTTTGTTTTGTTTTGTTTTTTTCCGAGACAGGGTTTCTCTGTATAGCCCTGGCTGTCCTGGAACTCAATTTGTAGACCAGGCTGGCCTCGAACTCAGAAATCCGCCTGCCTCTGCCTCTGCCTCTGCCTCTGCCCTCTGCCCTCTGCCCTCTGCCCTCTGCCCTCTGCCCTCTGCCCTCTGCCCTCTGCCTCTGCCTCGTGCTGGGATTAAAGGCGTGTGCCACCACTGCCCGACAGGATTTAACAGTTTAATGTATTGTGGCAACTTGCTCAGGCACCATGACTACAAGTTCAGTGTTGTGCCAGTTACAGTAAAGCATGCTTCTACTTTCTGTTTGCCTCACTCTTCGAGTGCCGAGAGTTGAAGTAGATCTCATGTGGACCAATGAAGTGTGTTCCAGGGAGGGTTCATATGACACTGGGAGTGGTACTGTGTATTCATTTTGGCTCTACTGTGACTTAACCTTTTACAGATTAAAGTTTTAGTTCAGTCTTAGAGGAAAGGGAGACTAAATCTGTGGGACAGGGAGTCTATCTTCAGAATGTACTTTTTTATTTTGAGACAGGGTCTCACAGTGTAGCTCTCTCTGGCTGGCCTGTACCTATATAGAACATGGTGGCCTCAGACGCAGAGATCTCCCTGCCACAAATGATCATTACTGTTTTGTTTTTATTTGTAAATATTGTTTTGAATTATGTGTGTGTATATATATATATATATATATATATATATATATATATATATATACATACATACATGCATATATGTACATACATACATACATACGTATACATATAAAATATGCATGTCAGTGCAGAGACCTTGGAGTTACAGGTGGCTGTCAGCCGTCTGAGAACGTGTTCTGGGAACTAAACCTGGGTCCTGTGCAAGTGCCCTTACATCTAAGGCGGGAGACTTTTCTGACCTACATTTTAGTGTTTTGTTTTATTTTTAATCATCTTTTGGTGTGTGGGGGCTGGTGTTGATTCTGATCCTTGAGCATATGCAGTGGATAAGAACTCTAATTTTAGAAGTATTATTCCTCTTTACAACTGGGATTATAATTGTTTTTCTGCCTGAGGGCATGTGGGAGGGTAGTTTTTTCCAGATTGTTACAAAGTGACAGAATTATATATGACTGGATTTTATTTCTGAGTCCAACTTCAAGTTAAGTCTGTTAGTTCTATGTTTATGTGTTTTAGTTATTTAACATAAAATATAGGTCAAACATCTGAGCTAAGCAATCTTTACTTGATTAAAAAAAGTTACCACAGAATTAATATACCTCTCCAGGTGTTGCTTTGATATGTCAGTTAATTAAATATGATTGATTGACATCTTTCTGAGGTACTCCTGTGGTTAGAAGAGAAAAATTGTAAGACTTGTCTTTCAATATATCAGTTAAATTTATACTGTTTCACTATTTTGTTGGCAGGACTTTGTGTCCTTGTATCAGGATTTTGAAAACTTCTATACAAGGAACCTCTACATGAGAATCAGAGACAACTGGAATCGACCTATCTGTAGTGTGCCTGGAGCCAAGGTGGATATCATGGAGAGAAAATCTCATGACTATAACTGGTCATTCAAGTGAGTTGTGTTTGGAAATTATTTCTTATCAACAAAAGAATTTGTTTTGAGTATTTTCTCAAAGCAAAAACAGCAGCTGAAGATAACACTATTATTGGTTTCTGGGCAATACTGTTCAATACTGTTTCTGGAATATGTTTTGGAGAGAGTGCTGGAGTTTAAAACCTCACATATGCTGGGCAAGCACTGTACAGTGAGCTACACCCGAGAGCCCCACTGTGTTTAAAATCATTTTCTCTTTCATTTGATTCTCTTTTGTTTTTTTGAGACAGGGCTTCTCTGTATAGCCCTGGCTGTCCTAGAACTCCCTCTGTAGACCAGGCTAGCCTTGAACTCACAGTCATCTGTCCATCTCTGTCTCCCGAGGACTGTGATTAAAAGTATGCATCACTAGGCTGGAGAGATGATTCAGTGATTAAGAACACTGAGTGCTCTTCCAGAGGTCCTAAGTTCAATTCTTAGCAACCAAGCAGTGGCTCACAACCATCTGTAATGGGATCAGATGCCCTCTTCTGATGTGTCTGAAGACAGCTACAGTGTGCTCATATAAGTAAAATAAATAAATCTTAAAAAAAAAAGTGTGCACCATCACACTTGATGCTCATTTGACTTTTTTAAATTGGATTATAAATCCAATATCCTGGAGAACATTTTTTAATTTTAGGCAGACTCATATCGCCTAAGCTGGCCTCAAATTTGCAATTCCCTTACCTCGTCC
The DNA here is from genome assembly GCF_900095145.1 of Mus pahari. Taxonomy (NCBI): domain Eukaryota; kingdom Metazoa; phylum Chordata; class Mammalia; order Rodentia; family Muridae; genus Mus; species Mus pahari. The sequence goes on along the minus strand of NC_034596.1, from coordinate 82,525,039 downwards.
TTCTCAGGCATGGAATTATAGGCCCAAGAGTGAACTGTTCAAAAATTTCTTGATTGTCGGGCAGTGGTGGCGAATGCCTTTAATCCCAGCACTTGGGATGCAGAGGCAGGTGGATTTCTGAGTTCGAGTACAGCCAGGGCTACACAGAGAAACCCTGTCTTGAAAAACAAAAACAAACAAACAAACAAACAAACAAATCTCTTGATCGTCAGGACAAGAAACTTCTCCCTCATACTATTTTTGGAAAGAGAAATCCAGTGTATTATCTGAATTGATTGTTAGATATTTTAATTAAGATAAATGACTTCGGAATAAATGGAGCTTTTTCTTTTTTAAAATGAGTACTTTTCATAAATATGCTAGTTTTAAAATGGTTTATATTCTTAACATTTACTATTTAGATTACATGAATATTATACAATTTTTTTTTTAAGAGAAAATAATGGAAATACATGATTGTTCCCAGAGACAGCTACTCTTGGTCCTTGTGCAAATCTCCTAGTTCACAAAGCCATCACTCTGCAGAGGTGCCTATTGATCTTTCACTTTGTTTTTGTCGTGTTCCTTTTGTTAAAGTTGTCCCTTAGGTGTTTTGTGGGAATGTGTGTGTTGTATATCCTTATACTACAGGTAGGTTTTTGATACATACATGTGGGATCATATGTTATAAATTATCTTTTTTTGTTCTTTTTATTTGCTAACATACTTGTAACATCTTGCCTATGTGTGTATTCACTACATGCTCATTATTTGTGGCGGCAAATAATATTCTACAGTACAGATGTGCCGTCCACAGCCATCCACGGCACCCAAACCTTCAGCACTTACTTCTCTGCCTCGGGCTGATGGGGAACCATTGGTCATCGGGACCGTGATGTCCGAGCTGACTGAGCTACCATCTTAGGGAATATCACTGGTCTCCCGGCCTGGTCAGTGGCTCTCAAAGGATCCTCGTGTGTACATGCTCACAGGTAGAATTGCTAGGTCAACATATACGTATCATTCAGTTACTAAGTAGGTACCAAAGTGCCCTCCAGAAGAAAATATTAAATGATAGTTGTCAGACTGTTTCCAAGACAACTTTGGCTATCATACCTAAAAATTTTTATCACTGTCAAGAAATTAATATTTGTGTTTTAAAAGTAATTTTTACTCTTTGGCAGTTTCATACTGTGTACACAACACAGATTGGATTTTGTTGTACCCTCTTTTCCCTTGTTACTGGTGAGTTTGAGCTGCTTTTCTACAGATGGTGTTCACTTTACTTCTGTGTATAATGCTCCCTTTTGTGTTATCAGTGTGTATCACACTTGGGTATTAGGCATGATTGTATCATTAAGTTTTATACTATTGAAACACAGGTACACAGGGAATATAATTAAAGGTGTAATAAACATGGGTTCCTACAACTATCTTGGATTTGCGAGGAACACTGGATCATGTCAGGAAGCAGCTGCTGAAGTTCTCAAGGAGTATGGAGCAGGGGTGTGCAGCACTCGTCAGGAAATTGGTAAGTGTGAGCTCAGGAGTGAGTAATGCGGGTACAGTGTTAGCGTAATAAATACACAAGCACTTGACCTTGTACTCCTGCTCAGGTCCAGCAGATACTGTCTTTATATTTTGAGATGGTTTCCAATTTGTTACATGTGCATAATGTCCATAGCAAAGTTTTGTGTTTGTTTCTTTGTGGGATTTAATTGACTTTTGTAAATCTTATAAGTGCCACTTATTACATGGGTACTGTTACCTAAAAGTTAATGTGTTTTTATACTGGCAAACTAGGGCTGATAATAATCCTTTAGATATATTTCAAGAATTAAATAGTTAAATTTGCTATTTCATGTAAGGCATTTGGAACAGACTAGATACTAATTTTTGCTAAAAGTCTATAAAATATGAAGAATTAACAATCTTATGTAAAGATACTCCCCCCTTATTTTTTGGTAGAGAACTGCTAAGTGTTGACATCATAAGGCAGCTTGTTTTGCTATTTAAGACTGAGAAAATTGAATCAACAGTTCACTAGGGTAGGCAAGCCTAGGGATCGGGTTGCAAATACATTTGGGTGGTTTAGTGCAGGTTCCTGACACTGCTGCAGGCAACGGTGAATCAGTGGCTAAAGCCCCGTGAAGCTGCTGCCTTTTGACTAGAGTGACAGGAGTTCTGTCACTTCTCCCAGTCACTGCTTTGGGCCTCTTTATTGCTTGGTGGTCCCAGAGTATCATTGTGTTACTGGCTGGCAGGCTTTTCCTACAGTAGGTACTGCTTTGCATTTGTATTTGTCAGAGCTAGTCACGAAGGCAGCCCAGGGTCAGGGGCTGTGGGCATAGTTCCCCACCTCTCAGTAAAAAGAGAATAAAGGAATTCTGTCAAATTCCATCTGCCACAGTAACTCCCACAACATACTTAGAGAAAGTAAAAAACAAAATTATGAGGGGCGGGGGGGGTATAGGGAACTTCCGGGATAGCATTTGAAATGTAAATAAAGAAAATAATTTAAAAAATAAAAAAAATTATGTACTGTTTCATATTGGCTGCTTTATTCATTCATGCATTTCAGACTATGTGTGCATACTACAGATCTTCAGAACATCATTACTGCTTTTCTTAGTTTCTTAGGAGGCTTCTGTAGTTGTTTATGCTTCGATTTTTATCCCCAGCTCTCTTTCAAGAGTGGATGTCATTGCTGTGGGCCAAGACACATAAATACTTCTCCCTTGAAAATACTCAGCTGCAAATTTCAACTAAAAGTCAATTCTCGAGAGACATAGAATATGTTAAATGTATTTGGTTGGTTTCCCTTCTGAATTTTCACTGGTTCTCCACTCTGCTTCTTCTAGACATTGAAGGGCCAGTGTTTGCTTTCTTAGCTCTGTAAGAATCTTTAGATGTGTATTTGTTTTGTCTTTTCTTCCTTCCATCCATCTTTCCTCCCTTCTTTCTTTTTGTTGTTTCTCCCCCCCCCTTTTTTTAGACAGTCTCACCATGTAGCCCTGGCTATCTTTGAACTCACTATGTAGATCAGGCTGGCCTCACACTTAGAGATCTGCCCATCTCTGCCTCCCTCTTCTTAGTGCTGGTATCAAAGGTGTGCAGCACCGTGTCTGGCTTGGCTCGATTCATTTTGTGTAGCATTGTTCTTAAAGTGTATGGCTACATGTAATATGGACAGTTTTGATCTGAAAGTCCTCTAAGTGTTTGAGAATAGCTGGTCTTTTGCAGTGATCTAGAGCATACTTTGTAGTTACACTGGGTAGGTTTTGTTTCTTGGATTCCATGCCAGCTTAGTGCTGGAGCAGCCTCATTTGGGTCGTTACCCATCTTAAATCTAAGCGTCCTAGGCAAGTTCAAGAGAAGGAGCTTTGAGAGGTGTGTTGTTTATTTGTTTTTGTTTTTCTGGATTTTTGGTTTTTTTACTGTAGTCCTCTGGGTACTCCTCACTCTTTCTCTGGTGTATCACCGTCCTGTCTCTGGTATATCACCATCCCATCTCTGGTGTAACACCGTCCCGTCTCTGGTGTATCACCGTCCCGTCTCTGGTATATCACCATCCCGTCTCTGGTGTATCACCGTCCCGTCTCTGGTGTATCACCGTCCCGTCTCTGGTGTATCACTGTCCTGTCTCTGGTGTATCACCGTCCCGTCTCTGGTGTAACACCGTCCCGTCTCTGGTGTATCACCGTCCCGTCTCTGGTGTAACACCGTCCCGTCTCTGGTGTAACACCATCCTGTCTCCCCCCTTTAGTTTGAAATACTTGTTTTCAGGACTGCTTTACAGTTACATTC
>NC_034596.1:82510663-82521183 GCF_900095145.1 Mus pahari | reverse complement strand
GAACTCACTCTGTAGACCAGGCTGGCCTCGAACTCAGAAATCCGCCTGCCTCTGCCTCCCGAGTGCTGGGATTAAAGGCGTGCGCTACCACGGCCGGCTGGTATTTCTTTATTTGGGGGGTGTGGAAGGAGTCCCTTCAGGAATTTTGTTTCCCTTGTTCAATTTGTATTCTTTATTCCCTGTATCTTCCTTTCAATAACAAATTTCTGTATTGGTAGAGCTCATGTCTTCCTGGGTGTGTAATAGATTGAAATTTGATATCCGAAACTGTCTTATCTAATCCCTTACTTGGCTAATAGTTCTGGTACTGCCACATTTGAGCCTGAAAATACCCTGTGAGGAATTAGATTCTTGCTTCCTTGTCTGGGACCACTGGCTGCTCAGATATGATGCTGGTCTGGTTCCCAGGTTTTCTGTGACATTCCTTCTCTCCAGTCTTCTAACCAAAAAGATATTGTTTAGCAACCTGTGGTGGGGATGGGTAATACATAAACATGCTTACTAATCCCCAACGTACCCACAGGCATCTGAAGAAAGATGAGCTTGCTGATGTGGTCCAGCCGTGTGGTTCCTCTCGGCAGTTGTGAAGTCTGCTGTTGCTTTCCTGAAGTTCGCTGTTTGTTTTTCATATTCTTCAAAGCTTTAAATATCTTTTTGTTTTTGTTTGTTTGTTTGTTTGTTTTTCGAGACAAGCTTTCTCTGTGTAGCCCTGGTTGTCCTGGAACTCACTCTGTAGACCAGGCTGGCCTCGAACTCAGAAATCCGCCTGCCTCTGCCTCTGCAGTGCTGGGATTAAAGGCGTGTGCCACCATTGCCCGGCTTTTAAATTTTTTAAATGATATTTTTAGTTAACTTGCAAAATAAATAGGTTTCCTTCTTACATTTTAATACATTTAGCATGTACATACTTGTATGTTCATATTTGTTCCTTCTACGTTCCTTGTCTTCCCTCACCTCCTTCCATCCCCTTCTTCTCCCTAATAGCCCCCATTGTATTTTCATATGATAACGTTATATAAATTAAATTCTGCATATGAGAAAAACATTTGTGTCCCCCCCCCACCTTTTTTTTAAGGTTCATTTATTTATTTTATGTGAGTACACTGTAGCTGTCTTCAGACACACCACAAGAGGGCATCAGATCCCATTATACTCCAGCCCCTGTTTCCCTTTTTAAAAAAGCTTTTTTCTTTTTCTTTTTTTGAGACCTTTTTCTTTTGAGTGTACCAGATTCCAGTTATACCTTGTTATAACTGTCTCTTCTTCACAGACATTGCTTTCTTCATGATCTCCTCTTGAACATTTTCTCAGCTCTTGCTTTTTAAAACATGTACAAACTCTTGGTATCTCTCTTGTAATTGTCTTCCTTTTCTCTCCTTTCCATTTGTTATATATGAGATACTGAGTGTGCAGACCTGTCTATAAATTTGCACTTCCTCACCATTTACAGCCTGGCATTGCACACACACTTCATTCAGTATATGTAGCCCAGGAATTCAGCATAATGTTCTTTTACTTGTGGAGGTGAGAGGAGGAGAAATTACTTGATTGTTGTAAAGTTTAGAAAGGACGGTGTGTTGCTTTGTTTTTTCTCTTAAAAGTGTTATTAAGATATAATTTATATGAAATAACTTGCTCATTTAAGCTGGGCAGTGGTGGCGCATGCCTTTAATCCCAGAATAATTTCATTCCTTCTGATAGATAGAGCTGCCTGACCCACCACTAGCAGTTACTGGTAACTATTGGTGTACTGTCTTTATTTGCCTCTTTTGGATATTTCATATACATGGAATCATGTAACTTAGTGACCTTGCATCGCTTCTTTCTAGCTTTCACTTTGTGTCTCTTCACAAGATCATGCATAGCATGCATTAGTGCTTCATAGACAGCATCTGCATGCCATTCTACTTTGTGACCAAGTAACAGCACATTGTGTAACTATACCACATTGTGTTTATCCATTTATCTATGATGGACACCTGCTTTATTTCTCCTTTTTTGGCTACAAGAATACATTTTAAAATAACATTTTAATGTTTCTTGGGTATGTACTTCAGCTTGATCTTGCTAGATCACATGGTAATTCTATAGTGGCTTTTCAAGCTGCTTCCTAGGGCAGCTAGACTACTGTGTAGTCCCATCAGCAGTGAGACTTAGTGGTTTTTGGGGGAGTGGGCGTGTAGCAGGTCAGGGGTGAGGCATGCTTAGGCAGTCTTGCAGCTATATAGCCCAGGCTAACCTGAGCTAGTGATCCTCTGCCAGTGCTGGGGTTGCAGATGTGTTCTGCCATGCCTGGCCTTGTGTGTTTTATGTATCATGTCTGTAGCCTACCCTTAACCCTTGCCTGCCTTGATTGCTACTGCCTCTCACCTTAAGCCTGTGTAGAGTTCATACACTGAGCATAAGTCTTTCTTATCAAGTCATCATCTACTTGGTAAGGACATAGATTTAGCCTTTTGTCTCTCAAACCTCCCAACTCCTAGGCTATCATATCAACAAATGAGAAATGGGGAGTTGTGGAGGATAGAAACATGAGGTCAAGCTGTCGGCAGTGCTGTGCACACACTGACAGTTCCAGTTGCTTGCTGGCACCCTCAGTGTTCCCTCACCTGTGCTCCCATGGTTGTCTCCCTGTGTGTCAGACACTGTCATCATCTGTGCCTGCTCTATGTATGACTCTTTTTGTATCAACGGTGTTATTAGCCCAATCTCATTGACCTTATTTTATTGATTATTTTTATAAGGATGTTCCAAAGCGGCTATGTTCATTTTGTTTTGGGACTGGAATCCCAACCTGGGCATTACACATGTAGGCATTATTCTACCACAGAGCTGCCCCTTGCCCTATCATAATATCTCTTTAATGGAACTCAGTTTACCTTTTGATATTACCCATGTGTATAAATAGTTCTGTTTTTCACTAATTGTATTAAGGATTACAAGTATCTATAAATGGAATTTTAGTTCTTGTTCTTCTAGTGTTCTGGTGTGTGTGTGTGTGTGTGTGTGTGTGTGTGTGTGTACTTAAAGGTATACACCACCATACCTGGACTGAAAATATTTTTATTGCATTTGTGTATTTGTGTGAGTGTGTGTGCTTGGATGCATGTGTGTGGTGTGGGTCAAAGGACAACTCTTAAGAGTTGGTTCTCTCCATCTACCATGTTGGTTCCAGGGATTGGCAGCAAGTGCCTTTTACCCACTGATCTATCTTGCTGACCTTATTTTCTCTTAATAAAGCAATAATTTTAAAATTAAGATTTTATAATACTGATTTTATTACTTGACTTCTTCATTCAGGAAACCTGGACAAGCATGAAGAGCTAGAGAAACTGGTAGCAAGGTTCTTAGGTGTGGAAGCTGCTATGATCTATGGCATGGGATTTGCGACAAATTCAATGAACATTCCTGCTCTTGTTGGCAAAGTAAGACAGCATCATTTGTGGCAGTTCTTTTATAAATATGTTCTTCTGTCTTGATAAATATTCCCAGTTAGCAGCTATTCTTAACAGTAGACTATAGTTGAATCCTAAAAGCCTGACTGACACCCGTCGGAGCTTTCCTCTTAGGTCCCATGGGCCTCCCTCTTCCTGCACAAATTTGAAGGAATTATGATGAAAATAAATCCAAATGACTCAAAAGTATGGAAGAAAAGTTTAATCGTTCAGAAAGGTAATCATTTTACCTGAGTAGAAAAATGAGCCGGGTGGGGGTGGTACGCGCCTTTAATCCCAGCACTCGGGAGACAGAGGCAGGCAGATTTCTGAGTTCGAGGCCAGCCTGGTCTACAGAGTAAGAGAGTAAGTTGTAGGTCAGGCAGGGCTACACAGAGAAACCCTGTCACAAAAAAACAAAAACAAAACAAAACAAAAACAAACAAACAAACAAACATAAAAATATGGCAGTGCCGGGCTGGAGAGATGGCTCAGTGGGTAAGAGCACCCAACTGCTCTTCCGAAGTTCCAGCGTTCAAATCCCAGCAACCACATGGTGGCTCATAACCATCCGTAACAAGATCTGACGCCCTCTTCTGGAGTGTCTGAAGACAGCTACAGTGTTCTTACATATAATAATTAAATAAATCTTTAAAAAAAAAAAAAAAAAAAACTTTAAAAAAAAAAAAAAAAAAAAAAAAAAAAAAAAAAAAAAAAAAAGAAAAAAAATCAGGGAAAAAAAAAAAAGTTGATTGTATTAAGGACCTGATAGCAGCTTCAAAGTACAGGAAGCAAAAAACTGATGAACTCAAAGGAGAATGGAGAGGCAGAACTGTAGTTAGTGCTCTGCTATGGCAGAATCATCACGACACAGAACATTAGGAAAGCACCCTCTCCCAGCACTCGGGAGGCAGAGGCAGGCGGATTTCTGAGTTCGAGGCCAGCCTGGTCTACAAAGTGAGTTCTAGGATAGCCAGGGCTATACAGAGAAACTCTGTCTCGAAAAACTAAAAGAAAAAAAAAAGAGGAAAGCTCAACTTGCTAACTACCAAACACGTCCCAGTAATAGCAGAATATTCACCAGAATATGTTATTATTTTAGTATTTAAGTAAGTTTTAATATGTTTGGAAATATTAAATTATTAAAGTATGTTCTTTGGTCACAGTGCAGTTGTTTTTTGTTTTTTTTTTCTTTCAGTTTTTCGAGACACTGTGCAGTTTAATCAGAAATCATTCACATAGATTTTGGCAGTTAAAGGGAAAAAAGGCAAAACAGGAAGTAGTCAATGAAATGTAACATCACAAATTACAGGTAGACATAGAGAACACTAAATCTACTTTAGGGCCTTAAGGTTGAGTGTGTGTGCATTTTCCCTGAGTTATAGACTTAGTGTATATTAAATGCTTATCTTTGTTGGGGAAGCTTTTCTACCTTAAGAAATCATAAAAAGGGGGGCTAGAGAGATCGTTCGGTGGTTAAGAGTACTTGCTGCTTCTGCAGTGGATCCAGGTTTGATTCCCAGCACTCACATGGTGCCCCACATCTGCCCATAACCCCAGTTCTAGGGGCCTGATAAAGTCCTATGATGGCACTGGAAGCAGGCATGCAGGTGGTACACATACCTACATATGTGCCAAACTAATTATAACATCAGAAAAAGAGCAGGCCAAGGCCACCCAGTAAGCAGGAATTATGCAGTAGTGATGACTAGAGAATAAGTAAATCACAGGGAGCCAGGGAGACTGAGAGAAGTGAATGAAGCAGTGAGGTCTGTGCAGACCCGCCAGCATGCCAGGAGAGGAGGCAAAGTTACCAGGAGCAAGAATGGAGAAGGGACATCTTTGTCCCTAAAGGATACTTTACTTCAGGCTACTCCTGTGGACTTAAAGGATAAGAAAGGAGCATTGGGTGGGGCACAGCATGTTCAGCAGCTCATACAACATGGACAAGTTATATATGTCCATGTTACATATGAAAGATATAGTATGTGTTTCCTTGCATTGGTTACAGTATTCTGCATTTTGGCAGCATAAACCTAATGTTCTGACTCAGATGTTGCATTCTTAGGGTTTTTACCACTAGAAGATTAAATGACCTTACTTTGCATTTCTTGTATGCCTATGAACTCTAACAAATCATTGTTTAGAGTTAGATTATGAAAGGTAACTACTTAAAGATTAATATTCCAAATTATAGTTGAACTGGTAGTAACTATTATTTGATTTTTTAAAGGTTGGTAATCCTTTAAATCTGATAATAATACCTATTTCATATGTTATAACAAAATAATGCCTTAACATACTGCCTAAAGCAGATGTACTTAAGGTGTCACCTCTTAACATTTCATATTCATTTTATTTTTGAACCAATGATGTAGTGAAAACTCACAGTAGAATGACTACCAAAAAAGAGAAAAGAAAAAAAAAGAAAAGAAAAAAGCCGGCAAATACCTAAAAATGTTGACTAGAGGATCCGAAAAACAGCCTTGGGAAGAGAAGAAAATGAAATTATGTCTGTTGGGAGAATGCTTTTAAAGAACACTAGAACCAGGCCCAGTAGTTCAGACTCTGATGACTTACAGAAGAGAGATCTATCTTTCTTCTTCTGATATTTTAAATTTAGACTTACAGAAGGGCTAGAAGGGTGGCTTAGTGGCATCCCGGAGACCTGAGTTCAAGTCCCAGTACCCACATGGTGGCTCACAACCATCTGTAATGGAATCTGATGCCCTCTTCTGGCATGCAGGTGTTCATGCAGATAGAGCACTCATATACATAAAATGATTTAGACTTCACAGAAGATTTCGGGAGCGTGCAAAGTCCCTGCATGGCCTTTACTCAGCTTTTCTCTGTGAGAGCATCTTTCTTACCACTGAAGCATTTCCCAGAGCTCAGAGGCTAACAGCACACTGACAAATGCAGAGCCTATTTCATGTCTACTGTTGAATGCTTTTACTCTCTGCCCCTGGTTTCAGTCAAGGCGCCACACTGCATTCAGTTGAGCTTCCAGTCTTCTCCAGTGTGTACTTTCTGGCTTCCTCTTTGGGACAGTGCTCTCTGGTTCCTTATTTGTAGGCTGTCTCAGCATGAGTGGTCACAATTGTTGGCATGGGTTATACAGAAGGACACCACAGAAGTGGTGTCTGCCACAGTGTGTTGTATAAGATGCACAGAGTGCATATATTACTAATAATGTAGATAAACCCTGGTCACATGGCTAGGATGTTAGGCAAGCTTTTCTACTGTAACTTATTACTATTCCCTTTTGTAATTACCAGTTAAAGTTGCAGAGAAATTTCGACATTATGTAAAAAGTTTTTTTTTAAATTAAACTTTCATACACTAATTTTAGTGTGAATATGCACAGTTGATTGCTTTGGTATTCTTAGAGTGATTTTTTTTTTCTCATTGTTTCTATATTTATTCATTGGAGTTTTGTGGAAGAGTTGTTTCTTCTCCGTTTATATCAGTATGGACCCACAGATATTTCATTATTTTTGTAACAATAATCCAACAATAATATCATAATATCTCCTTTAACAATTTTTACTTATTAGGCTGAAGAGATGGCTCAGTGGTTAAGAGTACTGACTGCTCTTCCAGAGTTCAGCTGCAGACGGCTCACAGCCATCTGTAATGGCATCTGGTGCCCTCTTCTGGTGTGTCCAAAGAGAGCAACAATGTGCTCACATACACGCATACATAAATAAATCTTTGCCAAAAAATTACTTACTTATTTATTTAGAGCTAGGGTTTCTTGGTAGCTCTTGGCTGGCTGGAACTCTATTTGTAGACCAGGCTGGCCTTGAACTCAGAGATCTGTCTGTCTCTGCCTCACAAGAGCTGGGATTAAAGGCAGATGCCATCACACAGGGCAATGAGTACCTTTTTTGTTGCTTAAGTTGTTTTTGTTTTGGCCACTGGAATATTGTAAGATGGTTTTCATATGGAAATTTACTATTCATTTATTTGTTTATGGTGGTGTCAAGGATACAACCAGGGCCTTGTACATGCTAGGCAAATGCTCTCTACCTTTATACCTTCAGCCCCTATTGAGGCCATTTTGAAAGACAAAAACGTGTTTTTGTATTTTGTTTTGTTTATTTTGTTTAATTAGGTTAGAGGGTCCCATGAGATATGGAAGAGTAAGAAGCTGGGAAGAAATAAACCTCCAAAAGTATCAGGCTCTGTGCTCTTCAGTTTCTGTGTTAAATTGTGTTCAGGGACTTAAGAGGCTAAACCACAGGCTGCACACTGTGTGATTTGGAGGTTATAAATAGTTTGTTTCCTGAGCTCTAGAGATCTAACAGGGATGGGGAAAGTACCATTTTTACAGCTGCCCTTTCTCAAAAATTGATACAACAAAATTCTCTCTAAGAAAAGATACTAGAACCTTTTAAAGTCTGGCACATTTTAGCTGTAAGTCAGTACCTGTTGCTATATATCTGGATAATTAAGTTGACAAGGTGAAGAAACTGTATATAGGCTAGGATTCTGCATCTGTTTCTAAAGCATCTTTAAAAACAGTTACCACTAATATTCACTAGCAGTTTACCTTCCCTTCCTGTGCTTGTGGTTTTGCAGGGTTGCCTGATTCTGAGTGATGAGCTGAACCATGCGTCACTGGTGCTAGGAGCCAGACTGTCAGGAGCAACCATTCGAATCTTCAAACACAACAGTGAGTTCGTCTAAGGCTTTGCCCTTGGTTTTAATGTTTGATATTCTTTGGACAGTGTTAGTGATTACATAAGTTACATTGATAATTGAAAGTACAATGCAGCTGAAGTAAAAGATTTTAAATGTTCGGGTCCAATCTTTTTTTCTTCTTTTTTTAAAGATGTTTTCTTTAATGAAATAAAAGCAAAATATGTAACATTTAAAAAGAAAAATGGGGCTGGGAGATGGTTCAGTGGTTAAGAGCACTGACTGCTCTTCCAGAGAAACCAGGTTCAAATCCAGCACCCACATGGCAGCTCACTTCTGTTTTTAACTCCAAGATCTGACACCCTCACACAGATATACATGCATGCAAAACACCAATGCACATAAAATTAAAAACAAATAACATTTTTAAAAGGCAAAATATGGTAGCACATACTTACAATTCTAGTATTTGGGAGGTTGAAGGTGGAGGATTTTTAATTTGAGGTTAGCCTGAGCATGTGCATATATATCTGTTTGTCTGTCTATAAATGAATAGAATATATGGAGGGGGATTCCTTTTTACAATTTATACTGCCTTTCTTGATTTGACTTTTAAGTTTTCCACCTTATGTCCTTGTTTACAACTCTCTCTCCAAATACAGTTACTGAATATGTGTCTTATATGTGTGTGCCTATAATATATCTTGTAACACTAGGAGGAATGAATAAGATCGGTGAAGAGATTTTGATAGTTAAACAAATAAATAAATAAAATACAGTAGTGGAACCAACAAGATACCTCAGCAGGTAAAGAGCTTGCTACACAAACTGGATGGCATAAGTTTGATCCCTAGAACCGATGTAAGAGAACTGACAACATAAACTTGTCTTGTGCCCTGCACTCATGCCACACATACCCTGTTACAAAGTTTGGTGTTGTACAGATAGCTCAGTGGTTAAGGAGTGTGTACAACTTTTGAAGAGGATCTGAGTTTGGTTCCCAGCTCCCACTTAAGGCAGCTGACAACTACATGTGATTCCAGATCTAGGGGATCTGACACCCTCTTCTGACTTCTACAGATACTTACACTCATATGCAGACATACACACACAATTAAAAATAAATATTAAAATTTTTAAAAATGTTACATGTTTGGGGAGATGGCTCATTCTGAAAGGTATCTGCCACACAAGTGTACAAACCCGAAATCAGATCCCCAGCACTTACGTAAAGAGATGGGCGTGGCAGCTTACACCTATCATCTCAGCATCCAGAGACAGACAGGAAGATCCTTGGGGCTAGCCAGTCTAGGTAAATTGGTGAGCTAGAAATTCAGGAGAGACCATAACTCAAAAAATGGGGTGAAATAATATGATTTGAATATGCTTGGCCCAGAGAGTGGCATTGTGTGGCCTTGTTGGAGGAAGTGTGTCACTGTGGGCATGGGCTTTAAGGCCTTTGTCTTAACTGCCTGGAAGTGTGTCTCCCCCTGTTTGCCTTTGGAACAAGATATAGAACTCTCAGGTCTTCCTGCTCCATGCCTGCCTGGATGATGCCATGGTCCCTCCTTAATGATAATGGACTGAACCTCTGAACCTGTAAGCCAGCCCCAGTTAAATGTTGTCCTTCCAAGAGTTGCCTTGGTAGTGGTGTCTGTTCACAGGAGTAAACATATATGACTTAAAGTAAGACAAATATGATTGAGAAAGACACATGACATCAACCCCTGGCCTCTACAAATGCACATGTATGAATGGGTACCTGCACATGTGTATATATACATAAGCATATATACATATCCCACTTACATACATACATAGACTTGCTTAAGAAAAATAGAGCAGACCAATGCTGAGGTACAGTAATGTACAGAGAAGGCAGGAGGACAGAGGCAGGTGTCTTCAAGCTAAAACTTGTTTCCTAAGTGAAAATATCTTCTACAATAGTTTATCAGTTATAAAACACACAGAGGGAGGAAGATCATTGAGCTGTATGTTTAATATCTTCTCTTACTAAGATATGTGTGATGAAATTGTAGAATAATAATGAAATTGTAGAATAATGCATACCAAAATGTTAGGTCTGTCCTTCTGGAGGGAAAGATTGGATGGCGATAACTTTGATGTTTTGTTTTATCTTCTGTAAAATGTTCTACAGTGAGACTGAGACTGTTTTGTTGTATGTGATTGAGATCTTTTCCATTGTTGTTGGGAAACTTTTAGCCATACATATTGTGATCCTCTTGTTCATACCTGTAATTCTTTCTCCTCCTTTATTTAATGTGTTATGTCCAGATATGCCATAACTCTTCAGCTCCTTTGTTTGGGCCTTAAATCCTTTCTGAACTTGTTTACTATAAAGAACAACACAAGCCAGGCAGTGGTGGTGCACGCCTTTAATCCCAGCACTTGGGAGGCAGAGGCAGGTGGATTTCTGAGTTC
>NC_034596.1:82502683-82510653 GCF_900095145.1 Mus pahari | reverse complement strand
TGAGTTCCAGGACAGCCAGGGCTATACAGAGAAACCCTGTCTCGGAAAAAAACAAACAAACAAACAAATAAATAAATAAATAAAAGAAAAAGGGTATATTATGTTTTTAGTACATTTTTAAATTGCATCATACATGACATTGGCTGCTTGTACTCACTGGTCAGCACGGCCTATTATGTATCATTTTCTGAATCTAATAAAGACACGATGTTTTGGATTTTTCTATGCATAGAGCAATTCTTATGCAGCTCTTGTATTTGTAGATATTTCTTTAAGCTGGTATTTTCAAGCTTATGTCTTTTTATTGATTTTAGGAGCTTTTTATATTGTCTATGTCACAATTTTTATTTAAATGTCTTGCTATTTTGACTTGTCAAAATATCTGACTTTTAGATTATATTTAATGGTTTCTTCATTAAAGAAGGGGTCAGTTCTTTCACGTTTTCCTTTGGGAGTTTGTGGCATATTTAAACTTAAAGTTTACATGGAATTTATGGGGTATATGATAAAAGGAAGATATACATTACTTTCCTAAGTAGGTAATCTTCCCAAGCAGTCTTCTATAGATGGCTCCCTTCGCTGAATATAGACTTTGTCATTGTTGATGCTTGCTTGATTTTTGAAGTGGGGCCTCATTATATAGCCCTGCTAGCATGGAACTTACCGAATAGCCTAGGCTGTCCCTGAATTCACAATGATTCTTCTGTTTCAACCTCTGTGGGTTAAGATTGTAGCCATACACAGCCACCTTCAGCTTTCTTTTTCCTTTTGTCTAAAATGTTGAATCACTGTTTACTTTTTATACATAAACATAGAAACAGTAGTGAGTACAGATTTGCTTGTCTCTCTCCACACTGAGCAGAGGCTCTGGGTCAGGCAGGTTACTGCTGTGGTGAGTGCTCTTGCCAGGCTGATTGAGGTCCCGCAAATACTGATGGGTATAGTAGAGCTGTGACCTTTAGTTCACCCTGTTGTGTGTTTTTATCACATTCTCCTTTCTTATGAAAATCTGATGAGAAAAAGGACAAAGTTGGGCAGTTTTGACCAATTCCCCCCCCACACACACACACACCTTCAGTGATAAGCAGTAAAGAACACAGAATCAAAGCTGTAGTGTGGTGTCTCCCACTAGTGTGGCCTTTACCTCAGACTTAATACTGCTTAGATTTATTTATTTATTTATTTATTTAGAGACAGGGTTTCTCTGTATAGCCCTGGCTGTCCTGGAACTCACTTTGTAGACCAGGCTGGCCTTGAACTCAGAAATCCACCTGCCTCTGCCTCCCAAGTGCTGGGATTAAAGGCGTGTGCCACCACGCCCTGCTTACTGCTTAGATTTTAGGGAAAAATTTTTTTTAAATGTCATTCAGAATAAATATTTTAAGTATAAAGTCTCTAGGGATGGGAACAGTGGAGTGTAAGCATTTAAGAGGAAAAGTTAGGTCCTTATTAATGATAGCACCAACCATGCTGTCTTTCAGCAGTACAGCTGATGGAGTGCATGTGGAACAAGCTCAGCTGATTGCTGAGCTGCCCTAAGCTTAGACTAATGCATGCTCCACACTGGTGTATTTTTAACCGTGCAAAGAGAAAGCTGTTTAGTTAGCAACTATTGAGTACATCCTAGGTAAAAGGAAATAGGCCATGCACTTGGAGAGTGTTTTCCCTGCATATACATGCTTGGTGCTCAGCTCACAGAGGTCAGATCTCTTGGATATTTGTGAATCCCTGTGTGTATACCAGAAATCAGACCGTAGTCCTCAGCAAGAACAACCAGTGCTCTAACACTCCTAGCAATCTCTGCAAGTCCATGCATGTTCGCCTTTTAAGAGGATATGTGTTTGGGGTGATATACTCACTCTCGCTTGGTCTTTATATATTTAGTTCTGGATGAACCTCTTTTCATTTCTGGATGAACCACTTGGGTTAGAGATGCAGTTTGATTTTAAAAATGAAGAAAAGCTAGTTCAAAGGCAGAGAATATAACATAAAACAAGTCATTTTCTATCTAAGCAACTAAAACAATCATTTAATCTCATTGATGACTTTGAATACTCGTCACATTTAGATGTCAACTACGGTAGCAATAATTTATTTATCTTTTCTGCTCAGCTCTAATTATATTAATACCCTCTACTGTCTGAAACATTTCTGAATAAGAAATGTATATTCACATTTTTCTAATACTGTTAGGAAAAAGATACTTTGAGACTGAGTTCTTTCTTTGTGCCATAGATATGCAAAGCTTGGAGAAGCTTTTAAAAGATGCCATTGTTTATGGTCAGCCTCGGACAAGAAGACCCTGGAAGAAAATCTTAATCCTTGTGGAAGGCATATATAGGTAATCTTGCTCTACTGCTCTTGATCATAGCATAGGCCTGCAAAGTCAGTAAGCTTTCAGCTGATGGGCTGGCTCGACTGACCCCTTCTGGAAACTAAGGAGACAGTGGCCATGACTTGTTATATGAGTACCTGGAGGCAGAAGATGCTGTAAGAAGGAAGACTTTATGTGACATTATTTTTCTACTGATTATGAAAACCTTGCATAGTGGTTGTACTCTTGTCTAGCATATATGAGGTCCTGGATTCAATCTCCAGTCTCACACAAAACTAACATCAAAATAAATAAGTTATGTTTTTGCTTTTATTTTTTGAGATGTGGTCTCATGATTCTACCTCTGCCTCTTGGGTGCTAGGATTTACAGGTATCATTCCAGGCTGAATTTTAATTTTCAGGTGTTTTTCTTTTGTTAATTTGGACAGCGTGCCTTAGTTAGATTTCTATTACTGTGATAAAGACCATGACTAAAAGCAACCTAGAGCTACAACCCATTGAAGGAAACCCTGGGCAGGAACTCAAGGCATTCATAATGAGCACAGAGTCTAATGTTTCTTATAAGTGCAAGCTTTAAGAAGAGTCGTGGGCTGGAGTCGCCCGTAGGTGTAGAGTGCTTTCCTGGCATATTCAAGGCCCCAGCTTTGGGCTGGTGAGATGGCTCAGTGGGTAAGAGCACTGACTGCTCTTCCAAAGGTCCTGAGTTCAAATCCCAGCAACCACATGGTGGCTCACAACCATCTGCAATGAGATCTGATGCCGTCTTCTGTTGTATCTGAAGACAGCTACAGTGTACTTACATATAACAATAAATAGAATCTTTAAAAAAAAAAAAAAAAAAGGCCCCAGCTTTAATCCCTAACCTCACAAAAACAATCTGCCATAACTTTAATTTTTTCTGTTGTAAACTTCATAACTTAGTTTAAAATCAGAAGTGGAGTTTTCAGGTTTATTTTAAAAAGCAATAATCTCAAAACATTAACAACTAATTAAGTAAATAGTTGCTAATTTTAAGAGTTAAAAGGTCTCTGTTTTTGTTTTGTTTTTTGTTTTGAACTGTTTTGCCAGCATGGAGGGGTCTATTGTTCGCCTTCCTGAAGTGATCGCTCTCAAGAAGAAATACAAGGCATACTTGTATCTGGATGAGGCTCACAGCATTGGGGCTCTTGGCCCTTCAGGGAGAGGTGTGGTAGATTACTTTGGCCTGGATCCTGAGGATGTAGATGTTATGATGGGAACATTCACAAAGAGCTTCGGTGCTTCGGGAGGATACATCGGAGGCAAGAAGGTAAAGTAGGCCTTTAGACTCGCTCGCCAATTAGAGATCAAAAGGCTGTTGGGTTGGGAACTGTCTAGTAGCTGGGGTCCTGAACCTGGGATATTTGGATCCTGGATGTAGTTGAAGATGTATTCCAGTGCTGGTGGACACCCTACCTCAGAAGCCTGGAGAGTGACTCGTGTTTCTTGCTGAGCTAAAGGCTGTTCTTTTCATTGTTTGGTGTTTGCTCATTTGAGCTCCTTTCTAAACTATATTCTGGTCTGAGGTACAGAAGACTCTTGTAAAAGAGCACACAGAGGTGCTTCTTGTTTGCTATAGTCTTCTGTTGGGTTTGAGTTATGCTCACACTTTGAAAGGGTTGTCACAGGAACCAGTGGGAATGGAAGATAGGAATGCACAAACAAGAAGAGGAGGTTTTATTAGCTATAAGACTCTGCAAAGCATCTATTTTCAACATTATATTTGACCTCTAAGGCTGTTAAGAATCCATGCAAAATCATGTACAGTCTGCATTTGAATGTGTCTTTGCTTCGTAAGGCCTTGGGGAAAGCATTTTTAACTTTTTAGTTTCCATGTTAGTAAAGTAAATATGGATTGTTTGTAATGGTAATGGTTTAAAATTATGTGTGCCTATGCTAAAACACAGACGCATTTTGCACATATGTTAAGTAAAGTGAATCACAAAAGGTCATGTCATATGATAGATTCCTTTTTCATATGTTTTATCTAAAATAGGCCTGGAAACAGAATGTATATTTAGTAGTTCCCAGATGTTAAGGAAATGAGGAAATGGAAAGTAACTGCTAGTGGGTACAGTGTTTCTTTGTAGGGTGAAGAAATGTTGTGCCCCACCCCACCCCCAGACAGGGTTTCTCTGTGTAGCCCTGGCTGTCCTGGAACTCACTCTGTAGACCAGGCTGGCCTCGAACTCAGAGATCCACCTGCCTCCCAAGTACTGGGATTAAAGGCGTGCGCTACCACTGCCCAGCAAGAAATGTTCTAAAATTAGGTAGTGGTAAGAGGTCACACAGCTCTGACTATGCCAAAATCCGTTATGTTGTACGCTTACAAAGGTGACTATGATGGAATATGGCTTATATTTCTATAAAACTATTACTTTAAAAAAAAAAAAAAAAAAAGACTTGAGCCAGGCCTGTAGCTCAGTAGTAAAGAACTGGCCCAGCATGTGTGCTGCCCTCAATTTAACTCTCAGTACCACAGAAAAGAAAAGAAGAAAAACTTGCTATAACGTCATTAAGACATGTATAGCAAGCACCACACATAGTAGGTACTCATAAATGCTCTGAATTTCCTCCTAAAACTAAATAATTGGAGCCTTAAAGAATAATCATTCTCAGTGTGTACAGTGTGATGGTAGCCCATGCCTGGCAAGAGACAGCAGTGTATTTGCCTTTACTATCAGCAGATACATGTGCAGCATTAACTCACAACAGTGACAAAAGCTAGAACTTTTTTTTTTGTTAACATAAGATTATAGTTAACCTAAATTTTTGTAACTAGAATAACCCGTAGAAGTACCAGTAGGGAAAGAAATTTAGTATAATTGATTTTTCTGTGGTTGTTGGTTCTTCATGCATTCATGCTAAGAAAAGCTAAACATTTCACCCCAGGGAGATCAAAAAGCTGCTAGAGGTTTGGTTCTCTTGACAGCAATACAGCACAGAACAAGGATCTAAAGATCTTTATACAACCCTCAAGAATTCAGAAATCGCCTGCCTCTGCTTCCCAAGTCCTGGGACTGAAGGCGTGTGCCACCACTGTAGTACTAATAATGACAAGCAGGAAGCAAGAAGACTGTGTACTCATTGAAAATAGCATGTTCATCTGCAAGAGTTGCTTTGTTTTGAAGACATGTAGTCTCTTGAAGTTCACTGATGATTACAGTGGGTCTCATTCAATTCAGACTTCCTTTAGTATTAAAAGAATTTCATGAAGCCTTCCTTGTCAAGGAAGGCTACATATGCAGCTGGATTCACAGGTCTCTCCAAGTGTATACTTTAGTTAGTTGTTTAGTCCATGGGAGCTCTGGGGGTACTGGCTAGTTCATATTGTTCCTCCTATGGGGCTGCAAACCCCTTCAGCTCCTTGGGTCCTTACTCTGATTACTCCATTGGTGACTCTGTGCTCAGCCCAATGATCAGCTGTGAGCACCCACCTCTGTATTTGTCAGGCACTAGCAGAACCTCTCAGGAGACAGCTATATCAGATTCCTATCAACAAGCACTTGTTGGAATCCAAAATACATCCAGAATTTCCAAGGAGAAAGAGGAATTTTGTAGTGCCGTTTTTTTTTTTTTTTTCTTTTTAAATTTTCATTTATATACTTTTTTATCATATTCTTAGCTCATTATACTTTTTTGTGTGCATTTCTATTTCCACTGATTCCCTTGTGCAGTTTTCTTTAATCAGTTGTGAGGCGTATAAATTCTGACCATGGTTACTTGTGTACTTTGCATCTGTCAGAGTTTGACAATCAGGCAGTCCGATCAAACCCCGAGAACTGTGCTGTGTGAGCTAGATGCAGCGGTTATGGGCCAGTTCTCCATGAGAGATGGTGCTACTGCCAAAGGAGACACACATGAGGGAGGAACCTGTGACCTGATACCAGGTCTGTTCAGTCTTAGGGGTATTTGGTGGCTAGAATGTGCTTATTAAACTAGTCGGATCACCCCAGAAGCAGATTTTTTTCATTAGCTTTGAAATAGACTTCAGACAGTCCTTCTGTGAAGACCTGATCAGGGAGTTACACAAGTCTGTAAGTCAGGAAAATGTGGGACCACCTTGTTTGTTAGTCACAGTACTTGCTATGTAGGACTTGACCTCTTGATCCTCCTGCCTCCCCCTCCCACACACGCTAGGATTAGGTGCATGTGCCATCTCTCCTGGCCTGTCAGAGTTCTAAATATCACACAATGCTTTCTTTGCCTAAGAAAGTTGAAGACCAAAATGTTACATTTGATAATTATAATTGCAGTTTTACTGGTCTTGCTAAGAACCAAAGAAAAGTTTCTAAAAGATGAAGAAATAGCACAAAACAAAAAGACCCCTGGAGAATATGGTGGCTGCTTTCTAGGTGTTGACAGTGAGTGCTGTTGTAGAGAGCATTATTCTCAGGACAGTGCTGGCACACGCGCGCGCGCGCACACACACACACACACAACACACATCATTGTATGAAGGCATCAGATATCTTTCATCAGTGCTCTCTTCTGGGTTTAGGTCTGTGCCACTCTTGCTGTGAATTGTGTGTAGAAAAGTCATTTACTACACAAACTGTTACATAACACTTGTGAGCACTGCATTTGGTTTGTGCATGGTGTGTTTCTGCAGGCATCATTCATACTCCTCACAAAAAACACTTGCACTCTCACTAGGCAGGGGCCTCAGCCTGTGATTGTTGTGTCATTTTGGATGTACACAGTCCTAACCTGGCTTGTTGTAGTAAATTCTGCTAGAGCTGTACATCAGTACTTCCATGTTGTGTCATTTTTTTCCTCGGAAGACATGAATAGATGTCTATTCATTCCAGATAGGACACTGATGACAGAAGAAAGACGTGTCTATAAGTGATGGCCTTTAGACTCCTCTAAAGCCTTTGTCAGTTGCTTCTAATCAGGTTTGGTAGATTTCATTGTAGATTTTTACCTTTTTTGTTAATGAGACAAAGATTACTTTGGGAGTTAAGTGATATATTGATATGAATTAAAGATAGTAAATAATACATATAAGGTATCATTTCAGAATAGATACAAGGTATTTGTGCTTTGGGATGCAATTGTGAGGAAATTACAAGCAACTGCCTATTTCACAGTTGCATCATCTCTTTTTATTTGTTTTTGATACACACACAGCTGCTCCCTCCTCATCACTAAAGATATATTCTCACTTTGGAGCCCAGACTAGCCTTAGATTTGCACTCTTCCTGCCTAATCCTCCCAGAGATTAGGGTAATAGGCTTATACCACTATGCCCAATAGTGCACTAGAATCTCGTTATGTGTGTTTTATTTAAAGATTTAAATGAGGATCTGGAGCATTGGCTTAGCAGCTAAGAGCTGCTCATACCTGAACAGCTAAGAGCTGCTCACAACATCCCTAAGTGATCCGCTCCCAGCCTAGGGAAACTTGTTATTTAGGATTATAAGTACAGGCAATTTGTATATAGGGTGAGACACACAGGACGCTTAGAAGCAAATCATTGTCTGTCAGGCAGTGGTGGCGCATGCCTTTAATCCCAGTACTTGGGAGGCAGAGGCAGGCGGATTTCTGAGTTCAAGGCCAGCCTGGTCTACAGAGTGAGTTCCAGGACAGCCAGGACTACACAGAGAAACCCTGT
>NC_034596.1:82500031-82502011 GCF_900095145.1 Mus pahari | reverse complement strand
TTCCCTCCCTCCCTCCCTCCCTCTTTCCCTCTTTCCCTCCTTCCCTTCCTCCCTCTCTTCCTTCCCTCCTTTCCTTATTTCTTTATAGGCGGGGTCTCTGTATGTATGGCTATCCTGGGACTCTATATAGACCCAGCTGGCATTGAGCTCACAGCTTCTGCTTCCCAAGTGCTGGGATTAATGGTGTGTACCACCATGTCTGAATTACACATGATAAGACCTTTCTTGTTGTCCTCCTGTGCTTTTAACTTTAGGACATTTGCCTTCAGGGTCTTTCTTAATCACGTTTTATGTGGAAATGTAATTTACTACATAGTGATGTGTGTCTTCTATAGCATGTTTCCAGAGTCTTTGATTTCAAACTTTTTTTGAAGTTTCTAACGTTATGAACAATACATAATGAAGGCCATTTTAAATCTCTTTTTGTCCTTGGTGAGATGTGCATCCAAAGAGATGCAGGTACATAACTGAAATCAAAGTAAAAGATGTTGCCTTGTTTATTCCGTTGTATCACCAGAGGGCAGTGTTGACCAGTTACTGTGGAAGGAGGGTAATTGAGTCTTTGCTTTCTGTTTTTACTTTTAACAGTCTCTGTAGGGATGGGACATTGTGATACAAGGCTATAATCATAGCACTTCAGAAATGGAGAATTATTCAAGGTCATCCTTATCTTGAGGCCAGCCTATATTATTAGAAACCCTAGCTCATCAAGAAAAGAAAAGAAAAGAAAAGAAAAGAAAAGAAAAGAAAAGAAAAGAAAAGAAAAGAAAAGAAAAGAAAAGACAACCAAGTGTTCTGCTAGCAGTATTTAACTTGTTATCTTGCTGCTTCTGAGGCATTGTGGGTATGGCAGACTTTACATCCTCAGCCTTGGGCTCTTCATGGCACTATAGATGTACATGTGTGCTACATGGCACTATAGATGGGCTACAGCCTACATTGGAGCCAGTTAAATAGGATGACTGATCTTGACTAAGACTTTCTGAAACCCAAACTGTCTTTATATTTGTTCCCATCTGTCAAAGATCATTATTATCTCTATGAAGAGACTTTTGGAAATAGTGTTGTCATCTTTGGTTTTATGCATTTGCCTGTTCAGGAAGAAAGTATTAATGCTGCACAGAATTGAAGCCATGTCAATTGCTTCCTAAGTTCATAATAACATAGATTTATTGTTTCTCTTTCTGATGTGAGCGAGTGTGTTTGGATATGAAATATACGTGTATTCTGAGGCAGACAGTACAGTGACCTTACTAGTTTGTTATACAGATTAGTTTGGTGCATCGGTGTAGACGAGAAAAAGCTAACAGCTATCAATGTTAATATTGCTAATTTCTTAGAGCCTAGATCTGTATGATGTACTTATGAATAAATAACTTATTTGTCATTTATTCTGACAAATGTCTGATGAGAAAATGAAATATGGCAATTAGACAAAGTGTTGAATTAGTACTGCTTTTCCAGGTGTTGCCTCTGAAGCCACCACCAAAGCTTAGTTGTGTGGCATCTGTGTAATGCTCATAGATTCTGTGGCTTAGGAACTCAGTCGTGGCACAAGGATAGCTTATTTTTACTTCACAGGTCTGGGACCAGAATAGAAGATTCCACTGCTAGAACAACTCAGATGGTTGGGGACTGGGATCATCTGTCAGCTTCTTCACTGAGTGTTGGAAAACCTGCTATGTTTGCTATAGTAACTTGAAAATTTTGAGTTAACTGAATGAAAACCTACTGTCATGAGCTTTGCTTGGACATCACCAAAATTGATGGTAGCTGGGCAGAAGTCTGAGGAGGAGGCCGTGGAGAGTTTATGAGCCATATTCAGCCCTTCCTCAAAGGGCTTGGCACCTGTCTGCTTAAGTTGCTAAAATATATTATGCTATAGGTGGTGGTGGTGCATGTCTTTAATCCCAGCACTCAGGAGTCAGAGGCAGGTGGATCATTGGTTCCAGGACAGTCTGGTCTACAGAGTGAGTTCCA
>NC_034596.1:82496860-82499676 GCF_900095145.1 Mus pahari | reverse complement strand
TCTACAGAGTGAGTTCCAGGACAGCCAGGGCTACACAGAGAAACCCTGTCTTGAAAAACAAAACAAGGTCTGTTGACCAGTGCTATATAAGTGAGAGGAGTGTATATTGTATAGTCATTGGAAAGTCTTATGCAGTATTCTCAGTTTGGCAGAGCTTAAAGCAGGTAGATAGTTACGTGAGTATCTAATAGTGATTAAACAGTTTGCAGGATAGAGAGATTTGGAATGAATCAAGGACATAATATAGTTTTTCCTATTTTCAATAATGTCATGTAGGTTCTGCTACCTAAAATTTTATATTCTATTACGTGTAGGAATAGACCAGATTCTAATAATAAGGACTGTCCCTGTTGTTTGTTTTCAAATGTTACACGAGACACTCATGCTGTATATATCTTAGTACAGTTTGCTGTGTTTTTCTCATTGTGAGTTCCATGTTGGGGGTGATTTTCTCAGTCACTTGTTTGCAGTTTTACAGTATTCCAGAGTATTCAGCAGCCTTCTGTTCCCTCTGTTGGTGGATGTTTAGGTTACTACTGTTTCGAGCTGTCACTAGAACCACAGAGTGGCCTGTGTGTCTCTGCCCTGTGTTTGTAAGGTTAGCTTGGATATCTTTCAGTGAGGTTGGCAGACATCTTTACAGGCTTCCACATTCTTGCCCCAGCCAAGCATACTAGCAGGTGCCAATGAGCCCAAGACTCAGAAAGCTAAGGCATGGTGATTGCTGCAGGTTTGAGGCCAGCCTGTATCATGGAGTGAGGCTAAACAAAACAACATTAAATTCCGTAGGGCTTCAATATACTCTCCCACTACTGTTACTATGCTTAATAAAAAAACATTGACAATCTACTATAAATTTATAAAGAAAATTTGACATTTTTGTTTTTAAATTTATGAAGGTGTCTAGCAAAAAGAAGAAATAGTAATGTCATGCAAATTGGTGGTGATTCACAGAGAAAACATGCTCTAGAAGGACTATGTTCTAGGACACCTTTCCCAGACTCCACTGAGGAATGATGGAACAAGACAAAGAGGTTTAATTAACATTGTGGAGCTGAAAACCAGGAAAGGCAGACAGAACCCAGCACTGTTTCCTGGAAGTAGGAGGCTGGGGAGGAAGCGTTTTTATTTCTATTAAAGTTGCATGTTACTATGTGAATATATTGGTTTTTTAATAGAGCTTTAAAATAATTCATTAAGCATATTAAGGGCTGGAGAGATGGCTCAGCAGTTAAGAGCACTGACTGCTCTTCTGAAGGTCCTGAGTTCAAATCCCAGCAACCACATGGTAGCTCACAACCACCCATAATGAGATCTGACTCCCTCTTCTGGAGTGTCTGAAGACAGCTACAGTGTACTTACATATAATAAATAAATCTTTAAAAAAAAAAAAAAGCATATTAAATCCTGCTTAAAATGAGATTCAAAGTGAGATGGTCTGTGCTGCTATTAGGAGAGAGCTGCAGCCAGCCAGGGAGGAGGAGCTACAGCTCTGCTCACCTGGACTGTTCCTTCCTCCTGGCCAGCCCTTCCTGTGTCCCCTAGAATTACTGTCATTGTTGTAAATAGAAATTGTGCCACTAGTGGCTCTCTTTCAGTGGCAGTATCAAGTGAGAGCAGGTGAGTAGAAGAGACCGGGGAGTTCTGAAAAGCCCACCAAATTCAGAGAGCTAGCTTGTCCTTCATGCATCACTGACCACATTCTGTAGTGGATTTTAGATCCAAGACCTTTTTAATGAATCAAAATAGCCATAAAAATCAACTAAGATGTTTTTAAAAATTCCAGAACTGCAATTGGATGTAAAATAATTTAGTGCTTTGTATACAGTGTTTTACATGTGTAGTTGGATGCTACCACCATGGCTACATCAAAGACAAGGTGAATTGGATACATACATTTAATAGGTGGCTTTTACAGTGATTGCACAAGTCACTTTCCGTATGGAAAACTTCACTGCACTTTGCTTCTAAAGAACCTAGGTAAATTCTGTTCTGTTGTAGAACCTGGTAGGCTGGAGTTTAATTAAACTTAGGTTTGGCCTGTTTGAATTTACCCAGCAATAGACTTGCTAATGAGGTATTAAATGATCCAGCAACTAATTTAGGAGATGGAAACTGCTCTGTCTTTGAAGAAGCATCAGTATGATCTTGTAGAGAACTGCACGCTACTCAGGACATTTGGCCTGCCCTAACACCGCCTTCCAAGCCCAGGAGCGATTGCTTCCTGCTTTTTCCTTTATTATTGTGTTTTAATGAAGATTGTTTAGAAACCTATCCAGATCGGTGGGGGAGAGGAGGTAATGAGCCAAGCACGGTGATTAGAAAAGGAGAGAGGCAGGGCGAGTTTTCTGGTGAGTGGTTCACCCCTACCTTGCACATTTGAGAGTTACTGCAGTGCTGAGCTCTAGGCCAGACCCCCTGTCCTGTGCCTTAGTGCCTAGAGCACTGCTGTCAAGACATGTTTGTGTCAGCATTTATCAGGGACCAACTCTGCTGGAGCTGAACATGACGTGCCCTGTGCCTTTGAAAACAGCTGTGGCTGGGCAAGGTGCCTGGGAAGAACTAGTCTCCACAAGAAACTTTCTCCTTGGCTCACCTTGCTCCTTTCTTAATTCTCTGTGCCCTTCTCTCTGCCTTCTCTGCCTTCCACACCATGTCCTCTATGAAACTTAATTTGTAAATTATTTGAGGCAAAGATCTAACCTGCTTAAGCAAACTTAAGTGAGTCGCCCCCCCCCCCCCCCCACCCCAGTGCTTTTTTTTTTTTTTTTTTTTTTTTTTTTTGTGAGCCACCATGTGGTTGCTGGGAATTGAAT
>NC_034596.1:82495009-82496789 GCF_900095145.1 Mus pahari | reverse complement strand
CCCCCCCCCCCCCGGAGTCTTTTATCGCTTACCAAAAATTAAAGGAAAAAACCTCCTTCATTGTCTAACACAAAGGCCTTTTAACCAACGGCTTTAACTTTTTAAAATCAATAAGCATGAAGACTGCTTTACAGGTGAAGAAATTTGAGCGCACATGTGGGGCAAGTCCTCTCTGTACCTTGTTCCAAATAGGATGTGGCTGTTTTAGTCCATCTGTTTCTACTTCTGGCCATATTTAATGTTTTATTAAAGCAAACTGTTTCATATCTATTTCTAATTTTCTTATTCTGTTCAGCTAATTTTCCACAAAACACCCAATTTTCCTAGTGAATGCTCAGCCTGACAGATGACAGGGTGGGGGTGGGGATCTGACCGCCTACTTCCTCTCTCTGACTCAGCAGAGTCAGGGGGAGCTTTTTTTACCAAGAGCTTTTCCTTCTTCCATCTCCTTTTTAAAATCCAAATGCAAATAAGTTTTTTATAGTAGGAAACTCATTTTTGTTTCTTCCTTCAGTCAGTTTGAAGCTGACTATTAAGATGCCCACAAGCATCAGACTTGAAGCTGGTTTTTGAACAGAAGTACACTTGACTATAAAATGGAACTTTGTTCTTAGTGGAAAACCTAAAGAAGGCATTTGGGTTCCCCTGAGGTAGGAATGGAGCCCTGAACCTGAGGCCCCTCATTTGGAAATGTGGTTGCATGCTATGGGGAGGCTAAGCTCTTAAATATTCAAAGATTAAAGCAGGTAAATTTCCTTAGCTCTATTTTAATTATTTGGTAGCTTTATCTTATAGTCAGATTTTTTTTCTCTACAGTTTTGTGTCCGTTTATTTGAGCTAACCTAACACACAGTTTCACTTTCTTCTCACCGTTTTTGGGTTTGTGACTGATATGGCCTAGTCTGTGTTGAAGAACGTACTTTGCACGCCACCACATGATTAACTGACATTGCTTCTCTTCTCCCAGAATTGTTTCTGGGTGTTTTGTCCAGAAGAGTTGGTCACAGGAGTCCTTCATCTTTATAAATCTGTTGTTACACAACTACTTTGTATATGCCAGTAACGAAATACTGAGACCAGTTATCTTCTGACAGCTCGACAACCAGAGATGAGAGGATGCCTAAGGGTTGAACCTATATTAATTGCTTCCTGTGATTTTTCTCATTCTCTAAATGTTTGATCTGTATGTTCCTGTCATCTACTTCCACCGTATTAAATGTTAGAGAAGAAACTTTATCAATGATGCTTTTACTTTAAAAGAAATTTTTTTGTACCGATGGGCAGTGAGTGAACCCAAGCTTTGCACATAGTAAACCAGCTCTCTGCCTGAGCTCCACCTCCAGCTCCATGGTGCTTCTTTACTACAGTAAAGCAAGAGAGACTTCATAGGTGCAGAGACCACTAGCTACAGTGAGCCTTAGGTAAGAGCAGTTAATTGAGTTCAGTTCTAACTCCAACCAGGAAATACAGGAATTTGTTGTTAACAAGATTCAAGTCAGTGGAGAGGAAATAGCAGGGTAAGTCTTTGCTGAAGGCAGATAGCAATGAGATACCACAGTCAGGGGATTTTCTCTAATCTGATTTGTCAAGTTTCTCACGCAAACTAGACTCCTCAAAGACAGGGGAATCTAATGTGTGACTTGGTCAGAAAAGACTTGGAAGATGTTAATGTCAGTTTGGTGCAAGAACAGAGTCTCTATCGGTGTCAAAAGGGTCTCATGAAAGCACACTCTTGAAGTCCCTGCTTACATCAGAGACACCTTTTTTTTTTTTTTTTTTT
>NC_034596.1:82493481-82494899 GCF_900095145.1 Mus pahari | reverse complement strand
TGCGCCACCACGCCCGGCCTACATCAGAGGCATTTTAACTGGAGAGTGTTTGACCTTGTTCATTTGCAAGAGAGCTTAAAAATAAGGTACAAGAGCAGCCTAGTGTGAGCCTGGGTTTAGCACCATTGCTGTGGTACTTGTTAAAAATGATGTTTCTAAAAAAAAAAAAAAAAAAAAAAAAAAAAAGATGTTTCTAAGTCAGCTGCATGCCTGTAATCACAGGAGGATTGGAAATTTAAGCCCATCCTGTGCTATGTAGGACCTGTCTCCCACCCCCATCCCCAAAGGATTCTAGGATGCTCTACTAAGAGCCCTGATAATTATTGTCATGAGGCTCAAGGCATTTTAAAGAACACTTCAGTCAGAAAGCAAGCTAGCATTTTTATAAGGCTTAACATGTTATTTATTTAGATTTGAAAGTTTGTTTACATCAAAGGGAACCAAAACTAAACATATCCATTATTGTAAAAAAGAAAAACACATTGGAGGGCAAGAAATGAGATGTTGGTGGTAAAGCTCAGCTGCCAGGTTCCATCATTTTCTGAGACCTTACTGCCTAGGGTCCCTGACTCCTGACACCTGGGTAGGGGCGGTCAGAAGTCAGCTAGGGAAGGGAGACTGTGGATTCGGACCTAAGGTCAGGGTTGGTAAGGTTGCTTGGAATTGATTTTTTTGTTTTCCCTCCCCATTTTGATTACTCATATTTTTGTAGCCTGTTAATTAGAAATCCCAAAGTTTTAGTAAGTAACATACAAATGGCCTTGACCACAGTAGAAAGTTTTCCTTAATGGTCATTATTTGTAAATTCCTAACTTAACTGCCTTGTCTTCTGACTCTGAAACTACTTCCTTAAACTCAAGTGAGCCTTTCCCAGTAATTGCCCTTCTTTGTTACCCTCCGGGAACAGTAGGCAATTCCTCATCCCTTTGGTTCTTTCTAAAGTAGTGGTGCTATCTATATTCTAGCTCTGTCAGAGGGTAGACTAGTTGGACAGATAAGGACCCTCTGTCCTGGACTAGGGAAATAACTGAGTGGTAGAATGTTTATCTAGCATTCTAAAGGTTCTGTGTCTGAGCGAGAAAGGAGAAGAAGGGCGAAAGGAGAGGAAGGGCGGAGGGGAGGGTCTCAACCCTGAATGACTTGGCACCCTTTAAAATTTGGTTCTTTATTTTTTTTCAAAGGCTCTTGGCCTCTTTTCTTCCTTTTGTTCAAGGCCCCATGTTACTGACTGTGCATTAGCAATCATTCTGCTAAACTTTTGATTATATTGAATCAACAACGTTAAGCCCTTGCCCCTGCTGCTTGTTGCACATCCTGTGGCAGTCCTCAGGAAATCCTATTTTTTGGCATTGGAATGAATTAAAGGATTAAGCGCTGCGAGGGAGGGAGTGGTAAACTCTGTTTGTGGGAGGATTCCC
>NC_034596.1:82484992-82492666 GCF_900095145.1 Mus pahari | reverse complement strand
CTGCCTCTGCCTCCAGAGTGCTGGGATTAAAGGCGTGCGCCACCACTGCCCGACTGATTGTTAAGTTTTAGTTCTGTTCTACAAAGTTCATAGCTAAATATCATCTAAATGTGAAAATTATGGAGTGGAAGTTCCTTAAAATTTAATCTTTACATTATCAGTATATTTCTGATGACATAGAAGTGAACTTCAGTCTAACAAGGAGGTTTGTAAGATAGGCAGGAATTTTATGAACAAGCATCAAATGTTTGCCACCACTACAGAAAAGATTTTACTGTTTTTTGTTTTTTGTTTTTTTTTCTTTAGTCCCCTTTCAGCTTTTAGCACCCCCTCTAACATATACCTGTTCTTGTAGGAATGTATACAGATCATGGCCAAAAGATTTGTTTTTGTTGTTCTAAGTTTTGCTGCTGTCTTGGTAATTACCTGTGTGTGTGTATGGGAGTGCAAATGTTGGTCCTGTCTTCTGCCCTGTTTCAGACAGATCCTCTCCAGTGTGTGCCTGGTTATCTGCCGGTGAGCTTCCAGGGATTCTCCCGGTGCTGCTCCACACAGTGCTGGGATACAGACACGAGGCCCTACGTCGAGCTTTCTGTGGGTTCTGGAGAACCTGACCTTAGGTGTTCATGTTGTGTCACAAGCTCTTTACCCACTGAGACATTTCACTAGCCTTTCCCAGTTTTTTCCCTCGGGATCCTTCTGTGACTGCCTCCTTAGCACTGGGATTATAGGCTAGTGCTACAACTCCTGGCTTTTCCTGTGGATGCTGGTGATCCTCACTCAGATCTTGTGCTTGCACAGAAAGCACTGCACCAATTAAGCTGTCTCCTCACCTCCTGTCCCCAGGCGTTAAAGTGTCTTTAACACAGGGCTCTTTCTGTGCCTGTTCAGACAGCAGAGCCCATCCCCATTTTAGTAATGAGTAGTCTTCAGAACACCAGGTCATCTGCTTGCCGTTCCGAATACTCAGATTTGTAAAGGTAACTGCCTTACATGAGTTATTATTACCAGGTGATGTTATTCCCAGAAAATAAGGGGAACTAGTTGCACTTACCTGCCAGAAGAAAGGTAGCAAGATTGAGGGTAAATATATGAGTTTTTTATAAGTCATGAGTCAGAGTGACAGGCGAGTGAAATAGTGAGCGCATTTTAAGGTGGCTGTGGCTGAGTGTTACACATTAAGATTGTGCCCCCAAGAGTTAACAGAATAACGCATCTGCTAAAGGTGCCTGTCTCTAAGACTATTGATCTAAATTCAGTCCCCCAAAACCACATTGTGAAAGCAAAGAGAGGGCTCCCACAAGTTGTCTGCTGATTTCAACAGATGCCTTTTGTGTCCACGCGCACACACACACATTAAACTGTAAAAAAAAAAAGAAAACAAAAGTGTACCAATGAACTAGAAACAGGGAAGAGCCTTCAGATGACAAGTAAGCGGGATAGCCGTCCCTTGAGTCTTTACAGGCTCTGACCTCTACTCACTCACAATGAGTTTAATTCTTATAATTTTCTTAGTTTTAGTATGTGTATGAATATTTTGCCCAAGAAGAAGGCATGAGATCCTTTGGCAGAGCCACAAGATGGGTACCAGGCATCAAACCTGAGTTCTCTGGAAGAGCAAACAGTACTCTGAACCACTGAGCCATATCTCTAGCCTCCAAGTTGTGTTTTAGAAAAGTGTGTGTATGTGTGCACATATGTAATAGTATATGTATGTGCCACCGTGCATGTGTGGACTCAAAAGGACAACTTGTGGGAATCGAATCGTTTCTCTCTGGAACCAAACTCAGGTCACCATGCTTGGCAGAAAGCATCCTTACCCTCCAAGCCTTGTCGGTTTCCCCAAATGAATGTTAGGTCTCTAGAGCAGCAACCCTCCCTGTTAGTTTGCCCCATGGTCTCTGCTGTCCTTTTGTGTTCTGGATCTCCAGCAACAGCATTGGTTGTAAGTTGTCCAGACAAGAAACCCACTCAGATTCTCTTTCTTTACTCTTGAATTTAATCACCAGGACTCCTGGATAGTGCTTTTTACTATCCTTGAACTTCTCCACTTCACTCTATGGCCAGTGTTATTTTCTTGACCTAGATTTCCTTCCTTTTCACCGGTCTCCTAGTAAAGTGGTCAGTCAACCGAAAAGTGACCTGAGAAGATCAAGAAAAAAGGCATTTCTGAACGAGCAGTGGTGGCACACCCTTTAATCCCCGAGGCGGAGGCAGGTGGATCTCAGTGAATTTAAGACCAGCCTGGTCTACAGAGTGAGTTCCAGAACAGCTAGCACTGCACAGAGAACCCTGTCTTGGAAAAAGCAAAAAGAAGAAAAAGAAGCAGTACAAGAGATCAGGACTACAAGAGTTACATGCAGAGCTCTGTAGAATTTTCTGAGTTCATGGAATTTGCTGTAACAAAATATACAACATGAGCAATTTAAAAGGAAGGTTTATTTCTGCTCACAATCTCAAGTGTTTCAGGCTACAGTCATTGTTCTGTTTCTAAAGCGAATCATAGGGAGCTTGTAGTGGCACAGAGCTGCTCACCTTGGGACAACCAGGAAGCAGAAAGAAACAGAAGGGGTGTGGGTGTGTAACTCAGGGCACAGCACAAGATAAGTATTTCTAAAAATTAGAAAAAGAATAGCACTTTTCCCCCAGTGGTTACTGTGGTTTCTTCCCTCTCATCAGTAAGTGTTTGCTATTCTATGAGCTCTCAAGGTCTGCCCTAGATTGAGCCTTAGGTCACTCTTCATCTTTCGTAGCACCTCAGGCCAAGCCACACACACCTCCTTTTCTGTGTTTTCGTCCTTACATCTTTGAGCCAAGTTGCTGAAAGCCAAGGATGCTTTGGTGTTCTGGTACCCTGTGACAACACAGTTCTTGGAGATGACAAGCGTATAGTTTGCTGGTAGACCCTGGTGCTTCATAGCAACATCACTTGAGTGAATCAGGACTTTTTTCCAAATTAGGACTGGTCCTTGTAGAAGTAAGCCCCATGCTGGCAGATTTGATCTGTTTTTTTTAGTGTGTGTGTGTGTAGAACTGTGTCTACTGAGTACTGCAGTATATTATTGTTGTTTAATTACCTTATTTTTATGTGCATTAATGTGTGCTATAGTACCCCTGTAGGATGAAGTTTAAATGGGGCAGGTTTTTTCCTAACCTGGCTAGCTCCCAAATAACAGACAGACTTAGAGATTTAGTCAACAAGATTGAAGTACAATAACTAAGCAGATACTCCTAATCCTCTGTGGCACCTACCTCATTCCCAGCCAGATGCCTCAGGTTACTTGCATTCAGTCTCCTTGGCTCTCTCTGCCGTAACCATGTGTCATTATGGAGAACTCCCTTGGCGATGACTCCCTTGTTTTCCTTCCTCCACCTTGTGGCCCTTCTTTTCCCTGGGTCCTCAGCCAGTATCAGTATCTCCTTCTACCTGGCTCTTCTCTCTGGGGTCCTTGGCTAGGATCAGAAGTCCAGCCTTCCTCTCTATGCTGCCCAGTCATTGGCTAGTCATCCTATTATTAACCAGAGATAATTGGGGAGCATCCTTTATGCCACATTTATACAGGAGATTCTTCAGTACTCATAGCAATGCCTGTGTCCTGACTGTAACTGTATCTCAGGACACAGAAATCAGCATCTGAATACACAGTGCACAAGATAAGAGCCCCACAGCACCCATGTGGAGATTGAGGCCAACTTTTGACAGTTAAGTTCTCTCCTCCTACCATATGGGTCCCATCATAGAACTCAGGTGTCATCAGGCCTGGTGGCAAGCACCTTTATGTGCTGAGCCATCCCATCAGCCTCAGGACATGTCCCCAATGTTTTGCTTTCCAAACCATACAATGTCATCTGAGTGTTTTTAGTGAGGTTCTTAACTCTTACTTGACCTTAAAGTTGTCTTAGTCAGGGTTTCTATTCCTGCACAAACATCAAGACCAAAAAGCAAGTTGAGGAGGAAAGGGTTTATTCAGCTTACACTTCCATACTGCTGTTCACCACCAAGGAAGTCAGGACTGGAACTCAAGCAGGTCAGAAAGCAGGAGCTGATGCAGAGGCCACGGAGGGATGTTCTTTACTGATTTGCCTCCCCTGGCTTGCTCAGCCTGCTCTCTTATAGAACCCAAGACTCCCAGCCCAAAGATGGTCCCACCCACGAGGGGCCTCTTCCCCCTTGATCACTAATTGAGAAAATGCCCCACAACTGGATCTCATGGAGGCATTTCCCCAACTAAAGCTCCTTTCTCTGTGATAACTCCAACTGTGTCAAGTTGACACAAAGCTAGCCAGTACAAGGAGGGTCTCAATATATAGCCCACTCTGGTCCTGAACTTGCTGTCCTTGTTCCTCAGTCTCCTTAATGCTGGCTTGGCAGGCTTTCACCACTATACCTGGCTTAAGCACTTTTCCTGTAGTTAATGTTATTTAATTTGATGATACATTTCATTATATGACAGAAATAATCTGAAATAGAACATATTCATGTATTTTATTGAGCCTCTTATAAACCAAATGTTTGTGTGTAAAGGAGTTAACAAGTATAGTGGGAAGCAAAATTAAGTTGGTTTTCTCCAAGTGCCAGAAAAATCTCAGAAGAGTGGATAGTTGTTACTTTTGTTATCAATTCTAAATGTTCGATTGCGTGGCCCTGACACAGCTCAGATGTACCTTACACTGACTTCTTATTTGGGTGTCCATACTCGCAGACATAAAATATACCATTTTAAAACAGCAGTTAAATAGTCAAATTCAGGTATCCTTGATAAGTCATTATATTGCCCATATTACCATATTTAATATTTAGATTGTAGATTCCAGTCATTCTAGTCATTTTTTTTTCTCCTTCAAAAACTGTTTCAGGAGAACTTTTGTTAGTCAAAGAGTTGTGTTCATGCAGTTTTGCTTTAAGCTTTTAAATCCCCAGTTGACTTTTTCATTGAACACAAAGGCTTTTCCATGCCTTTGTAGAACAAAGGTGTCATTGAACTTTTTCTCTGCTAAAGAGTTTTGTATTCTTTTGCCCTCCACTTTTTTCAGGTGTACTGTCCCCTCACTCTCCTAAAAGGCAGTCAGAATTTACTAATTCTGTATGCTAGCCAGTCATAGCAGTAAACTGTCTGAGGAAGGTGTCATAGTGGGAGTGGACTGACAGATAGGAGAGAGATATTTTTATAGACTATATCATCTGATCCGTGTCGTTCACAGGATTATTTGGGAAGGAAAGGAAGGGCCGATTCTCTATGTTTTCACTTCCTGTCTCAGGACGAGGGCTTTAAGTCTCAAGCACTGTTTTCATAACACATAATTCCCTTCTTGGAAATCCTTGGAACACCCAGGGCCAAAGACTTTGGTTGTCTCTCCCTCCTTTTTTTCAAGTTTGATCTTCAGCAACAAAGGCTAAGCGTGTCTGCCTACCCTGGCACGCCCAGAGGTGCTAGTGTTGTCAGGGAGTAGTGTGTGTGTGTTTGTTTGTTTGTTTGTTTTTGCAATTTATAAAAGAATAATAGCTGGCTATGATTAAGATTATGAGTAGAGAGATTAGAGAATTAGCCTCAATTCCAGGTGTTGTTTTTAGCTTCATGCGATTTTTCCAAGTATTTGGTGATTATTAATTTTATTAATGCAGTGACATTCATGTAGTAAAGTGTACAAATCTTAGGTGTACTGTCCATGAGTGAATACCATGTAACTACCATCCCTGGGGTGCCATTCCTTGTCCCATTCCTCTGTGCTGTTTTGGTTTTTGTTGTTTGTTTGTTTGTTTGTTTGTTTGTTTGTTTGTTTCTAAGACAGGGTTCTTCTGTGTTGACCAGGCTGGCTATGAACTCAGAGATCTGCCTGCCTCCCCAGTGCTGGGATAAAAGGTTTGTGCCACCACATTTAAAATCTTACTTTTGAAGCTGCAGACTCAAACACATGTTCTTGGTTATGGTATAAGTTACATTAAAAAACCTAAACTGGCTGGGCAGTGGTGGCACACGCCTTTAATCCTAGCACTTGGGAGGCAGAGGCAGGCGGATTTCTAAGTTCGAGGCCAGCCTGGTCTACAAAGTGAGTTCCAGGACAGCCAGGGCTACACAGAGAAACCCTGTCTTGAAAAAAAAAAAAAAAAAAAAAAANAAACCCTAAACTGAAATTTTCTGCTTTTTCAGCAGGTGAGCCCTGGGTATGCCTGTTAAAGCAGAATTAAAGTTAGAAGCCAAGTTATTTTGACAGTCAGTGCTTTGTACATAGGTCTGTTGGAAAGTTTATAGCTAACTGTTGTCGGAAGGCCTACAACATCTGTCCAAGAGAGCCTCAGAGTCTCTGTTGGTGCTTTGTGTTTTGGGGTTCTGTGTATCCCTGGCTGTCCTGGGACTTGTTCTGTAGACCAGACTGACCTCAAACTAGATCTGCCTGCCTCTGCCTCCTAAGTGCTGATATTAAAGGCATGTGCTACACTGCCTGGCAGGAGCTTTGTATATAGGTTTCTTTTATTTATTTATGTATTTATTTATTTATTTATTTATTATATGTAAGTACACTGTAGTTGTCTTCAGACACTCCAGAATCAGATCTTGTTACAGATGATTGTGAGCCACCATATGGTTGCTGGGATTTGAACTCCAGACCTTTGGAAGAACAGTCAGGTGCTCTTACCCACTGAGCCATCTCACCAGCCCTGTATATAGGTTTCATCGAGAGTCTCTATCCATCTGTTGTAGGCAGGAGGGCCTTGAAGTTTCTGTGAGTGCCACTATAGAGAGCTTCCTTACAACTTAAGATGACATCATAGGAGTCCCAAGAGACCAGGAGTAGGATTGCTCGTCAGAATTATTTTTTAAATGCATAAACACTTGACACAGCTTCTAGATCTTGGGGCCTGGGAAGTGTCCAACTGGGTAAAAAGCTAGCCTGCAAGGTGCACTGGAAATGCCTTTGCCTTCTATGGTGGGATTGGCCTGAGCCCCAGGCTTAGCACAATAGCAGAAACAAGAGACTTCATGAAGTTGGAAGGCCAAAAGTGACTCCTGAAAACTGTCCTCTGACACACACATCGCACACACCTCAATCAACTATTTAAGTAATAAAAATAGCTTCAAGTTAATCTGACCATGGTTTCTAAAGATTATCTTCTGGGTCTGGGATTGTAGCACAATGTTAGAGAGCTGTCTGCCTGTGTGAGATTTTAGGACTGAATCTGAATCTCTGGCTTCAATCCCAGCACCGGAAAAAAGAAGCAAACACAATAGTGATTCTCAGGATGAAGGTGATCAGCAGACAAGAGGGCTTACCATGAAGCCTACTGTTAGGAGTTTCGTCCTTAGAACACACATGAAGTAGGAAAGAACCAACTTCTCAAAGCCCATAAATAAATAAACAAATATATAAATAAATAAATGTAAAAAAGTTTTAATCTTTTTTAGTGCCATTGAGGGATATACATGCACATGACCATATTTTATTGTATTCAGGTATAAAATTCAAGTATATCTTAAGTACTGTACTAAAGTGACTCTTTTTTGAATAAAAAAAACATGCATATTTCCTCCAGGATAAATAGGAACAATTCAGACCTCTTAGAGCTCTCCATGTCATTGTCTTTTTTTTTTTTTTTTTTTTTTTTTTTATGGTTTTTTGAGACAGGGTTTCTCTGTGTAGTCCTGGCTGTCCTGGAACTCACTTTGTAGACCAGGC
>NC_034596.1:82477134-82484632 GCF_900095145.1 Mus pahari | reverse complement strand
GCTCAGTGGGTAAGAGCACCCGACTGCTCTTCCGAAGGTCCGGAGTTCAAATCCCAGCAACCACATGGTGGCTCACAACCATCTGTAACAAGATCTGATGCCCTTTTCTGGAGTGTCTGAAGACAGCTACAGTGTACTTACATATAATAAATAAATAAAATAAAAAATAAAAAAAAAAGAATTAGGTGTAATATATATCTGTCCTGGAAGTCCATGTTTATTTGAGTCTGTCTTAAATAACTTGCTCAAACTTCGGGAAGGAAACTGAACTAACAAATTCGATGGAATGGTCTTAAATGCTTGCAATAGCTGGTGCCTTGTGCTTGTTAGAATTCAGTGCGTTGAGCCAGTAATATGATGGCAGCTTAATGACTTTATCTGATAAGTATTTTTTTCATTTTTGTTTTTAAGGATAAAATCAGACTATTTCAGGCTGGATGTAGTGTACGTTTCTGTAATCCTAGCACTGAGGAGGCAGAAGCAGGAGGAGTTCAGGTTTAAGGCCAGCCTGAGGATCATGGCAAGTTCCAGACTAGTCTGGCTAACCGTAATACGGTGTGACTTACATCTCAGAACTGGGGAGACTGAGGATAGGCATGCTTTAGAGGACAGTCTGTATTACATAGGCTGGGCTGCAAGGTAAGACCTGTCTCAAAAGAAGCAACAGATGGTACCATTTCTGACTAGAGAGAAAGAGAGAAGGGTTCTTTCTAGAAAGAGGCCGGCCATGGCCACGTGGAGAGAGGGGAGAAGGGAGAGAGAGAAGGGGAGCTAGAGATGGTAGTAAGAAGGCTGAGAGTTTAAGAGAGCAGGGAGGTCTCATAGTCACAGAATTATGGAGTTGGGGGCTCTGTGGTGTCAGGTACCTGTCTCTGGGAACATGTGGCTCATTGTTCCATCCCCTGTAGAGTTTCCTACTGGTCTCAGGGGCAAGCCTTGTTCAACCAAAACAGGCTGCCTTTCACAGCCCCACAATTAATTAGCACTTTTAGTAATTCTTCCCTTATTTGGATGTAGCAGAGAAGTTTAAATCTTAATAAGAGGATTGCTCTGAGACAGGATCTCACATAGCCCAGACTGGCCTCAAAGTTGCTGTATAGCAGAGGATGACCCCATGAGCCTCCAGCCCGGAACTCCAGAAATCTGGGATTACAGGTGTATGCTACTATACCTAATTTTTTTTAAGATTTATTTATTATTATAATTAAGTACACTGTAGCTATCTTCAGACATACCAGAAGAAGGTATCAGATCTCATTACTGGTGGTTGTGATCCACCATGTGATTGC
This sequence comes from Mus pahari, assembly GCF_900095145.1. Taxonomy (NCBI): domain Eukaryota; kingdom Metazoa; phylum Chordata; class Mammalia; order Rodentia; family Muridae; genus Mus; species Mus pahari. Next base: position 82,483,343 of record NC_034596.1, on the reverse strand, counting down.
TGGGATTTGAACTCAGGACCTTTGGTAAAGCAGTCAGTGCTCTTACCCGCTGAGCTATCTCACTGGCCCTATACCTAATTTTTAAAGGACTGGGAGTCGAACCCATGTTCTCAGTGTATGCTTGCCAAGTGCTCTACCATTGAGCTATATCCCCAGCTAGAGAATTCTTTTTCTATTAAAAAAAGAACCTTTTGCTTATCATAATGAAAATATACTCTCAACTCCATGCATATACTAACAAGCAAAACTCACTGTGGAATACTATTCAGCAACAATAAAACTATTGATAGTTCTTTATTTCCTTAGAATGACAAACAATTTACTGAGTGAGGTATATTGGTTACCTTTTTAAATACTTTCTTTCTTTCTTTTTTTTTTTTTTTTTTTTTTTTTTTTTTTTTTGATTTTTTGAGACAGGGTTTCTCTGTGTAGCCCTGGCTGTCCTGGAACTCACTTTGTAGACCAGGCTGGCCTCGAACTCAGAAATCCGCCGGCCTCTGCCTCCTGAGTGCTGGTGCGTGTGCCACCACGCCTGGTTTAGACCTAGCCCAATGTCAAATTCCTAGAAGGCTGCCCCAAAAGCTCTCCACACCTGGCTGTCTGCCTCAGTCCCTCTTTTTGACAACCTTTGATCTCCTGTTTCTACAGCTGTCCTCTAGGATTCCATTCTAATTCATGCAGCATGAAATCTTATTTCTGTCTTCATCTAGCATACTTTGCAGATCAAGATTGTGGTAGATTTTGTTTGTTCCTTTAAAAAAATATTTTCTATTCTTAACTGTAGTTTTTGGATTGTTCATTTGTTGGTTTTGCTTTTGTTTTCTCTTTGAGCAAGGGTCTCACTGTGGGACCCACACTAGCCTAGAAATTGCCATCCTCTGGTCTGAGTGTCCAGCATGGCTGCCATTTTGAACCTACACATTATAACTTCAATAGCATAACATCCTTGTTTGTTAATACTCTTTGTCATTTTTGGTCTGTTTTTGTTTTCTGACTTCCCACTTAGTCATATGGGCATATTATCTAGCCTGTTTGTTGGCCTACAGTTTTCTTGGTTGTCATATTTTACCAGTTTGATACTCTATTTGGTTGTATTCCCTTCAGTATCACTGAACTTTGCTCTAAGAATCAAATCCTTTTGAGACTTACTTTTGAGGTTTGTTAAGGTATATCAAGACTTAGTTTTTGGCTTTTTGTTTTTTTGAGAGAGGGTTTCTGTATAATGGTTCTGGCGTCCTGGAACTTGCTCTGTAGTTGAGGCTGGCCTCACACTCAGAGATCTCTACTTGCTTCTGCCTCCAAAGTGATGGGATTAAAGGGATAGGCAACATACCCAATACCCAGCCCATTCTAGGGTTAATTTACTTCCACTACTAAAGCGACATGCTTCTGTGGGCCGTTGTGTGCATTGTGCCATCTTTCTATTTTCGTGGGTGAATAACTATTGTGAGCTCTTTGTAAGTGCCAGAAATTATTGGGGCTACTGCCTTCTGGAAGAATTTCCCAATCCTTGGAAGTTTCTTCTCATACATGTGCAGTTCTGGTATTGCCAAAGCTCACCTCCCTCCCCTTCTACTTACTGCCCAACAAAGTCCTAGTCAGTTTGACCACTCCAGTTCGGATTTCAACTGACAAGATTGGGTCCACCTTTGTGTAGTAACCTGGAACTTGCCTGTAAGCATTGAGTAGCTGAAGGTTCACCCTGCTTCCATCTCTGAAGGAGCCTTTTCAACATTTCTTGTTGCCCTTTGTCTGACAGCTGTTGTGTTTTGTCCAGCTTTCTATTAAAGGAAGATAAATCTTGTCCCAGTATTAAGGCAAGGGTGGAAATAGAAGTCTCCTCTAAAAGTGAAGGAAGAAGCTGGTAATGTAGTTTCTTGGTTGAAGTTGACCTGGCATGGTAGCACATGTAAACTTAGAGGTAGAATCAGGAGATTCAGGAGGGTGCAGACTCTAGACAGCAATAACAACCCCAACTAAAACATGAAATCCTGTTTCAATTTTTTTTTCAGCCAATTAATAAAGTTGTTAAAAGGTAGAACAAGCATCTTACTCATATTGTAAGAAATCAGGATGTGTAATTCTGAGAACCCAGTTCTCGGGATCCTTTTATAACAACACACCTGTTATTAGCTCTTGTTCGTCGTTAGGTTCATGTGTAACTTAACTAGTGTTCCTTGATGTTAGGGTAAGTAGTCCAATCTAAAGTTCAGGGTTTTTCTCTGATCAGCCTTAAATGATTATATATAAAGGATATTCATTTGTAGCTGTGTGTATCCAGCTTATCTAGTATAGTTTTCCACGAGTGGTAGATAAGTCGGTGCTCTAACTCTAAGGACATTTGAGTTACCTGTGCATCTGACTGGTTGATGAACTTATGAACTGTATCATCCTTGAATTCTAACATGAGAAAATTACTCCAGCCTTCTCTTAGTTATCAATATTTTTGACTGTGAAGAAAAACATATTCTTAGCACTCTGTAAGTTAGTCTTTCAAAACTATTGTCTTGTTTGGCCATCTGATCATAATGTAATGTCAATAGTTCACCAATTATTTATCCAATTAGAAATTAGAAACCATATTTTAGTCCCACCAGAGGTAGAGGTCAGCGGATCTCTTGGGTTTGAGGTCATTCAGAGCTACATAGAAAAACCAAACCAACCAACCAAAACAAAGCAAACGTGTGTCTTAGAGGGCACCTAGATAGTTTTGTACTAGATAGGCTCTTGCTGTCTGCTAACGGTCACAGGTTACAATACAAAGTGAGTCAGAATTTGAGGTCTAACTGGCAGTGTCAATGTTCAGATTTGTCAAAGTGTTTGCACCATGGCAGCTTGAAATGATGTTGATGTTGGGAGACTCAGATTCTATTTTTGGCAGTGCTTCTTCGTACTTGGTAGCAATAAGCAAGGTACCACCTCTGTGAGAGTCTCCTAGAGTGTAGAATGATAAGTGTCCTCCTCACTGTCGAGGGTGTGCACAGTGAGGTGCTGTTGACTGAGAGATGGCAGAACTTCACAAATGACACCATTTCTTTCTTTTTTTAAAGGGTTGTAGTTGGGATGGAGAGATAGCTCAGTGTTTAGGATCACTGGCTACTCTTCTTGTCTTTTTTCTTTTTTTTATTTTTATTTTTATTTATTTATTTATTTATTTATTTTTTTACTGGCTGCTCTTCTAAAGGTCCTGAGTTCAATTCCCAGCAACCTCATGATCTCACAACCATCTGTAATGGGATCCGATGCCCTCGCCCTCTTCTGATATGTCTGAAGACAGCTACAGTGTACTCACAAGTTCTCTACCTCAGAGCCACATCTTCAGCTCTTAGCCATTAGCCTTTACTTTGCACATTACTATAACACTTGCTGTCAGTTGGGGCTGTGGCAGGCTTGGTTGTAGAGTGCTTACTTAGTATGCATGAGACCCTAGATTTGATTCCCCAGCACCAAACCAACTGCTATCAGCAGCTCCAGAGACAAGCAACAGGCTACAGAGGAAGCATGTCTGTGTTTCTATCCCACACAGGTTGGTGTGGAAGAAAGGAGTATAGTAACACATGCCTGTAATCCTGGCACTTGGGAAACTGAGGCAAGAATTCCAAGAGTTCAAGGACATTCTGGATTATAAAGTAAAAGTTACCTGAAAACAAGAATAAGAGATCTAATGATATAAACAGAAGGCAGGGAAAATACGTATCTTTATCTTCTGTTCCTTAGTCTTATTTTGGCCTTTTCTAGGCAAAGAATGTATACAACAGTTGGCTGAGAACACCAGGTATTTCAGGAGACGCCTGAAGGAAATGGGGTTCATCATCTATGGCAATGAAGATTCCCCCGTGGTGCCTTTGATGCTGTACATGCCGGCCAAAATCGGGTACATTGTGTGGAAGGTCACAATCAGTCTGTTGTTAGACAGGATATCGTGGGGCTGGAGTGAGGGAAGAAGTTGACATTCCTGTGTTGCTACACGCTCAGGAATTTTTTTGTTTTCTTGCTTGCAAGCCTTTTTGACAGAGAATGTCACTAGTAGCCCTAGCTGGCCAGGAATTCACTGTATAGATTGAGCTCTGCCTCCCAAGTACTGGGATTAAAGGTGCTACCCCCACACCCATCATAGCTAGGGGTTTTGTTTTTATTTATTTTTTAATTCCCAACCTGTGAGCAAACTAAGGGAAGAGTAAAAATAAGTCAAGTATGGTGCTGAAGAGATGTCTCAGCGGTTAGGAGTACTGACTGCTCTTCCAGAGGTCCTGAGTTCAATTCCCAGCAACCACATGATCTCACAACCATCTGTAATGGGATCCTATGACCTCTTCTGGTGTGTCTGAAGACAGCTATAGTGTACTCATATAAATGAAATAAATAAGTCTTTAAAAAAAAAAAAAAAGAGTCAAGTAGCCAATAAGATAAAACAGAAAGCATAATTTGATAAACAAAATCAAATTAGAATTCATTTTTTAGTCACGCTTCAGTCGTAGAATAAGGCCACAAGACAACTGTAATGAAGTTGTTGTATAACAATTGTAGAATTTGAGTAACCTGACCTACAGAGCCTCAAACATCCTGTACCCTAGAAGTAGCTTTAGTCCTAAGTGGGTTCTTTGCTTTTGCTTTTGTTTTTTAAATTCTTGGTCTAGAGAGCCATTTGCAGTCAGCCAGCCATCCTAAGGCAGCAGAGAGATGTCCCTGTCACACAGGTCCTCAGTCCTCACAAACAGACTGAAAAGAGGACTGAGGTATAACGCAGATTTATTTTGAAATCTTAACCACTGTTTCATTTCAGGAGCAGGCCATCACCTAAAACAAACTTTGTTAGATCCGGTCCTTTCCAGTCACACTCTTTCACCTTTGGGAAGGAGTGACTAACAGAGAACTGGAAGAAGCAGAATTTTTAGAACATCGGTTTTGAGTGTTTAAGTGCCGTCAAATACCCAGGCCAGCAAGACCTGGCACTAGCTGCTGTTTCTTTTTTGTGGTTGTTGTTTGGTTTTTGTTTTTCTTTTTCGAGGCATAATTTCTCTGTCTGTACTAGAACTAACTCTGTAGATCAAGCTAGCCTGGAACGAGTGTTGGGACTGAAGGCCACATTACCAAGCCCAGCTGCAACCATTGCTTTCATTTCCTGGTTTCCCTTTGTAGCGCCTTTGGAAGAGAGATGCTGAAGCGGAACATTGGTGTGGTTGTGGTGGGATTCCCTGCTACCCCGATCATTGAGTCCAGAGCCAGATTTTGCCTGTCAGCAGCTCATACCAAAGAAATACTTGACACGGTGAGTACCTTTGATCAATACAAAAAGACGTTGTATATTGGACGGTTTAGTCACCTGATGTTGAGCCCCTGCGACCTGGCTGCTGAGACAGTGACATTGCTATTGAAAATGGCCCTTTCTAAGCAATTGCAAAATCTTCCAAATCATCCATCCAATCCAGTTCCAAGTTCTGGAAAACTGTCTTCCTCTGTGTTACTTGGTGACAGGGTCTCCATAAGTAGTCATGGTTGCCACAGAACTCACTGTACCACACTGGAGATCCTCCTGCCTCAGCCTCCATCTGCACTGTTGTCTCCTTCCTCCTGGATCTAAAGATGAAGGTATCTTTCCAACTGTTTGTCACTTACGCCTTCTCCTTTGATGCTACTCTTATAAGCTCTTCCTCCATGTGTGGCTGCTGTACATTGGTCCCAGCTAAAGGAGCCTTGCTGGATGTCCCCTTGAGACCTAAGACACCCCCCAATACACACACACACACACACACACACACACACACACCCCAAATTCTTTAAACCGATAATGGTTTCCTTGTGGGTTGGTTTGAAGGGAGTTGATACTGTGCTTTTTGTTTCTCTTTGTTGGGCACAGGCACCGTGGTCTGCAGCTCACAGAAACCTGCCTATCTCTGCCTCCTAGTTCATCACTGAGATCACAGGATGCCAGCTAAGAGCCACTAATCTTAGGAGTTCTGTAAACCCTTGTTTTTAAAGTGTCATAACAATCTCGTTGGCATTTTTGTTTGTTTTGTTTTGTATTTTAAGACAGGGTCTCCCTATGTAGCTTTGGCTTTCCTGGAGTTCTTTCTTTATGTAAACCAAGCTGGTCTTGTTTTTGTTTTTTTGTTGTTTTTGTTTTTCGAGACAGGGTTTCTCTGTATAGCCCTGGCTGTCCTGGAACTCACTCTGTAGACCAGGCTGGCCTCGAACTCAGAAATCCACCT
>NC_034596.1:82447896-82476999 GCF_900095145.1 Mus pahari | reverse complement strand
ACAGAGAAACCCTGTCTTGAAAAACATATATATTTTTTTTATTTTTTTTATTTTATTTTTTTCATTCCTGACCTGGGCATAATAATGTGTGCCTTTGGTAATCCCAGCATTTAGGAGGTTGAAGCAGGAGGAGTGCAAGTTTGAAACCTGCCTAGGATAAGTAACAAAAACTTTCTAAAAAACAAAGCAAGACAGGAAAAAAGCTTTAAGACTTTTTTTAAATCAGAACACTTTACTAGTGATTGATTCTTCATTTTTTAAGTGACCAGCATGATACTCCGGTATTGTAAACTGCAGGTATTATGCGTGAGCCTGCTCTTACCACATTCTGACATTAACCCAGTTGGTTCAGCTTATTGATCCCATTTTTTTTCTCTAGTTGGAGTACTATTTTTAGATAGTAAAAGTTTCTATACTGACTTATTTATATTTTTTTGAGATTGTAATTATATCATTTTCCCTTCCCTTTTCTCCTTCCATCCCCTCCAGTGTTCTCACTTTTATTCAAATTCATGGTCTCTCTCTTTTTTTTTTAACTTGGGGTGTGTGTGTGTGTCTGTGTGTCTGTCTGTCTTTCTGTCTGTCTGTCTATAATACATACAATCAGCATGTAAAATACAGAGTCATTGAAGCTGTTCTGAAAAATGGGAAGGACAAGGGCATGAGCTTCCAGAAGGCAGCTGTCCCAGAGTGTTCCCTTACTCAGCAGCATAGCGCTTTCTCATAGAACCGGTCTTCTCCTTAGAGGACATTTGTATAGAATGGACACAGCATACAAAAAGACCGTTAAGAGCTAATAAATGGTTTTGGTAAAGCTATCAGGTAAAATATTCTTGTTCTGCATTAGTATTTCCAGATTCTAGCAGTAGCCAAATGAAAAGGGGATCTCAAGCCAGGCATGGTAGTGCAGACCTTAGTCCCAGCGCTTGGGAAGCTATGCAGAGGGATCACAAGTTCAGGGCTAGTGTGAGTGTGCACAGGGCCCCACTGTAGTCTCAACATCAGGACTCAGGTAGGCAACTAAGAATAAGTTTAACCATGGAAGTATTTACCTTTATGCTGGTAATCAGTTCTAAAATACACATTTTCTTTTACAATATCTTTGTATATGTTTTACTTATTGTGTGTTTGAGAGTGGGTTTGAACACTCCATGACTTGCATATGGAAGTCAAAGGGAAAGTTGGAGGAGTTGATTCTTTACCATGTGGGTTCCAGGGATTAATCTTAGGGTGTGTGATCATAGAGGTGCCTTTACCTACAGACATATTCTAGCTATAATCCCAACAGGAAGCCTGTTCCCCTCCTACAGACACATTACACTTAGAAGAATCATAGCCTTTGTAGTCATACTTGGAGAGTTGGGCCTTAGCTCTTGGTCAGATGCTATTCCTGCCACAGCTGTGTACAGTCTTTCCTGGGCATTTGGATTCAGTGTGTCCCACCAAGATAACCTTGGCACTGATGTTTCTGCTCAGGAGATCCATGGGTGCACCTGCACCCTGCTGACTTCTCTCTTGTATTCTTCAGGCTTTGAAGGAGATAGATGAAGTTGGGGATCTGCTGCAGCTAAAGTACTCTCGCCACCGGCTGGTGCCTCTCCTGGACAGGCCCTTCGATGAGACTACCTATGAGGAGACAGAAGACTGAGCCTTTCTGGTGCTCCCTAGAGGGAGATAATTCCTCCCAGGACTGTGTGTGGCCTTTCTGAGCCAATTCCAGGAACCACACTTCAGTGATCACTTCATGTGAAAGACATTTCCGAAGCTACTGAAGGTGGCCACCTTCACTCCAAATGGCATTTTGTAAATAGTAAAAAAACAAACTGCTTCACATTCTTTCTCTGTTTGCTAAGTCATACACACACACACACACATACACACACATACATGATTACTTTGTCCATTAAAAAATGTTTTATTTTATAACTATTCTACTTGTGAAATCACGCTGACCTTTGCCTGTGGCTTCTGGAACAGGCATTCCCTGCTGCAGTCACCTCATAGGCTTGGATCCATCAAGACCTACTTCAGGCCCCAGCTCTCCAACTGTGAGACTCACTGGCCCTCTCCCTAGGGAGCAAGTGCCTTCTGCTGACTTTCTGCCCAGGTCTCAGAGGTTGCCGCCCCCCCCCCCCCCCCCCCGTAATCCCTATTTAACCAGTCAAGTTAATCAACCAAAGCGTTCTGTCTTTAGTCTTAAGGTAAACGTTACCAAGACCAGAAGGCTTATGTGACTCCCCGTGGCCAAGGACCTCCTAAGACTGGTCTCTCTCTTTTTGTTCTGCTCACCAGATAATTTATTCATTATCAGAGCTTCCTTCATATGGTTGGTCATGGGCTGAAGATGTATCCAGCGTTTTGGTTCTCCCTGAGGTCTAAGCCAAATGCCTCCCACCTCTAAAGTTATGACAGCCTCTTGCTGGTTCTGGGGCCAGGTTAAGATTTGACCCTTAGAGGCAAGTGTTGGTCAATCTTTTGCTCACGTTCCACTTCTCCATTAGTGGTGTAAGTTTTCCATGTAGATGCTGGCCCACCTGAACAGTGCTCTTCCAAGGGCCAGTTCTCCTCCTCCTCCTCCTGTGCTAAGAAGATTTCACCCAGCACCCAGGACTGGCTTCTCTTGTGCTTCCATTGTATTTTTCCCCCTTTGAGGAATTCTGATCAAATACCTCTTTCTTAAACTGGAATAGCCTCTGTTTTCCTGTCACCACCGGGTCAGGGAATTCATTCAGAGCTTTGTGCTGCTTGACCAAAGACACATTTGAAGAGCACCATTTTAAATTTAATTTTTTTTTCTTTTGACCAAAGCTTAATTGAAGAGAACTTTTGGCTTTATTTATTGTACTGAAGATGAATTTATCTATCTCTTAGTAGCGATCAAGTGTTAGAAGGAAGGACTGAGAACAGAATGGGGAAAAAAACTATTTAGAAGTACATTCTGTATGTCATTCTTTAAAATTATTCTTATTACTGAAAAGATGCCTGAACCAAGTTCTTCCGAGGACCTGTCAGCCGCAGTACATGGACGAGAAGAGGAGGAGCATCGTTTGTGAAGCTCCGGTTTCATGCCCTGGGTCTGCTGTCTTTGGCCCGCTTGGCATCTATGAGCTTTTAGCCCTTGCGATGTTCTAAAGCTGTATGTGGGTCTTAGTAGAAATGGGTGGGCAGGCTGGGTGTGGTAACCTACGCCTTTAATCCTACATCTCAGAAGGCAGAGGCAGGCTGAGCTCAGTGTGAGGTCAGCATGGTCTACATAGCAAAACCTGAAGAGGGAGACAGAATAAAAAGATTCCATAACTAAGTCCTATAAAGCTCAAATACCTTCCTCACTTTCTGCCTGTAGAATCCCTGTAGTACTAAGTATTTTGCACAGCACTTAACTATTTAATGATGCAGACCTAATAGGGCTTGCAAAAGTAACAAGCCTTAAGCAGTGGACGTGCCTGCTAGTCTTTAGCTCACATGAAATCACTTCAAATTAAAATGCTATTACAGGCATCTAAATTTTTCTGTATGTATCTCTCGGTGCAAAGTTTATTTTAGGCTAAATGTAAGTTAATGATTTTTGTTATTATTTGTTGGTTGGTTTTTTTTTTGTTGTTGTTGTTGTTGTTTCGTTGAAGAGATAAAACCCCTGTGATCTACCCTTCCTTGATCTCTACTTTCTAGAGGACAAAATGGTTTATACACTTTATATGTGGCTGGTTTTTTGTAAATCTATAATAGAAATCTCTGGCCCAGTCATGTCATAAGTGATTATAATCCAAAAATCAAGGGAGATAGTGAGTAGAGGCCTGGGCCTTGAATAGATTCAGGCATTGCTAAGTCAGCCATCTCCACCAAAGCCAACTGTGCTTTGCCTCATGCTTTTCGTTTATCATTGTCCTTACTCATTCTGTGTTTGCAAGACCCACTTCACAACCCACATCAGAAGAGAATCAGAATCATGCAGAAGATTTGGCCCGAGGGACAAGGGCAGTGAATATCTCCTCTTTATAGTAACCTTGTTTAAAGGATCCAGCTTTGGAGCTGGAGAGATGGCTCAGTGGCTGGGGACACTGACTTCTTTTTCAGAGGACCCAGGTTCAAATCTCAGCACCCACGTGGCAGCAACTCCAAGATTTGACACTCTCACATAGATATACATGTAGGCAAAGTACATAAACTAAAGGTAAATAAATAAAACCTGGGGGGCGGTGTAACCAGTCCTCTGCCACCCTTCATTCACTGTCTTCACTTCTGACTCACACCGTCTCATAGGCCAAAGGGTAGAGCATCCTCATAGAGATCTGTCTCTGACCCTCTACTCATCATTCTGAATCATCTCCGTGGCGGTTGGGATTCTGCCTCCAGAAAAGACTGACAAGTGCTGGTGCAGCATTTGGGGAGCTGTGGGGCGGACCGCCTGCTCCTTGCATGCACAGCCATGCACTTCAGTGTTTCTTCTCTCATTAGTTAAGGGTATCCATATCTGAGTCTCTGATGACTGGCAAGGTATAGCCACATTACCTGGTGTGTAATATATCTTGCAAAAAGCAGGATAAACATCTGGCCTAGATTTCTTGACTTTGGACAAAGGGGGAAAATGATACCTGCTACCACCTGTTTTTCCAAATTGATGAATCTATCTATTGCAGTATTTTGACAAAACCCATAGAAATGTAAATAAATGGTTGCTGTGGGGTCAGGTATGGTACACACCTGTAATCTCAGAAGACAGAAGCAAGCAGATCTAGAATTCTAAATTATTCTGTGTTACAAAGTGAGACTCTACAGAAGGAACAAAAAGAGGGTGGATTGCTATGACTTAATGTCAGGATGCTGTTCTCCCAGTGTTCTAGCTAAGACACAGCTGGGTGTTCATGCCACTTTGCTCCCAACGTGGGGTTAGTTAAGAAACGGAGAGCAGCCGGGCGTGGTGGCGCACGCCTTTAATCCCAGCACTCGGGAGGCAGAGGCAGGCAGATTTCTGAGTTCGAGGCCAGCCTGGTCTACAAAGTGAGTTCCAGGACAGCCAGGGCTATACAGAGAAACCCTGTCTCGAAAAACCAAAAAAAGAAAAAAGAAAAAAAGAAACGGAGAGCAGTGGGCTTTCCTCTCTTCCTGTGCCATGCTGATCAGGAGCTGTCAAGTATTTTTCACAGATAAAATCACTTTAGCCTGGGGCTATGAAGGGAGGGGAGTTATTAAAATCGGGATTCTGCTTGGCAGTTTATCAAAGAATATATAGCAACTCTCACCCCCATTTCCAGAACCTATGGATAACCCATTACCTGCTTAATAGTATACTCAGTACCCCGCAGGCATCTTAATCCATTAAGCTGGTCAATCAAAATACCTTCCAAGTGGGAAAAAAGCATATCCTTCCCCTCTGCCTTATCCACATGAACTGTGTGCGCGGGCCTCTAGCCAACACAAAGGGTACAGAGGAAGGCCCATCAGTCTTGCCTACCAAAGGCTATTTCTGTTGTCGTTTGCAGTGACTTGTTTTCTGAGATGCTTTTTGCTGTAGATTGAAAGGTTTCTAGGAAGGAAACAAATAGGAACCTGCTTAAGCTCTAATGATGAGCATTTTTCTCTACTGAGTCTGAAGGTTTTCACATTCACAGTTCACCCATAGGAGCAGCCTGGTGTGGAGGAGCTGTGAGCAAGATCTTGTTTACTGCGATGTGGCCTTAAACTGTTAACTGTTTCTAGTGTGATGAATTCTAATAAGCCAACCCTGAAGAATGCTGTGCCTCTTGCCCGGTGTCACTGCTTTTAAAGAAGCAATGCATAAAGCTTTGTTCTTTGGGAGCAGTTATTGGAGACGGAATGAAAGGTGCTTGTAAGAACAGCACCCTGATGTGCTCAGTCTGTTTCCTGCGCCCTCTGCACTCTTTCCGTGTGCAAGGAACTCCAGTTAACTCAAAGTCCAGCACAGGTCCCAGGTAATTCTTGTACAGACAGATTCTGAGTAGAGGATGCACCAAGGGTGGTGGAGTTACCTTCCCCCTTAACACTGTATGTCAGGATTAGTCTAGCCAATAGTTGGATTAAGAGCTTCCTTGCTGGTTCGTTCTTCACAGGACATAGAAACCTCTCCTGTTTGTTTAGCCTGCATGCCCACAGTCTTGATGATCCCTCTCTGTACAAAGGCAGCTAACAATAAGGGACGGGGGAAGAGAAGAGAGCAGATGTCTATGGGAGAGTTGAATTAGGGTGATCTTGTAGATCCACGTTTTCCCACTGACCAAGTTACTGTAGGCTGGAGTCTGCAAGGTGTACTGTGACGCGAACCCTTTTCATTGTTGTAATGTTCTTATCATCTGGGAATGTGAGATTTTTAATTTTAGTAATAATCTTACAAATAATCACTCTTCTGTAGCCTTGCCAGATGTTTTATTTTTCTTTATTTTATATCGGATGACTGTGAAGCTATACATAGTAGGTTTTGAAGGATATCAATTTTCAGAGTGCATGTTAAGAATTAAAGTGGACCTACTTGAGATGAATCATCCCATAAATATTGTTTTGCCCTAATAAAATATTCAGAAATAGACACCTGTCTTTATTCATTCAACCAACAAATAGCAGGCATTGATGCCAGTAAGTACACTGGGCCAGCAATGATGAAAAGACAGATGTGACTCCTACTCTCGTAAACAAGTATATGAACATATCTTACAGACTGCTAAGGGCTTGAGCAGAAAACCCAAAAGTGATCGTGGAAATGGGTAATAGAAAACTCCCCCGAGGACGTGGAATACAGTAAAAGACCTCAGTTGGGAAGTAGAGGCAGGAGGATCATTGCAAATTTGGGGCTAGAAGTTCAGGGCAACTACACTGTCTTTGCAGGTTGGTGGGAGGTGTTTATTTTATCTGTGAGGAGAACAATGAAAAGTTTTTTTATTATTTTGTTCTTTCATGTTTATAATTTGTGTGTTCATGCCAGTTCATGTGTGGTCAGAGGACAGTTTGTAGAAGGCATTCTTCTATTACATGGGATCCAAGCACTGAACACAGTGCATCAGGATTGGTGGCAAAATGCCTTTACCAGCTGAACTATCTTGCTGGCTAGGGAAAAATGTGACAGTTAAAAAAGATAGCAACATTGACAAGTTGATAAAATTTTATATAAATACAAAGTATTTAGAATAAATAGGCTAAACAATGGCTTATACTGCCTGAAGCCTTTTTCAAACAGAACACTAATATTCTTGGCTTTAGGATGCCCGTAGATCACTAAACTTGGCAGAGTCTAGAAACAGACTGGAAGTGTGACATGGTCATAATTTCAACAAAAGATCCAGAGTACTTCAGTCTAGAAATGACAGTTGCTGCAGCTAGGAGCATGGGAGCAACTGGATACCCATATGAGAGGGAGAATGACCATTAACCTTCATTACAGTAATTAAAATAGATTATAGATATAAGTAGGAAATGATAGGGCTGGGAAAGTAGTTGAGTGAATTTTGAAGCACTTGCCATTCACGTATGAATGTCAGAGTTCAGATTCCTAACACTCACTAGTGCTAGCTAGCTAGACTAGATGAAACTGAGTTCCATGTTCAGAGAGAGACCCTCCCTGAGCAAATAAAATGAGCATCTGACATCCTCACATGCACACCATACAAATAGACACATTTGAAGGATATCTCGCTGGGCAGTGGTGGCAACGCCTTTAATCCCAGCCCTTGGGAGGCAGAGGCAGGCAGATTTCTGAGTTTGAGGCCAGTCTGGTCTACACAGTGAGTTCCAGGACAGCCAGGGCTACACAAAGAAACCCTGTCTCAAAAAAAAAAAAAAAAAAAGTGGGTCAGTGGTTAGCTGTTCTTCCAGAGAACCAAGTCTAATACCCAGCACACTCATGGCAGCTCACAACTGTGACTTCAGTGCCCTTTCCTGGCCACTGCAGGCACTAGGCATGCATGTGGCACACAGACACAAATGCAGCCAAAACATCCATGCACATAAAGTTAAAAAAATTACTGTGGGTTAGTTTTTTGAAACAGGCTTTCTCTATGTAGCCCTAGCTGTCCTGAAACTCATTCTGTAAACCAAGCTGCCCTTGAACCTACAGATCTGCCTGCCCCTGCTTCCCAAGTGCTGGGATTAAAGGTATATGCCACTACTGTCCAGCATCATGATTTCCTTATACAAATAAAACACATGCAAAGAGTCTAACTCGGGGGCTGGAGAGATGGCTCAGTGGGTAAGAGTACTGACTGCTCTTCCGAAGGTCCTGAGTTCAAATCCCAGCAACAACATGGTGGCCCACAACCACCCGTAATGAGATCTGAAGCCCTCTCCTGGTGCGTCTGAAATCAGCATCAGTGTACTTATGTAAAATAATAAATCTTTAGGCCGGAGCAAGCAGGGACTGAGTGATCAGAGTTGACTGGAGTGAGCCGGGGGGGGGGGGGGAACAGAGCAAGCAGAGGTCCTAAAAATTCAATTCCCAACAACCATATGAAGGCTCACAACCATCTGTACAGCTACAGTGTACTCACATTAAATAAGAGTCTAACTCATTAATGAGGAAGTAAGAGATGGAAGAAATTTGCTTATTTCTAAGCAGTATTAGAAAAATGAAGACAGGGCTGATTTCTTCTGTACTTCAGGTAGACAGCAACTGAATTTCTATGAGACAGGACAGAATTTACATTCCCATAGACAAGTCATTTTTTCTTTATTATTGATTACAACATGTAGCAGTATAGCTCAAAGACAATGGAAGACTAGCATTGGCTCACGAGAAGAACGGTAAGGATGTACTGTCTGTCAGTAGACAGTGCAGGGTTTCTCACAAATTTTTGTCCCCTCAAAATTCTCATGTAATTTTTTTTCTTCATATAGCACAGAGAAAAATCAAGAGGTTCTATGCCTCAGCTATGGTCACATTCATATATACATTTTATTTATTTATTTATTTATTTATTTATTTATTTATTTATTTATTTATTTTGGTTTTTCGAGACAGGGTTTCTCTGTGTAGCCCTGGATGTCCTGGAACTCACTCTGTAGACCAGGCTGGCCTCGAACTCAGAAATCCACCTGCCTCTGCCTCCCGAGTGCTGGGATTAAAGGCATGTGCCACCACGCCCAGCTTCATATATACATTTTAAAAACACACACATCCGTGTTACATGGTGCATGGGTAGGTGTCAGAGGACAACTTGTGGGAGTTGGTTGTCTCTTCTGGATACGTGGATTCCAGGCATGGAAATCAGGTGGTTGACAGCAAGTGCCTTTATCAGCTGAGCCATCTCACTGGCCCATGTGAATCTATACATTTATTAAAACTCACTGAGCCATACAGTTAAGATGGATACTTACTTTAAATTTTATCCATTTGCCTGCATGTGTATTTCTGTGTAGCACGTGCATGCCTAGTGCCCATCGAAGGCCAGAAGTGGGTATCAGATTCCCTAAGATTGGACTTCCAGATGGTTGTATTAGTTAATTTTCTGTTGCTGTGATCAAATACCATAGCTGACTTATAGAAGAGTTTATTTGGGGCTTGCAGTTTCAGAGGGGTAAGAGTCCATCACCATCCTGACAGAGCACATAGCAGAACACAGGCAGGCTTGGTGCTGCAGCAACCCCTGAGAGATCACATCCCAACGCACAAACGGGAAGCCGGGAACACTGGGAAAGCCTCGAGTCTTTTGAAACCTCAAAGCTAACTGAGGAACAACTATTAGAACATGTTTATGGGACTGGTGAGATGGCTCAGTGGGTAAGAGCACCCGACTGCTCTTCCAAAGGTGCAGAGTTCAAATCCCAGCAACCACATGGTGGCTCACAACCATCCTTAACAAGATCTGACTCCCTCTTCTGGAGTGTCTGAAGACAGCTACAGTGTACTCTATTATAATAAATAAATAAATAAATATTTTTTTTAAAAAAAAGTGTTTATGGAGACCAATTTCATTCAATCCTCTGTAGACCCTGGCATGGTGGCCAATGCTTTTAATCTTTGCACTAGAGGTGTAGAGTAGGGAGGGGGTGTGTGTCTGTGAGTTCTAGGACAGCCAGAGCTACATAGCGAGACCCTATCTCAAAAATTAAATGAATAAACAAACAAATAAAAATTAAAAAAAAATCAAACCACTACAACTGTGGGTACTGGTGAGGACAACCAGCATTCTTAGCCACTGACTCCCCACTCCAACCCCTAAAAAATTGATATATTTTATTACATTTAAACTGTGCCTTAATGAAATTGGTCAAAATTAGAAAAAATACAAGTTTCATGGCAGTGAAGGGTGGGAGTGATATGAGGTCAGAAGTGGGTCCAACAGAACCCTGTTTGGTTATTCAGAAAGTCCAGACTGGGGGCGTGGCTTGGAGGGGAGAGGGAGGGACTTGGAGTGGAGTAGCAGTTATTGACATGGAAACTGAATGAATGAACGAGTGAGTGAATGAATGAATGCCCGAACAAGTTCATTATCTTCAAAGTCATTTTAATCGGGTAGAAAGTGTCAAAAGTATGACTAAAATATTGGCGGTAGATGTGAAAATATAACAAACAACAACAAAAAAAAAGGCGGTGGGGGGAGGCCTGGAGAGATGGCTCAGCGGTTAAGAGGATAAGAGAGCTGGCTGCTCTTCCAGAGATCACGAGTTCAAGTCCCAGTAACCACACGGTGGCTCACAACCATCTGTAATGGGAACCGGTGTCCTCCTCTGTTGTGTGTCTTAAGACATCTACAGTGTACGCATACACATAAATAAACTTTTTTAAAAAAAATATAAAGCCTAACCTTTAGTCCAGTGAATTCAGCTTGATTTACAAGCCGCTCATAGGCTAAAATTCTGTTCTCTAACATTTCAGTGTTTATCACGTACCAGGCAGCCATCTTCTTATTTGGAACATGCGAAATTTCCAATATTCAACCCCTTTGACAGGACCCCACACGCAGGCTGTCACCCAATGCGTCACCATTCAATTCTGCTGCTGTGGAGAGCAGGGGTAATTTCAAAACAAGACCAAGTAAAAACAAAACAACAACAACAACAACAAAACCAAACCCAGCTCAGCTCTGAGAGTTCCACTCTACTTCGGGCGCCCCTGAGCAGTCGCAGACCACAGCTTGGTCTTACTAGCCACCCTCTCCACTGCCCCCTGGTTCGCTTCCAGGCTCCCTCCTGCGGCCATGCCAGGTGAGTATCATTCTCTCCTATTCTCATCCCACCACCTGGTCTAAGCCACAGCTCCGGAATTCTAGTTGCCCAGAGGTCGCCGTTCAGTGAGTGGCTTACTGTGAAGATCCAACCCGAAGGGCTGGCAGAAAGCGCTGGGTTGTCCTAAGGATCAGCGACACCAGCTGCAGGACAGATCCTCTGACCCCTGCACTCAGGCTTTTACCCCACCACACCACACCCGCTGTTCTGGGACTGTGGCTTGTGGTCTCCTGGTTCTGACAGTCCTAAAAGCTGAAAGGGGATCGGGAACTGGGACCGCAATGTGGCGGCGGGCTCCTCATCCCAGGCGACGCCGTGAACTTCCAAAGCCCCCTCGCCAACCTACCTGGCTGCACGCACACTTTTGCCTAAGTTCCAAAGTCTCCCACCGCTCGCCGCCGGTCAGTCGCGCGTCCCTGCCCGCGAGGCCCGGGCTAGTTCGGGTGGCTGTCGCCCTCGCTGTCGAGGAGCGCTCCGGTGACGCCGCAGCCTCCTCGCCCCTCAGCAGTGGCCGCGCGGGGCTCACATCGTGGGGCCGCAACTTCCCCGGGACAGGAATTCGCTTGGGGCCGCGACGGCGACAGCAGCGGGGACTGAGGGCGGGGTAGCCTCCAGATCAAAGGAGCCGCCCCGCGGAGCCCGGACAAGTCCCCTAGCGCCGAGGGGCCCCTTGGGGAGGGCGAGGCGGGGGTAAGAGAGACATCAGGGCCACTGACCTCGCTCGCAGACCCGTGCTCACCGGCGGCGCGCACCGGAGCGCGCGCTCCCGCCGCTCCTCGCGAGGTCCCCGCGCGACTGGACGGAGCCTGCGCCGCAGCCCGCGCTCCCGCCCCAGGAGGAGGCGAGGCGGGGCGCGAACGCGCTCCGGAGCCCCGCGGGTCCGGCAGAGCAGCCTGGAAGGGACACGATGCGGCCACCGCCCAGCCGAGCGCAGCTCCCGCGCGCCTTGATGCTGCTGGCCGCGCTGCTGGCCACTGGCCGAGGGCTCCCACTGAGGAAGCGAGATCCCGGGCCCCACGACCACTCGAGGATGGCGGAGGTGAGTGATGGGCGGGATGGAGGGACAGAGTAGGGTGGGCACCGGACGATGGCCAGGAGCACTGTGCCCGCAGGAGTTTACACTCCCCACGCGTGGCCGCGAGCCCTGGCGGCGTCGTAATGTACTGGATGCAGAGGGAAAAGTTGACTGTGGTGCCTGCTCTGCGGTGGCCCGACTTCTTGGGTCCTACCCAGCCCTTCCTCTCCCTAAGGGAACATCACCTGCAGCGGCACACTCCTGAGAAGCCACACGGGAGTGGGGAGAGGAGATTCCAGAGCTCTGTGAAGTGGTGACCTGGGGCTACCGACTTGGGCTAGGTGACTCTCCTGAAGCAACCCCTAAGTTCTAACCAACTAAGGATTTGAGTTTTCCATTGGGAGTCAAGGCAGGCTGAGGAAGTTAAGGGCGTTCTGCACCTTGCTGGGTGTGAGCTGTCAGCCAGCATTTCTTCAAAGAATGTGTGTCCTGAGATAGAAGAGCAAGGCGAAAGAGTACTGGCTGTGTTAGAAACACTGTTTCAGTCACCAATCTCTGCAGTCTAGCCTTATGCCCTCCTCTCACAGTTTTAGTGGCCATTCCCCATCCCCGTCCCCATTTCCGTGTAGGCTTGTTTGTATGCAAAAGCCAGACTGATGCCTCCTCCTCCTCCTCCTCCTCCTCCTCCTCCTCCTTTTCGAGACAGGGTTTCTCTTTATAGCCCTAGCTGTCCTGGAACTCATTCTGTAGACCAGACTGGCCTCGAACTCAAAAATCCACCTGCCTCTGCCTCCCAAGTGCTGGAATTAAAGGCATGCGTCACCACTGTCCAGTTGATGGGTTCTTCTTGCCCGGAGCTTTTCTGGAGGAAGACTCCTATTTCCAAGATGGGGAAACTGAGGGGCCAGGACCTGTAGGAAACAAGAGATGCTAAATGCAAGACTTGGGCAGGAATTTGGGCTATATTGTTAGAGCCCAGGCTCCCAGAGCCCTTCAGAGGATGGAAAGACTCCCTTAAGTTTACATCCTATGGCCCTTAAATATCACGAACCATTGTCACCTCTAAGACATTTTTTTTTTCTCCTCAAGTTCCCAGCTTTCCCCAATAGGAATGCATACTGTAAATTATAGGGCTGTAGTAGGGCTGCCTTCATTCGGGGGCCTGGAATTTGTAGTCCTGGGGGCAGCTGTCTCGTGCTTTGCAAGAAGCCTATCACTGTTCCTAGGCACTGCCATAGGGCCAGATGCTGCCAGATGTTTCCTGAGGGGCACACATCTACTTGGCCATTATTGAGAAACACCGATATGGACAAATACAGGGATTTCTGACCTGGATGTACTGTTGAACCCCTGGATTTCTAGCATTCAGGAGCTTGAAGCAAGACACCTCCTTTGAGGCCAGGATGTGCCATGTAAGGTCTGGGGCTAGTCTGAGCTACATAGCCACATTTGTCTCAAAGAAAGAACAAAACAAAACAAAACAATGAAATTACTAGAAACAACTACCATAGCAACAACAACAAAGCAAACACCCAAAAAAATCAGTCTCGCTGCTAACCTAAGGATAATGATAGTGGTCAAATTAAATTGGCTTGGTAGGGCATGGTGACACAGGCTTGTAATCTCAGCACTGGGGAGATTTAGGCATGAGGACAAGAAGCACGAGGTCACTGTCAATTACATACCAAGTTTGAGGCCAGCCTGGCCCGATGAGACCCTGTCTCAGAATAAGATAAAATTAATGAAAAATACACTGACTTCATTTCTGTTCACTTGGCATTAATATTTATTTTAGAACTCGTCACTGTGTGTTTGTAGTTTTTATTATTATTATTATTATTATTATTATTATTATTATTTTGGTTTTTCGAGACAGGGTTTTTAGTATGTTTTAGTATGAGAGAAAGAGTTACTTTACAGTCAGAATTATGTCCTTAGGCCCAGGATGGAACTCGGCTGAGAACCTGGCTGAACCCTAAAAAATTATCTAAACATAGCTGGACATGGGGGCACACACACCTTTAATCAAAGCGCTCAGGAGGCAGAGACAGGCTAGGGCTACATAGTGAAACCTTGCTTCCAAACAATAGCAAAAACCCTAAACACAAATTGGTACCTAAAATTAAAAAATAAACTTGATGCTCAGAGCCTATGGGGCTTCCCCAGGCCATTTTTGAGAAACCCGACTCCTGACAAACCAAGGCCCTTGAGGCAGATGTGATTGAACATTCCTGTTGAACATTCCAGCACTGAGACGCATCGGCAACTCTGTGAACCAAATGTGTCACCTTTGACTCCAGCAGGCCTGACACTGAGCCTCAGTTTACATCCACAGTAAAATGGGTTCAAGAGTCCATTTTTTGTGAACTGTAGTGCTGAGTAAGAAACCTTTGGGTTCAAAGTTATAATCATTTCCAAGGGCAGAGGCCAAATGTGTTGAGAGGTAGGCACAGTATGACACGGCTCTACCTCCTGTCCCATTGAGACGAAAATGTAACCCAGACACCCACCGAGCTTGGCCTCTCTTGGGTGTTATTTAATTCTCAGGTAGCAATGCAGAAATGGATAGTGGGGTTCAGTAACACACCAAGGATTCCAACTTTGTGCCCCTAGGTGCCTTATCCCGGCACCCATTGGCTATGCCTGGCAAGGTGTGAGAAGGTTAAGAGGGGACCAGAGGATGTGGTGGTGAGGCGGGAATAAAGCAAAAGAGAAATGAGGACTAGTCATTCTTCTGAGCTCAGAGTCCTTGGGAGTGTCCTCAGGACAAGGGCTCCAGGAGCTCACCCAGCTGCACTCTGAAGGACCGAATACAGAGGAAGGGTCTTGGGAGTCCTGACAAACCTGTGGCGACATACCTGGCAGGAGGTACAATGAGCAGCACACCCCTCATCCCTTGTCTGTAAAATTGCAGGAAAGTAAACCCACATGGCGTGGGAGAGGAGGGAGAGGAGGGGAGGGGGTGGGCAGCCTGGAGATGCAGGTGTTTTCCTAGAGGTGACCCTTCTGTGCCTGGAGCCTTTCCGTCTGACCGGTCAGGGAGGGAGCTACATGGGGCCATGTAATACCAAACCTAGGACTTGTGGTGGCTGCCACCTCCTGCAGCTGCCTACCTCCCTGGGCCTTCTAGACCCTCCAGACCCCACCTCCCCCTCAGTGGGGAACAAAGGAGATGTGGTTAAGGGTGAGAAGGGGCTGGCAGGTGAGGGGGCTGGAGGCCTGGATGTGGATCTCAGCAGGTTCCTCCCCCCTTCCCCATCAGGTATTCTTTCAAAGGTCAGAAGCAAGCCTGGGGATGGAGCTCAGTTGGCAACATTCTTGCTTAGAATACACAAAACCCTAGATTTCCTCCCCAGCACAGCATAAAGCCGGGTATGGTGCCAGGTGCTGGCAGTACTTGCCTTTAAGGCAGAGGCAGGTGGATCTCTGACTTTGAGGCCAGCCTGGTCTACAGATCAAATTCTCGGACAGCCAGGGTGACACAGAGAAACCCTGTTTTTTGTTTGTTTGTTTGTTTGTTTGTTTTAAGATTTATGCTGGGCAGTGGTGGTGCACGCCTTTAATCCCAGCACNTGGGAGGTAGAGGCAGGCAGATTTCTAAGTTCGAGGCCAGCCTGGTCTACAGAGTGAGTTCCAGGACAGCCAGGCTACACAGAGAAACCCTGTCTTGGAAAAAAAAAAAAAAAGATTTATTTATTTATTTTATGTAACACTGTAACTGTCTTTAAACACACCAGAAGAGGGCATTAGATCCCATCACAGATGGTTGTGAGTCACCATGTGGTTGCTGGGAATTGAACTCAGGACCTCTGGAAGAACAGTCAGTGAGTGTTCTTAACCTCTGAGCCATCTCTCCAGCCTGAGAAATCCTGACTTGAAAGGCCAAAAATTTAGCCAGGTGTGGTGGCACATGCCTTTAATCCCAGCACTCAGGAGGCAGAGGCAGGCGGATTTCTGAGTTCAAGGCCAGCATGGTCTACAGAGTGAGTTCCAGGACAGCCAGAGCTATACAGAGAAACCCTGTCTCAACCCTCCCCCCCCCCAAAAAAAGAAAGAAAGACTAAAAATTAAACAAACAAAAAATCAGACATAGTGATACATACTTGGTTTTTAAAATTGTTTTTAATTTATTTATTTTTGTTTATTTTACTTACTTTATGTGAGTGCTCTGCGTCATGTACATCTGCATGCCAGAAGAGGGCATCAGATCTCTTTATAGATAATCATGAACAACTATGTGAGTGATGGGAATTGAACTAAGACTTCTGGAAAAGCAGCCAGTGCTCTTAACCACTAAGCTAACTCTCCAGCCCGCAGTCATGCAGTCATATTTGTCATCCCATCTAAAAGTGGAGGCAGGAGGATCAAAGGTTCAAAGTCTTTTTTTTTTTTTTTTTTTACTGCATATTGAGTTTGAGGTCTGCCCAAACTACATGAGACCCTCTCTCCAAGTAATAATAATAATAATAAGTTATTATAATGATCAGAGGTATAAAAGGAGGATATGATAGTGTCCTAGTGTCTTGTTCATTCAGCATACAGCCCACCTGAGGTACCACCCCTGTCTGGAGTTAGCAGGGCACTAAAGTTCAGAGGGCAGACTCCTGCCTGACCTGACATCTCAGATGCCACTCTCCAGCCCCTTCTGTGATCATTGGCACAGGGTGATTGATATAGGACAGACACAAAAGGTAGTTGTGGGGATTCAGAGACTCAGTCCATGGTGTTGCCCAGGAGGCCTGGCTGCATAGCTGTGAGCCTTGGAATCTCAACAGCGGTGAGAGCAGAGCAGTCAACCCAAGTGGGCCCTGTGAGGCACACCATGAGGCTTGGCCTGTACTGGGAAAGCAGAGCTTTGCCAGCCGTGCTCATGTGACACTGAGGGAGGGGCTTTCAGGTCTCCACTGGGTGCCAGGGTGGGTGGTAGAACAGCCTGTGCTACTCAGGAGGGGAGCAGAGAGGGCAAACCTCGTCCCATGCCCCTACCCATGACATCGCAACTGGCCATAGCAACTCGGTGTACAGTCAGGTGCTGTGTGCATGGGCCTTAGCAGCTGGGCTTCAAGGAGTTGACAACAGAGACCTACACCTGCGTCCAGATTCTGGTATGGGACGAGCTCCTGATCCCTAAGGCACAGAGGAAGTACAAGGGTGGAAACAGGCCAGTGGTCAAGTTTGGCCCTGTGTTGGGGAAGAGGATCAGAATACAGAATACAGATGCCATCTGGAGATGGGTCAGTGCTGCCTGGCCAAGCCAAGGTGTGTGTGTGTGTGTGTGTGTGTGTGTGTGTGTGTGTGTGTGTGTGAGAGAGAGAGAGAGAGAGAGAGAGAGAGAGAGAGAGAGAACATGCAGCAAAAAGAAAAAGGTTTGACATTGTCTATCAAGAGAATGGAGCTATGTATTTTGAGCATCTGCTCTGAGATGCCATATGGGAACTTGGCAGATAAGCTGTGGGGAAGAGCAGGTGATTTGTTTGTTTATTGATTGTTTATTTGTTCTTGAGAGAGGATCTCACTCACTACGTCGTCCAGGCTAGCCCTGATAGCCTTGAGTCCTTGGTTCCTTTACCCCAGCTCCCAAGTGCTGGGATTACAGATGTGTGCCACCACACCTGCTGCATTGGTTGGTCTTGTGTGTCAACCTGACACAAGCTGGAGTTGTCACAGAGAAAGGAGTCTCCCTTGAGGAAATACCTCCATGAGATTCAGCTATAAGGCATTGTCTCAATTAGTGATCAAGGGTGGGAGGGCCCAGCCCATTGTGGGCGATGCCATCCCTGGGCTGGTAGTCTTGGGTTCTATAAGAAAGCAAGCTGAGCAAACTAGGGGAAGCAAGCCAGTAAGTAACATCCCTCCATGGCCTCTGCATCAGCTCCTGCTTCCTGACCTGCTTGAGTTCCAGTCCTGACTTCCTTTGGTGATTAACAGCAATGCGGAAGTATAAGCTGAATTTCCTCTCCAACTTTCTACTTGGTCATGATGTTTTGTGCAGGAATACAAACCTTGACTAAGACACCTGGCTATAGACAGATATTCTTTTTTTTTTTAAAGAATTATTTATTTTATGTATATAAGTACACTGTAGCTGTCTTCAGACACACACCAGAAGAGGGAATTGGATCCCATTACAGATGGTTATAAGCTACCCTGTGGTTTCTGGGAATTGAACTCAGGACCTCTGGAAGCAGTCAGTGCTCTTAACCGCTGAGCCGTCTCTCCAGTCCCTGACAGATATTCTTTTAAAAACAATGTTTTAAATTCTCTTGTATGGGTATGTGCACATGGTTTTAGGTGCTCTTAAAGGCCAGACGAGGTCATAGGATCCTTTGGAGCTGGAGTGACAGGTGATTATGAGCTGCCTTATGTGAGTGCTGGGAGCCAGACTTGGTCCCCCTTTCAACTCCCTGAACAGTTAGTTATTCTTAAGCAAGTCAGAGCCTCAGAGGATGAGAGTATATCTGCTGTGAGGGTCTGCATCAGTGGGAGTGCGCACTCAGACTCGGCTAAGATGTAAAGGTGTTGGCGGCACATTCCTTTAATTCCAGCACTGCGGAGGCAGCGGCAAACAGATCTCTTGAGTTCCAGGCCAGTCTGATCTACAGAGCAAGATCCAGGACAGCCAGGGCTACACAGAGAAACCCTATCTCAAAAAAAAAAAAACAAACCACAAAACAATGGGGGCTGGAGAGATGGCTCAGTGGTTAAGAGCACCGACTGCTCTTCTGAAGGTCCTGAGTTCAAATCCCAGCAACCACATGGTAGCTCACAACCATCCGTAATGAGATCTGATGCCCTCTTCTGGTGCATCTGAAGACAGTTACAGCGTATTTAGATATAATAATAAATAAATCTTTCTTAAAAAAAAAAAAAAGGTAATTCCGTTAAAAAAAAAAACAACAAACAAACAAACCAAGAGATATAAAGTACCCTACAGAAGAGTGCCCAGCCAGAGGGCGCACATAGCCTGTTTTCCCTCCTCACTGCGGCCATTGTCACCATCTCTGGGGTATCAGTACAAGATCAACAACCCTCTCCGCTGCTCACCACTGTTCTTCTAATTCCCAAAGTGCAGACTCAATAGCTGTCCTAGATCAATAGCTGAACCCAGATCAGGTCATGGGGCTCCAGCCATATGCAACTGGCAGAGAAGTTGGTGAACATGGAAGCCCCTTGTGAAGAAGGGTTGGCACATATGGGTCATTACCATGTCCATGCATGCCTGTGTGTGCTCGCACACGCATGTGCAGTCAAACATGAGTCCTGATGTGGTTATCGCAACCTTCCAGTAGCCTCTTGCTCTCCATGAACATTAACAGAATGGAGGTTGAGTTCACCTCTCAAGGTTGCTGGTTCATTTATTCACTTGGCAGTGACTTACTGAGTTCCTACATGTCATCAGTCACTGTGAGGAGCTGGGGACATGGGAACAAAGAAGGTGACTGTCTGCCTCTGACTGACAGGCCGCAAGTAGAGCTCACCCAGGCATGGGAGCTCAGGTGCACCAGGGTTGCAGGTCAGGACTCCTGGGCCCTCTGCTCATGCATGCACTTCCAGACCTTACATTCAGGTGTCAGTCAATGTCTAGGAGTCTGAGGGCTTTTCTGTCTTTCTTCTTTTTTTCATTATTATTACCATTATTATTTTAGGTGTGTGAGTATTTTATCTGCTTGATGTCTGGACACCATTTGTGTACCTGATGCCCTCAGAGACCAGAAGAGGGCACCAAATCTCCTGGAACTGGAGTAAGGGACAGGGTGCTGGGAATTGAATGTGGGTCCTCTGGAGGAGCTGCCTGTGTTTTTAAAACTGAGCCAACCCTTCAGCCTTGATCTGGGATCTTCTCACTAGTGGAGAGTCTATCCGCAGCTGTTCATAGCTAGCCTGAAATTCACCAATGCCTGGTAGAATTGGTGGATAGGCACCCCACTTCTTTCCCCTATGGGGGGAAGCAAGCACCACCCCAGGTACCAAAGTTGCCAGCTAGGACAGAGAGCTCCTGATGCCCACTGTGGTCCCAGCTCAGTGACATTGTTAGCATCCTCCCTTCCTCAGTCCTTCTCTTCCAGTCCCTGCTGTGTCTCCCAGGGTCACCTTCCAAATGTACCACCTGTATTTAGCTCTTTTTAGGGCTCCAAGGACCCCCCTCCCCATAGGACTTCTCTGTTCCTCTAGAACCCCAACAGCTCCCCAGAGGCTGCTCTCCAGTCCAAGTGGCTCCTAGAGTGTGTGGTGGAAGGGCAGCTTGGGCAGCGAGGACCCAAGGTCAGGGCTTTCCCTGGCTTTAGTTGTCCTTGGGGACTGGGAGAGAAGATGGTGAGGAGGGATGAGAAGCAACATTCTGCGTGCCTTCGGGATAGCAGGGTCTGGGCTAGGCTCTCTGCCATTATTGTTCCCATGTTGGAGATAAGGGTCAAAGGTCTGAGTTCACATCAGGTAGTTACTACTCTGCATAGCAGCATTTCTGGCCACTGGGTGCCACCCCCTCCCCCAACAGTCACCCATACCTCCAAACTTAGCAAGCCTTTCCCGGATGAAAATCACAGCTTCACCACTGTAACCCACCACTTGTGACAAGGGCCTCCAGACCAGCCACCAAAGCCACCCAAGACCACCTGTATTTGTCTGAGGCTGCAGCAGAGTGGGGTTTCTGGGCAGAGAGTCAGGACAGTCAGGTTATGGAGGCGTGCTACAAGGAAGGCAGTATGCTCGGGTCTCCAGATGAGTCAGTAGAGGGGTGTCCCTGCTCTGCACCATCCACCTGTAACACGTTGCTTTGACCCGGCAAGAAGCTGACCCCAAGGCTAAGAGGGCAGATGTGTGACCTGGGCTCAAGCATCTGGTGTTGGAGCCTTGGAGGCCACGGAAAGGTATATGCAAGTGGAAGAGACAGAGTTTGAATCTCTGTTTGCAGCTTTGCAAGAGAAGAGGGAATGAGAGAGAGAGAGAAAAAAACATCTAGACTGATTGAGCAGCCAAACTGAGAACGGTACAGACTCAGTATTGCTAACCTGTAGTCATGGAGAAGGAAGGGGAAGAGTATAAACCCTGGTCCCAGAGTGCCCGGTTCAAAGCCTGGCTCCGCCACTCAGCGTCTGTGTGACCTCAGGAAGGGCATTTGTTTCTCTGTACCTTCCTTGCTATTGTCTATAACGGTGCAATGGGAACTAGTACCTGCCTGCAGACCAGGTTGGAAGACGTATGCACAATGGGGTGTTTAGAATAAGAAACTGGGGATATGACTCGAGTAATGGAGTGTTCAGCTAGCATACAAGGAAGCCCTGGGATGGAAACCTGACACCGCATAAAAACAGGTATGGTTGCACACATTTGTTAGGTAGAAGCAGGAAGGTCAGGTGTTCAAGTCCAGCCTCAGCTACACAAAACCCTGTCTCATAGACAAACAAGTATATGTGAATAATGCCTAGCAGGTTGGCGTTTTAGGTCAGTTGGTAATAGGGCTGGGTCAGGGCCCACACCTTTAACCCCAGCACTCAGGCAGAGGCAGGCAAAACATTCATACACATAAAATTAAATTTTAATTTTCTCTTTTTTTCCTTTTTGTAATTTTGAGACAGAGTATCTCTGTGTAGCCTTGGCTGTCCTGGCACTCATGCTGTAGACCAGGCTGGCCTCAAACTCAGAAATCCGCCAGCCTCTGCCTCCCGAGTGCTGGGATTAAAGGCATGCGCCACCACGCCCGGCAAGAACATTTTTAAAGGTGGATAGTATCTGAAGAATGACAGCCAAAGCTATACTCCAACCTTCACAGGCATGCGCACATGTGCATCTGCACATGTGAACACACACACACACACACACACACACACACACACACACAAATAGTGCCTGCTACACAGTACATGTTATGGACATGTCTAGTAAGAAAATCATAACTTTCCGTTTATGCAAGACTTCTCATTCTTGTTTGGCAGGCGCTCACTTCATTGAAGGCCTAGGTAGAAAGCAGAACTGGCCTTTGGGGCCATTCTTACCTGACTCTTCAGAAGACGTTGCCCCATGCTGCACCAGAGACCAGGTGGAAAGAGGCAAGCCTGGGGCCTGGGGAGGACCCACCAAGGTGTCCCTGGAAAGAGCTCTCCTGCCTTGCCATGGGTCCCCAGGGAACAGAAATAGGTAGTGGGCATAGACTGCCAATGCTGACTGATTATCTGAGGTGAACGCTGAGGCGCTCTAGGAATAGCCAAGGGCTTCTTCCCCTCACCATCTCAGCTGACAAAAGACAGTTCTGGCCTGGGCACTTTAAATGAGGATGGCCCCCATAGGCCACATATTTGAATTCTTAGTCATCACGGAGTGACACTATTTGAGAAGGATTAGTGGGTGTGGCCTTGTTGGAGGAAGTGTGTCACTGGAGGTGGGCTTTGAGGTTTCAAAAAGTCTAAGCCAGGCCCAGCTTCTCTTTCTCTCAGCCTGTGGATTAGGATGTAAAATCTCGGCTATTCTCCAGCATCAGGCCTGCCTTCCTGCCTGCTGCCATGCTCCCTGCCATGATGACAATGGACTAAGCCTCTGATACTGTAAGCCAGCACCCCTCCCCCACCTGAAATTAAATGTTTTTCTTTTATAAGAGTTGCCTTGGTCATGGTGTCTCTTCATAGCAATGGAACAGTAACTAAGGCAGACACCGTGTAGAGGAACAGACTAGCTAGCAGACAGTCACATGAGCAGAGTAGAAGAAATGAGGTATAAGGTCATCAGGCCAGAGGAGATGTCAAGGAGTTTGCCATTGAGTAGATTCTGAGGACAGAGCCACGCATCCGGGTTATGCGGAGAGGACAGGAGCAGGCCTGCTGCCCGTACACTGGTATGACCAGGCTCTTCCCTGGGAACCTTTCTGCTTGGTGTGTGTGTGTGTGTGTGTGTGTGTGTGTGTGTGTGTGTGTNGTGTGTGTGTGTGTGTGTGTGTGTGTGTGTGTGTGTGTGTAGTGGTGGTGGTGGTGGGAGGTATATAGAGTAAGGAGGCAAGGATCTGAGGCAGGGGACTAAAAACAGCACTTTGGAGCTACTGGTGTGGGTTGCAGTTTCCTCTTCCTAGGTCTCTTCATTTGTACAATGAGTAGGCTGGGCTGTGTAGTGCATCCTGGCCTCTGCTGTCGAAAGCTTTGTGGGCTGGCAAGATGCTCAGTAGGTAAGGGCATGGCTGTCACTAGAGCCCTATGTGGCATACACACACACACACACACACACACACACACACACACACACACACACGGACACAGGGGGGTGGGGTGGGAAAGTTTGAATAAAAGACCACTTAGTGAACACAGTCCATTTTTTTTCTGCTTAGATGTACCCCACCTACCCACTAGGGCCATCAACGCTTTCTAAACATGTACTGCAGATGCTCACAGTCACAGCCAGGCCCAGGCTTCCTGCCTCCAGAAGCTGACCTTGGTCATTCCGCTTTCCTTCTCTCCCTAGGCCTCCCCCGCCCCAGATCTCAGCTCCTCCAAAGACAAGGACACAACACCAGGATTTCCTGGAGACCATCTGCAGACAGAACCATGTCGTCAATCCAGGTGCCAGACCCTCCCTGAGCCAGCAGCTCTGACTCTGGGTCCAGCCACCTCTCCCAGGACCCTGGAACACACACCTCTGCTGCTGGAGCTGCAGAAGCTGCCAGGGTTGGCCAACACAGACTTGAGCGCACCAAACCCCAATATCCAGGTGAGATGGTAGAGTGGTGGTTTGCCTAGGGGACCTCGAGTAGGCGCTAGGCTGGCATCTGAGCCTCACCCTTACTCTGCTGCTGGCTGTGTGAAGACAGTGGAGCTAATGCATTGTGGGAAGAGTATCTACCCCTCTACTTGCCAGAAAGTAACTCTTGGCTCTGGAGCCTTGACCCTGGATGTAGCAAGGGACAAAGCCAGCAGGACTATCTTGAGGACCTAGTACATGGACTCCCTGTTCCTGATTCTGCCGCATGTCCTGGAATGTGGCAGAGACCTGCTAGAATGTCCTACAGGTGTGACCTCCTCCCATTTGACCCAAAAACCTTACTGCATGCAGGAAAGGGATTCAGTTTAAAATAGGGAGGACTGGAGCATGGGAAAGCCCACAAAAGGGTGTTCCAGGAAAGCCAGCCAGAAGTCCTGTACTGCCTATCCTGAATCTTCAAGGATAGCAGATTCGCCTGTTCATATACTTTCATCCAGAAGAAAGACTGCGAAAGTCCAGAACCTTTTACAATTGTTTTAAAACCTATCTGTCTCCTTGTGTTTTTCTTTTTAAAGTGCACATACTCCGGGCATTGGTGGCGCACGCCTTTAATCCCAGCACTTGGGAGGCAGAGGCAGGCAGATCTCTGAGTTCGAGACCAGCCTGGTCTACAGAGGGAGTTCCAGGACAGCCAGGGCTACACAGAGAAGAGAAACCCTGTCTCAAAAAAAAAAAAAAAAAGTGCACATAGATACAAAAGTTGCAAGTGTCCCCACTAGTGACGGATGCCAGTCATATAGGTGATGCTTAACTTCCTTCTTTGGGTGTTGTCGTTGTTGTTGTTGTTGTTGTTTCAGGACTCTGTATAGTCCTCGCTGTCCTGGAACTCACTCTGTAGACCAGGCTGGCCTTGAACTCCCAGAGCTCTTGCCTAACCTCTGCACCTCATGTGTTGGGATTGAAAGTATCACCGCCACATCCAGCTCACTTTCTTCTTTGTATTTTGCTGTTCTTCCCCTCCCCTGAATTTTGTCCTGTGACCTCTTCTTATTTGAAAGTGCCTGAGAATAATTCATATCCACGGCAGTGGTTTCATATACGTGGTTAGTGCGGTTGGAATGCTCCTGAGGGCCATCTGGGCACCTGACACACGACCTTACCCCTCATCCCCACCACCCCTGCCCTGCTCTGGGCTGTTTCTGGCCCCTGAGGCCAGGCAGCCCATGGATGGTAGAGGCAGAATTCTAAACAGCTTCTCCTAAACCATTGGGTCTGGCACCTGCTGGATTTGCCTCAATGCATCTACATTCAGGTGATCCTGACATGCAGAAAGTCCTACCCAGTGTCCCTTGCTTACTGAGAGGCCATGGTAAGGCAGGCAAGGTTGCAGACTCGGTGGCAAGGGTGGGACTTGACTTCTGGTTCAAACCTGTCTTTTCCTGTCTGGAGTCCTCTGCTGAGTGCCCTCTCTGGCACATGTCGGTCGTTCCCACAGGTGTCCATCGAGGTGGTGCAGGACCCTCAGGCTGAGGTAGAGATGGACCTGCCTTCTGAGCCCAGCAATCTCTGGCCCCTGCATGCCACTAGCTGGTTGCCCACCAGGGAACTCTTTTGGCCCCTCTTCTGGGGCTACCAGGAAGGTGAAGAAGGAGCCACCAGCCTCAAAGCCAGGGCTCCAGGGGAAGCAGAGGAGGAAGAAGGAAAGGACTATGCTGTGGAGTACGGCGAGGGTGAGGACCAAAAGGGAACCGAGGAAGACGAGGATGAGGAGCCTTGGTCTAGTGGGGCCATAGACAACTGGGACTATGGCTGGTTGGGTCCTCAGGAGCAGGACTTGCAGGACCCAGACAGCTATGGTGAGTAGTCTGGCTTGGCATCCCCAGAGTGGGAATGAGTTGGGTGGGGGAGTGGAGGAGGAGTCCCTCCCAGGAGGCCAGCAGCCTGGCCTGTGCAGACTCGTTGAAAGCTCAAAAGTGACTTTCAGCATTAAGGGTTTCTTTTTCTGCAATATCTGACTTGCGCAATAGCCCTGAGCTCCTCTAAGCAAAAGCTATTCAACAGTATAGATATTCCTATTTATTGGTTCCTACTAAATACCCTACATTTTGTCACTTGAGTACTCACCCACCCTTGCAGCCGAGTGTTCCCAGGCAAGTCACTTAACCTCTTTGTATCTCAGTTCTGTTCTTTCTAAAACAGGTAATCATGTTTCTAAATGGCATAGGGTTGATTGTAACAGGAAATAGACAGTTGGGCCGGGTAGTACACCAACCACAGCCTCAGGATTCAAGAGGCCGAGGCAGGAGACTGAGAGAGGTCAGGCTGGGTTGTGTAGTGAGTTCCAACCCTGCCTGAACTACCTTGAGACCCTGCCTCAAAACAACAACAACAACAACAAAAAAAAACCCAAACCAGTTGGGCTGTTGAGATGGCGGAAGGGATGAATACCCATCCCTTGTAAAGCAAGTTAGAGGACCAGAGTTCAAATCTCAGGGGGAAATAAAGAGCCAGCCTGAGGTGCGGCAGCAGCACACCTCAGGTCCCAGCATGTTGGAGGCAGAGGCAGGCAATTCCCCCAGAGCAAGCGATCTGGCCATACCAGCCGAAAAGGGCAAGCTCCGGGTTTAGCAAAGGGCCCTGTGTCCATATGTAAAGTAGAAAGTTATTTCAAAACAGATCCCATGTCAACCTCGGGCCTACCTACCCACACATGCACACATGTGTACCTCCACCTACATGAGCACACTAGCACTCGTGCCACATGCACAAACATACGCCAAGAGTATGTGCATGAAGCCAAGAGTATGTGCATGTGATAAAGTACTTCCTGGCTCTTCTGTTATGCCTCCTGATGCCCACGGCCTGCTGGCTGGGATGCCCACGTGTACTCCTCAAGTTCTACCTCCCTTAGCCTCTGGGTTCAGTCTCACTCACTCTCCAGGAAGCCCTGAGGCACCCAGGATTAAGACTAAATCACACCAGCTCTTCCCAATTTCCTAACCGGATGTAAATAGACCTTTCAGCTTTTCTCCCTTCATTTTCCTCCTGCTGGCCTGAGGCCTGTCTTGAGGAAGTTAGAAGTGAACAGATGTGCAGACCTGTAGGTGACCTCAGAGCCTCAGAGCACAGGCCTGGGCCTGGGGGTTTGAGCTTCCTCAGATCAGGAGAGGAAATCAGGAGAATCAATCTTTTTCTTTCTTCCTTTCTTCCTTTCTCTCTCTGTCCCTTCCTTCCTTCCTTCCTTCCTTCCTTCCTTCCTTCCTTCCTTTCTCTCTCTTTTTCTTTTTCTTCATTTCCTTCTTTCTTTCATTCTTTCTTTCCTTTTAAGATTTATTTATTTATTTATTTATTTATTTTATGAGTACACAGTAGCTGTCTTCAGACACACCAGAAGAGGGCATCAGATCCCATTACAGAGGATGTGGTTGTGAGCCACCATGTGGTTGCTGGGAATTGAACTCAGGCCCTCTGGAAGAGCAATCAGCCCCCTTAACCACTGAGCCATCTCTCCAGCCCGACCTTGGATTTCTCATCCTTCTTTCCTCCATTCCCCACCGCTAGGACTGCAGGCATTTATCACTGTACCCAGTGCCGGGGTAGAACTCAGGGCTGTATGCGTGCTAGACAAGCACACTATTGAATCCTCTTCCTTGGTTCTGATGGACATGAAAACACCAGCTCAGAAATGTTAGTGGACTTCTAAGGTCACACTGATACAGAGAGCCCTTGGGCTTCTAGACCCAGGTTTGTTCTGTGTCCATAGGACTTCTTGACCCTGTGCACATTTGTACAGGCTGTTCACTGCACAAGGACATCTAACTGAGGGGACAGGTGGGGCTGGAATCCAATCGCGATCCATACATTGGCCAGGGATAAAGGGGTGCCTCTTGCCAATTTACAACAGTGTGCCCTGCGGGCTGAGTACACTCATTTTAGCCCCTTCTTCAACCCAGACTATGAACCCCAGGAGGAGTGGAGCACCTGGTCTCCCTGCAGTGGGAGCTGCGGCAGCGGCCACCAGCAGAGAATGCGGCCCTGCGGCTATGCCTGCACTGCCACAGAGTCCCGAGTCTGCGACCTTCCCCCCTGTCCTGGTGAGACGAGCTCTGGCCCCTGCACGGGAGTGGCTGATGGGGCTCTCACTGTGACCTTGCCTCCCTGGGAATATGAAGATGGGATACCTGCAGGAAGGATGGGCTCTGGAGAGGGGTACGGGAAGCTCACAAATATGGTGGTCCTGTCCCAGGCCTGTCTCAGCTGCTGTGGGCACCGAGAGCCTAGTGAGGGCTGGGCTTCCCTATCGGGAGCACAGAGTGCCCTGGGGCACCACCAGCCTGGCCTCCTCTCTTCCCAAAGGCACCGCAGAGGAGAACACGTTGGGCTTTCCCAGTGAGGGGTGGCAGCCCCTTGCCCACAATGCAACGGATATGCTTGATCCAGGTTAGTTGGGGGTTAGACCTTGCTGTTGGGTCTTGGGCACCCTCTCTCTTGGGAGGATGGGGCATCACTGTATAGCAGGAGTCACTGAACACATCTTCCTGTGGGTGGGATTGTTGCCAAGTATCTGTGCCCATCTTCAGGTTCATATGAGGTAGAGGGTCTTGAGGGGAACCCCAGAGGAGAAGCTAAGAGTAATGGAAAAAGGGGGCTTCTACTTCTTCTCCCTGGTGGGCTCCATCTGGGGAGGTACCCATCAGAATGAGCCAGGGTTCCATATATCCTGGGCTGCTTCTTGCAGACAGCAGGACATAGGCCTTGCTTTGCCAGCACACTTGCTGTTGGTGTTCTTGGGCCTTATCTGCACCCCCTAAGGCATGGCTCATGAGTCTAAGTTCCACAAAATGAAATGGAAGCTTCCTGAACCTGTGCCGTGTACCAGGGAGAGAGGAGGAGGCAGCAGAAATAAGGAGCTACAGGAAGCCCAGAACAGCTGAGCCCTAAGAAAGGCAGTTAAGAAAAAATCAGAGAGGAGGGGGTTGGGGGGAGGCCCATGCCTTTAATCCCAACACTTGGGAGGCAGAGGCAAGTGTATCACTGAGTTTGAGGCCAGCCTGGTCTACAGAGCCAGTGTAGACAGACAGACAAGGTTATACAGAGAAACCCAGTCTTGAAAAACCTAAAGAAGATGAAGAGGAGGAGGAAGAGATGAAGAAGAGGAAGAAGAAGAAGAAGAAGAAGAAGAAGAAGAAGAAGAAGAAGAAGAAGAAGAAGAAGAAGAAGAAGAAGAAGAAGAAGAAGAA
>NC_034596.1:82399846-82447806 GCF_900095145.1 Mus pahari | reverse complement strand
GAGGAGGAGGAGGAGGAGGAGGAGGAGGAGGAGGAATTGATCAGCAGGTGAAAACAATTAAATAGAAGTTCAAGACAGCTTTGGCTACATGAGACCCTGGACCCTGTTTCTTTTAGGAGAGAGGGAGAGAAGGAGAAAGAAGAGCAGAGCAGTATCTAAAACTGAAACACTTCTTGGTTAAAAATCTCTTGCTTCTTTGAGCTGGAGATGATGGGTCAACTGTCAGGAGCACCAGCTTCTCCCAGAGAACCAAGGTTCATATCTAGCACCCGCATGGAGGCTTCGGTCTGAGAGAATCTGACGAACCGTTCTCTCCTCCGTGGGCTCTGCACATATGTGATACACAGACATACATGTAGGCAAACATCCATGCACATAAAATGAGTAAACAAAAGACAAAAGCTGAAGGTCTCGGCTGGAGATGGCGCTAGCTCAGCTGGGAGAAAGCTGGTCTAGCACTCCTGGGTCCCCGGGATTCAATCCCAGCAGGGCATGTACTGGGCGTGGCGATGTGTGCCTGTAATCTTAGCATTTGGAGGATGGAGACAGGAGAACTGAAAGTTCAAAGTCATCCTCAGCTAAGTAGCAAGTTTGAGACCGGCTTAGAAAATGTGAGTCCCTGCCTCATAGAACAAAAACATCACACACACACACACACACACACACACACACACACACACACAAACTAAAAACAAAAAATATATTCCCACATATCCCAGCTCCCTCCCATGAACTCAGGATCTTTCCCACAGTCCAGAACCTCAAAGGTGATGTCAGTGTCCCTCAGGGGCCTTCCAGTCCAAAGCCAGTATTCTGAGCTATAGAAAGCTTCCTGCTTTGGGTGCCTGGATGGCGTGGGGTATCCTTTACTGCTCTATGTCTTTTTTTCTTTTTAAAATGTCTTTTTTTCTTTTTAATAATTTATTTTTATTTTATGTACATTAGTGTTTTGCCTGTGTGTATGTCTGTGCGAGGGTGTCAGATCTTGGAGTTACAGACAGTTGTGAGCTGTCACGTGGATGCTGGGCATTGAACCCAGGTCCTCTGGAAGAGCAGTCAGTTGTCTTTAACACTGAGCCATCACTTCAGCCCCCTCCATATCTTTCTCTTTTTTTCTTTCTTTCTTTTTTTGTTTTTTGTTTTCGAGACAGAGCTTCTCTGTATATCTGTATTGCCCTGGCTGTCCTGGTACTTACTTTGTAGATCAGGCTGGCCTCGAACTCAGAAATCCACCTGCCTCTGCCTCCTGAGTGCTGGGATTAAAGGCGTGCACCACCACGCCCGGCTCCTCCATATCTTTCTTGAATCCTATTTCTGCTCCAAAGGCCTTCCTGAGCCCCAGCAGGGGTTGGCACCTTCTCTCCACAGGACTGACCTTGATCAGCCTCCTTGCTACCGCTGGCCTGGGAGCTAGCAGGCAGTTCTGATCAGCAGCTCTCTCCTGTGCTTCCTTACCCTCTGCAGATGTGGACAGCTGTGAGAAGTGGCTGAACTGCAAGAGTGACTTCCTAGCTAAGTACCTGAGCCAAGTGCTCAAGGACCTGCCCAGTTGCCCGTGTGCATACCCTCTGGAGGCAGTGTACAGCGCCGCTGTGAGCCTGCAGGATGATCATCAGGGCCGCAGCTTCCAATGGCGGGATGCGAGTAGTCCACAGGAGCGCCTGGATATCTACCAGCCTACCGCGCGCTTCTGCCTGCGCTCCATGCTGTCTGAGGAGAGCAGCACCTTGGCTGCCCAGCACTGCTGCTATGATGAAGACAGCCGGTTGCTGACCCGTGGCAAAGGGGCAGGGGCTCCGGACCTAGTCAGCACCGACTTTTCACCTGAGCTGCACTTCAAGGTAGATAGGCTGCCCTGGATCCTGTGCAAGGGGGACTGGAGCCGCTACCACACTGTGCGCCCCCCCAACAATGGCCGGGCCTGCACAGACAACCCACCAGAGGAAGAGTACCTGGCTCAACTGCAGGAGGCCAAAGAGTACTAAAGAGGAATTAGAGCATGCTCCTTCTGCCCTTTACCCGGCCCCTGCTCAGACTGGGCAACTAGTAGGGCTCATCTGAAAGGCTATCAGGCATACATGGGCCCCTCTTGTGACCCTGAGTCAGGAGAACTCATCTCAGGGTCTGGTGAGAAGGTTGGAGGGTGTGACAGGCATAAGGCCTCTGGGATGTGTTGGGAAGGGGAGGCCATGGGTCTTTCCCTCTTTCTCAGAACGGGGCCCTGTTCGGGATTGAGCCAGGGTGGTCCAGATACATCCCAGTTCCCAGGATCTGTTGTGAATCCCTTAGATACCCCCCCCCCCCCCCACCACACACACACACACACACACACACACACACACACACACACACACACACACACACACCCACACACCCTATGGCCAGTTGTGGAAGAACACAGGGAGTGGTGGGGCAAGATAGGACAGTCCTTTCATCTGACCCTAAAGCTGCTTTTTGCTGGGCTAGCCGAACCAGAGTGACCACCCCTCCTTGTGGCACACAGCTTCTACCCTGTCCCATGTGGTGAGGCGGTCAGCGGAGCTGTTTCCGGTCCGCACCGCCATGGCAACCAGGCCTGGGATGAGCTCAGTACTATTGGTGGGTTCAGGAAGGTATCATACGCCTGTCGCGTGTGACAGGGCAGACGGTCCCGATATTGGATGTGGGCCATTTTGTGGTGTTGGTACCCACACCAGTGGCCCACCTAACCCCCCTCCATGTGGCACCCCTGAAAGCACTGGACTTGGAGTTGGGAGATGGGTGGGTTGGCTGCCAACACACCACGCCTCTTCCCAGACACCTCTCATCCCCAATCCACACTTCCTTGGTTTCTCTGGAGCTGAAATATTGTAGACTTTCTGTTTCCATTCACAAATCTCCAAAGGGGCTTGGGAGGGAACTTGAGTTCCAGCCCTGTCCACAGCTGTCCAGAAGCTGTCCTGGGATCCTCAGCAATAAAGCACTTTATTTTTCCATACAGTTTGATAAAGGATTTGGGGCTGGGCAGGATGGAGGATGCAGAGGCCCTTATCGCCCAGCTCAAGCTCCCATTGGCTGGCTTTGTGGTCACCAAGGCCACAGCCAGCTCCTTTCCTTTCCCTGAAGCAGCTGACCTCGCTGCTCCATGAATGCAAAGACTATAGACTCTAACCCTTTCACACCCAGAAAAGGCCTCCTTTGAGCCTGTTTAGGAGCTGGCTAGACCTCAGAGGCACAAAACCCCGAATCTATGACACAGGTAAACGGCATCTACTCCACAGGTAAGTGGTGTCATTTCTTCACGTGACTGGCTTGGAGGGGATCCAACCTGAAATGAGAGGGGGACCTAGACCCTCATCAGACACCCTACTGTCATCCCTGGCATTTGGGGGAAAGAACAAGTTATGCCAGGATATGTCTTAGTCTGGTCTAAAAACCTGTCCACATATGTTCTGCTGCAAAGAGAGTATTAGTGTGTCAGGGCAGCAGGAGCTCAGGGCAGCAGGTAGGCGCCAGGTTCACCACCTTTGTTACCTAAGGAATTCAGCCTATAATGCTAGCCCTTGGGATGCTGAAACAGGAGGGTTATAAGGTTTCTGTTTGGGTTTTGTTTTGCTTTTTGAGCCATTGTCTGGCCCTGACTGTCCTGGTACTCACTCTGCAGACCAGGATGGCCTCAAACTCAGAAATCCACCTGCTTCTGCCTCCCAAGTGCTGGGATTAAAGGCCTGAGCCACCACTGCCCAGCTGGATTATAATCTCCCTGTCTACACAGCAGAGTAACTTACTAAACTGTCTGCCATCTTGAATGGATTCAGGAGCCAGTGATATTAGATCATCGAGTTCTTATTAAGGTCTCCCCTTGGGGACTAAGGGCAAGTCCCCTATCCTGCAGGGAGATTGGAATCTACCTAGGAGAAGGTAGAAATTACTGCTGTTGGTCATTTAAGAGCCTGAAAGGGCTAGAGGGCCAGATGTGTCTGTGCTCAGAGGACCAACCCCCACCCTCACGGTCCTTCTGAGGGAAGATGTGGTTTCCAGACCGGGAAATGCTGGGAGCGACTCTTGGGGAGCAGAACAGCTTGGGTTACATATTGAGACTCAGTTTAGTCCCCCCCCGGGGGGGACACTGGGGGAGAGCAGGGAAAACAATAGGACTGTATGTGTAGCTCAGGGGTAGAGCACCTGCCTAGCATGTATGAAAACTTGGATGCAAGCTCAGGTCACACACATCCCCAGAGGACAGGCCTATCTTGTTTGTTTCTGACTGGGGTCTTTCTTGCTTGCCCAGGCGGGCTACCAGTTCCCAAGCTCAAGTCTCCCAGCCCCAGCATAGCTGAGACTACAAGCACAACGGCCACCTCTTGCTCATTTTAATTATGTTTTAGCACACACTTTTAAAAAATGAGAAGCATCCCAGAGTCTCTCCCTAGGCACCATGGGTTCAACTCCTTTCTAGTAGCAATTTTTTATCTTGGCACTTAAACATCATCTTAACGCCTTACTAAATCAAGTCCCAGGTGAGAGAGAGTAAAGAGAGAGAGAGAGGAGCTGCCAGGAGTCTCACAGGGGGAGTAGCAGACCAGCCAGGAAATAGTGTTTATTCAAGCTTCAGGAGAGAGATACCCTGTGCAGGTGGATACAAGCTGATGGAACACCTGTGAGTAGGAAAGGCACCAATGGCGGGGTCACTGAACCTCTGAAAGGGGCGCTTTAGGAGTGGCTAGGGTCAGATCCAAGAGGCCTTGAAATCAGAGAAGGCCTTTCCTCTTCAGCTCAGCCTCATGTCATGCACTTTTTTGACTAGGCCGGCAGTGCACCAGCAAGAGGGCTGCCCCCGTGAATACTGCTACTGTGTGGCCCCAGCCTCCTCCCTCTGGTCTACCAGCGGGGCAGAGAGGTGTTTCAAAGCCTTCGCTCTGCAGAGGTGATGTGCTTCTTCGCTTCCTCTTATTACAGGGAGATCTTTCTTATATCTGAAGAGCTTCTAAAACTGTGACCCCGACACCAGAGGGATCTGAGACACTAATTTGCAAGTGTGTGGGCCCCACATCTACACTTAAGAAGTAAAAAAATCCCCATAGAGGTGAAGTCTAGGATTCTGCACTGAACATGATCCCCCAGGGGACTCTTAGGTGCAGAAACCCTATTGTTCTGGGGGTTGCAATATGAATTCAACCGGTATGTCATAATATCATGTTTTTGTTTTAGATTTATTTTATGTATGAGTACACTGTAGCTATCTTCGGACACACCAGAAGAGGGCATCAGATCCCATTACAGATGGCTGTGAGCCACCATGTGGTTGCTTCGAATTGAACTCAGTAGTCAGTGCTCTTAACTGCTGAGCCTTGGTTTCTTTTTCTTGAGAGAAGGTTTCACTGGGTAGCCCTGGCTGTCTTGGAAGTAACTCTGTAATCCAGGCTGGCCTGAACTCCCAGAGATCCACCTGCCTCTGCCTCCCAAGTGCTGGGACTAAAGGCTTTCACCTATACCACCAGGCCTATGGTATCAGTTTTAAGAGGAAATACTTGAGTTTGTGGGTCCAGAAGTCAGCAGACACTAGGCATTACCTAGTGCGTCCTCTTATTTTCAGTTCCCCTTCCGTAGCTAGCTCAGGCTAGCCTGGTGTTTACTCTCTCTAGAAACCTCCCTGAAGCTGTTATGGCTCGGAGCCTGTAGTGATCCCTTTGCCTCTGCCTCCTGCGAGCTTTGAGTACAGGCGCACACTATCACCCTACTATGTACCTTGGATAGCCTCAAAAAGTAGCAGTTAGACCCATTTTACAGACAAGGAAATTTGCCTACTTGGCTAGAAAGTGAAATATTCATCATTCAAAACAAGTCCATGATGCCGGGCGTGGTGGTGCACGCCTTTAATTCCAGCACTCGGAGGCAGAGGCAGGCGGATTTCTGAGTTTGAGGCCAGCCTGGTCTACAAAGTGAGTTCCAGGACAGCCAGGGCTACACAGAGAAACCCTGTCTCGAAAAAAACCAACCCCCCCCCCAAAAAAACAAACAAAAACCCCCCAAGTCCATGGTTTTATTTTCACTATGGGTGTGGTGGCATCAGATGGCTAACTGAAATGTTACCAGTGAGACAGCAATGGTTGACAGGGGCTATGAAAAACCATGTTACCCGACAGGAACATGCTGCATTGGGTTTCACTATGGTGTCATCTCTTCATATATTTTTTCTTACTCTGGAATGGAGAGACAGGGGAGGCAGGGCCTGTTGTTAGCCTTTACTAGGAGGGGCTCCTTGATTTAAGGTGGGGGTCCAAGGTCCCATACAGGCAGATAGAATGCCAAATCAGGGGCACTCTTAGTCCAGTGCTTACCTGAATAATTAAAATCAAGATGAATTGATCTTCTGTATTAAAACTATAAAATTCTGCCAAGTCATGTAGGATTGCTTAGCTTGCAGGCCTCACCACTGCCTAATGAAGTGGAGTTGAGTACATGTCTTAACAGATGCTGACTCATGCTGTAGGGTGGGGGTGGGAGGGAGGAAGCGGAGGCAGGGGCAGCTCAGAGTGACTGCCTGCTCACAAGTTCACTTTTCCTGCCCTGTGGACCTCACTAGAAAGGTCTCCTAGCACTTCGCCTGTAGCTCAGTACACTTATATCCAAAAACCAAAAGGACAGAGATTTCTTCCTCTTTTTCAGGGTGGAACATAAGGGGCCTGGAACTTTCTACTTCAGGAGGGATATGCTAACATGCTGGAGATGCAGTGGCTTCTATATGGGGTGAAAGACGGCAAGGCAGTGGGTACAAGCTTAGTACCAACTCTGTGCTTATAGTCTGTATTCCAAATGCCAGCCATGTTCAGTACCAGCTGTTAGATTTGGGCTCTTAATCTAAGAAGGCAGTGGCAAATATATGTCAACATATATTAAAAGGACCACACGTGGCAGTATGACTCTGAAATTCCTACATTCAAGACAAGAGGCTGAGGCAGGGGGATCCTGAGTTCAAGGCCAGTTGGGTTTATATGGCAAAAAACAAGACACAGGAGTAGCTCTCTACAGAGCCACCACCGGTCATCTTCATGTGCATACAGCCTGTACTGTGGTCACCTTTTAGCAGAAGGGGCAAAGTCCAGAACCCACCTCTAACAGCTTGATGCCCCCTCCCTGTACTTCTTAGGGAGTATCTACTCCAGAGAGGGCCAGCCTTCCCATGTAGTAAGAAGGCAGCCATGTGAAAATGAACTAGCTCAAGAATCCCGATGCCAGCAACAGCCACACTTCGTAAATTTTTTATGTGTATGAATATTTTGCCTATATGTATGTCTATGGAGACCACATGCAGAGGCCAGAGGGCATTAGATTCCTTGGAACTGGATGGCTGTGAGCTGCCATGTGGATGCTGGGAATTGAATCCAACTTCTCTCCAAGAATAGCTAGTATTCTTAACTACTGAGTCATTTCTCTAGCCTCACTTTTTTGAGAGCAGTCTCATGGCCCAAGCTAGCTCTGAACCTCCCACATAGCCAGGGATGGCCCCTACTCAGAAGCCCCACAAGTATACCACAGCACTCAGCTCTCTCCATGTGACTTAATTACTTACACTTAGCCAGAATAAAGCTTTCAAACCCCTTGTATCTGTTTAAATTCAAAACCTTCAAGGAACACAAGGCTGCCAGTCAACATAGATTATTAAGAAATTCATGCCTTTAAAATTCTGTTTACTTAGCATATGTACACGTAAAAGAGAAATAACCCTCAGATCCCACCCAGCAGAAAACATGCACAAACCCAAGGTATATGTGAAAGGGAGACCCCAGCCCCAAGTTAGCAGTTGGGATGGTGCAATCCCGTGAGTCACAAGCCCGTCACGAGAGGGCTGGACTAAAGTTTCCACAGGGCCAGAACCCCTGCTGCTGGCCCTAAAACAAGCGTGCACCATAGCCAAAGGTCTGTTTGATGCCCTCAAAGTAGTACCGCTGCCAGCCTTGCCGCGTCCGCTCTTCCTCGGGAGCAGGGATGCCACGGCCTTCCATGCACAGCTCTGTCTCTCCGTTCTTGTCAATAAAGGTCAAGGTGATGGTGGCAAAGTGCCCTATGGGAAGGAGTGTCAGATGCAGAGGTTCTGGACAGCCGTAAGCCAGGAGACAACAGGGCTGGGGTATGTGATGGCAGCAAGTGTTACTTACCCTCTGGCCATGACTTAAACCTCCACTTCATAGCAATGTGTTTCTCGGGGACCTGGAAAATTGAGTTCTGTCTGCTGAGGCCCCACAGTGCACCCAACCCCAGCCAGCTGAACCACCTGCTTTGCTCTTTGTGACTGTGTGAAATTTGCTGGAAAATTCAAATCACAGCACTGTTTTCCAAAGTACCCCAGAGGTATT
Organism: Mus pahari; assembly: GCF_900095145.1. Taxonomy (NCBI): domain Eukaryota; kingdom Metazoa; phylum Chordata; class Mammalia; order Rodentia; family Muridae; genus Mus; species Mus pahari. The sequence goes on along the minus strand of NC_034596.1, from coordinate 82,439,470 downwards.
ACGTTTACCCATGACATGGAGAAACATCACTAAGCTAAGCAACAGAGGCGACAACCCAGGAGGTTTACTCACCAGGTCAGTAAACTCCCCAGTGACATTGCCATCGACCATGTGAAACTTGCCACCTCTGTCAGCTTCCAAGGCCGCGGGAGCATGGGTAAAGGCCTGGACCAGCTGCTCAGAAACAGAAGGCACAAGATATACGGCTCTCAATGGACGCCTGGATACACACCAGCCTGCATGCCCCAATTCTTCCTGGAGATTCACTGTGCCCAGTGAGGGGGTTTCAGTCTCCCTGTTCAGGTCCTCTGCAGACTGGGCTAGCTCAGCACCATTTTGAACCCATGATGATGCTTCTTATTTCTCCTTCTCTTCGGTGCTAGAGATTCAACTTGGGGCCTTGTACGTAAGTGCTGTATCACTGAGCTACACCTCTAATAAGAATGCAGTGGCTCCCATTACACCAAAGTGTGTGTGGTTGTATACTCCCTCATGAGCACCCTCCCCACCCCGCTGGTGTCAGGAGGCCTCGCAAGTCCCATCAGCACAGGCCTGCATGCCCAGGCTGTCAGCAAGCTCACTCACCTCCTGTGTGGTAAACACTCTATAGAGCTCCTCTGGGGAGGTCAGGAAGGTTTCCTTAAGGGTGATCTTACAAGTGGGGATTTTGACACCAACGGGTTTGGCCTGGCTTTTTGAAGGAGCAGACTTAGCCTGTGAAAGGGTAGGCAAAATGTCAATAAACACAACCCCACAGACAACTCACTCATGTTCACAAAAGGATTATCCAATGGGGCTAAAGGGAATTTGTGCATGTTTCAGTTATGGAAGAATTCTTCCAGAAATATCCTAACTGTAAACTTCTACTCTTGGAACTTGCTCCTAGAACACTTGCACTCACTGCAAAAGCCACCAAAGGACAAGGCAGTGTTTCTGCATCTCCGAGATCTCAGTGCCACTCTCAACCAGATCCTGCCTGAAGTAACTGGATGGGGGGCTGAGGGGATCTATCTCTCAGCAGTGGGAGAGCTGTCCCCATACACAAGACCCTGAGATTCACCCCCAGTACAAGAAAGGAAAGAGAGAAATAAAGGACAGAAAGACAAAGATAGAAAAGGAAAAAAGAGAAAGAAAAAGGGAAATCCGGAGGAAAGGAGACAAAGCAGGCAGGCTGGAAGCAGCTCTCCAGTGTCCTCCACTGCTGACAAAAGGAAGCCAGGTTGTAAAGCAACAACCCAGCCAGATCCACCAAGAGATAGCTAGATAAAACAGGGGCTTGCTCCACAAAGCCAATGAGAAGAATCTGTTTCCTGGTGGGTAAAGTTCACGACTCACGTGAGCTCCTTAATATCGAAATATGAATGTCAACACCCCAGCTAGAAAGAAAGCTGAGAGCAGCCAACTGGCATTAGGTCCAATCTAAAGTTCCATGTCCCTGACGGCTTCTCTGTCCTCTGAGGGGGTCTACTGCCTACCAATAAAGGACAGGATAGGGATGGGAGAGATGACTCGGGTGGCTCAGTGGTTAAGAACACTTGCTGCTATTGCAAAGGAGTTAGCTTTGATTCCCAGACTATGGAGCTCATGACTGCCTACAACAGTTCCAGGAGGTCGAACACCCTCTTCTGGCTTTCAAAGGCACTTGAAACAGAACTATGTGAACATATAGTACATAAATAAAACAAATATGAAAGCATAAAACTATACTAAGTTAAACACTGACAGAAAACTAAAAAAACCACATGAACAGGCTCCAGACTCTGGGTCTGAAGTCAGGGGCACAGAAAAGCTGATGTTGCATATGAAGGCCGCCATCCATCTCCCTCTGCAGGTGGCCCGCCCTGTTACTGCTCCACCCCGGCACTGCTTACCTTGCACGTCTCAGTTTTTAGTGCTGGCTGGCCCACTGGATCCACCGACTCTCCATTCACTGTGGGCAAGATCATGCCCTGAGTAAACTCTAAAAAGACAAAACCCCCGTTAGTTTCATAGTAGCCCACATAGCACCTAAGCCGTTTAGCTGTCATAAGCCAGCATTAAGGAAAAGTCTGCATTCTGATATCTCTACCTTTGGTGGATGCCTGACATTACCTCTAAAACCTGTAAACACCTGATAAAACTGGAAGCATTCCAACTTCTTCAGTCACTCTCTACAAGATTCACTAGTCAGAACCCCGAGTCCTGGTTCATATTAAAAATGATCAACTACGCCAGGCATGGTGGTGAACGCCTTTAATCCCTGCACTCGGGAGGCAGTTTTCTGAGTTCGAGGCCAGCCTGGTCCACAAAGTAAGTTCCAGGACTGCCAGGGCTATACAGAGAAACCCTGTCTTGAAAAACCAAAAAAAAAAAAAGAAAAAAAGAAAAAAAGATCAACTTCAAGGCAGTCAGGGTGCAAACTTCAACACTAAGATCAGAAGTATGTGGCTGCCATGGACTTCCCAAGACATCCAGGCTCACCCCTTCGGTTATAACCATCTCAACTTCCTGAGGAAGAGGAGGATCAGTGACAATCTGGGATTGTCCTCAAATAGTCTCTAGATCAAAACTTGTTTGATCTGAGTCTCAAAAGCAATTTAAGATTTCCAGTAGTCATGTTAAAAGTTAATGTAGATGAAGTTTACTAGCATATTTAACCTAATACTATCTAAAGTTACTCTAACATAACTATCATTTCAATGGCTGTTAATCTTTAAAAGATTATAGGGGTGTTTTACACTGGCTTCTTTGGGTACTGCCTTCAAATCCACCTTGTATTCATACTCACAGCACATCTTGCTTTGGTTGGCTATACTTCAAGAGTTTAACAGCCAACACTATCAGACAACCTCGCTCAAGATCTTTCTCCAACTCAGAACCTTTAGAATAACTTCAAAATTAAACAAATACCCGCTGCCTCCCAGATCATTATCCATCTGCTAGGGGAGGGCAGGGTCTGGCAGTGGAAGACGGATGTCCCCTTCAGGCATAGAGTTCTAAAAGGGTACCTGTCTTGAGGGTGCTGATGTAAATTCCCACTGCTTCTCTCAGCAGTTTCACCCCGTCTTCCTTCATTAAGGCCACGAGATTTGTGTCAGGCTCATCTTTGGCAAGGCTCACACTAATCTGAGTGAGAGATCAAACACAGGTGATAAATGATTTAGGGGCGCCATCATGAGTGTGGGGACCAAGCAATCCAGAGACTGCGTCAAGCTGCGAAGGAAAAGCGTACAGCTAACTGGCCAGCCGCATAATCCCCACAGTGCGCCTTCTCAACTCCTCTGCCAGGGCAGAGATGGCTGACATTAGAACCCATTTCTTTAGCTAAAGCAGAGCTGCTGAATACATACAAGTTGCTCTGGAAGTTTCCAATGGTACCACAAAGCTAGGAATGTACCCGTAGACTGGCCTTTTGCATCCTCAGCCTGAGCCTGTACTATGTGGGGACTAAATCACGTGTCTCATCTGGGACAACAGGCAGCGAGCGAGCGAGGACTCAGCAAACACAAACCTCCACTTCATCCACGCTATTTTCATCAGACAAATTGGGGATTTCCACATGTCCTTTGTACTGCACTCCTGACTTAGAGGTACCTGTCAAAAGCAATGCAATTTCATTAGCCACCTCCTTTGCAGGAAAGGTCCTGCCAGAGCAGTGTCCTACTCAGGCTTCTTGTGACCCTCCACTCTGAGAATGCCACATGCCAGAAGCAATCACTGGCACCCCTAATGTCTTCCCTCACCCCACACTGGAGAGAGAGATATTATGACTTATTATAGCATGGCACTGGCAGTAGCTCAGGTCCCCCAGAGCCTGTCGGGGTAGCCACTAGCATTGGTAGAACACCTGTGATGGAGAATTTGATTGTGGCCACTCTGCATTTGCTTCTGTGAGTTCATCATTTAGAAGATGTGAACACAGAAGCACAGAAATAAACAAAAGCTCCTATCTCTGACACCTGTCAGGTAAGGTGCCATTGGTATGTGCTGACCCTTCTGCCTTAGAAGAACCCCTTCTGTGATCTCAAAAGGGTCTCAAGCTACAACCCCTGAAACCCAAAATACAACACTTCAAGCTTCTTTCAGGAAACAAACAAACGAACAAACACCATTCTGGTTACAGTATAAACATATTTCATACTCAGCACAAAAACTCTGGTATCCAGCCTTAGTTTCTAGATTTCATTTTAATTATATGTGCATGTGTGTGGCGGTTGGGGACACAGATATGCAAGTGCCCTCAGGGGTCAGATCCTTCTCAAGTTGGAGTTATAAATGGGTGCTGGGAACTTAACTCCAATCTCTGCTCCCCGATTTCTTTACTTTAAAAACATTTTTGGATGGAGGACATCTCTCCCTTTCTCCTAGAGTTCACTGCCATTTTCCTATCTTCCGTTTCCCAAGTAGTGGGACTACAGGCACGTGTTAACAACATCTGATGGGTACTTGATCAATTCCATCCTGTCGATCAACCCTTATTAATTAATTGAATGACTACTGCATAGTGCACTAAGTTTTAGGGTACATGTTAACTATGACAAAACTGAGTCTGTATCTGAATGCCTCAGTTTCTCGGTGCATTATATAAAAAGGAGACTAGACAAGATATATATAGTTCCTTCCAGGCCATAATACGTCAGATATACTTTGAAAAAGCAAAAATTATAGAGATCTATCCACTTTCATCTTCATTACTCATTTGGGAAATATTCCATTCAGCCCAATTTTCCCCCCCTACGGGTATTACAGAAGGGACATTAATTGTAAGATGGCAAACAGCCCCAAATCATATGTATAATTAGCTATGATAGTACAGTGATGTTAAGATTTGCACTGGAATTAGAAAGTGATTGAAGCTAAAAGAAAACATGCCCCCCCCCCCCCCAAAAATCATTCATTCATGAGACGAATGATGGACCTGATGGGATTGAGCAGGTACGTTCCTCTGGCGTCCCAGTCATGAGTGCCCAATGCTGCGTGCCTTCAAAGCGACACCGTCTTCTCTCTTCAAGAGTTTGTCAGTGCTCAGAACCTCTCCAGCAAGGATCAGAGCAATGACCACAGGCTATAACCTCCTCTCTGGCAGGCTGGCAGGCCTTACCTGTCCAGTTCAGTTTGATGGTCCACTCATAGAAGAAGATAAGTTTGCCTTTCCTGTTGTTGATGGATGCCTCTCCATCAAGCTTGTTCACTTCAGTCACCTCACACTTGCCCTCTTCATTTTCTACTCGAACGGCCAGGAACAGGGTCTTCAGTTTCTCTGTGGACCAATTTGAAGCATCTCTCTCTGTCCTGCAAGACAGACAGAAGCAGGGATAGATAAGGGCTGGCAGTCAAGGGGAGAATGCACCGCTTCATGCAGCAAGTGACTGCAAGGTTAAAGGAGGCAGAAAACAACCCAACCCTCTCAATTCTACCCTAGAATGTCCACAAACATGCTACTTTTAGGAAGCCAAAGGGGTGGCGAGTTGTCAACAAAGAGAGGTGCTGTGCAAACCAAGTTAATACTTTCCGGGACTCAGCACAATGATCCTTGACCGTTAAAATGGCGCCCCCTTTTGGCCAGAAGAAAGATATGACCACACTGATTAAGTCAGGAGAGCAAAAGACAAGCAAGCATTTTGCTAAGAACTCCAGTTCTGTTTTTTTTTTTTTTAAACCAAAACAACAAAAACCCAACAATAATGCTAGCCTCATTAACAGTGTTGTGTCCCGTTCAGTGTTCAAACTCTGCCCTACACATCCTATGTCCTCTAAACAGTGTCACAAAGTCCACAAGAAAAATTACCTCAAGTAGAGTGTTAAAAAGAGACAGGTTGAGGGGGGAAAAAAAAGACGGTAAAAATCAATTCTTTGCCCTTCTAGTACAGCTATTAAAACTCAAAAGGCTACAACTGAGGGAAAAAAAAAATATATATATATATATATATATATATATATGTCAGTAAAGTTCAGTGGCACTCCAAATAACATTGTTTCCAGATTTCATAGAGATGAGGCAGCTTCTACGAACGGTTAGGCTATCAAATCATGACTGCCCGGCAACCTGGAGTTGTTACAACAGAACTTAACAGTTCCGGGTAAGAGACTGCATTGCGTTCAGCATCCCGAAGCCCCAAGTGCCCTGCAGATCGCGTTCCAAAGCTTCTCCCGCTGAACTGAGGCAGTAGTCACCTATGACTTTTGCTTTCACTGTAACCCGCAAACTAACAACTACCGCGCCTGGAGATCTAGACTTCCCCCAGCAGAGTCCCAACACAATCGGCAGGGGTCTGGATCTCAAGGACGCCTGCGGCCACGTGTAGGAAGTATCACCCGGCTCAGGCTGGATGCAGCAACTAGGGCACTCTTTTCTCGCTCTGAAACTCCTTCTTGGGGACTCAGCAGTCCATGTCGAACCCATCGCCCCTATAACTGCGATGGTGTCGAGGAATGGAGAGGACCTCGGCTACAGAAAGGACTCACGCCCAATCCCAGGCCAGGGTTACTTGGGTCCCGTACTCGCCAAGGTCCCAGGCACCTCCAACCCCTAGCCTGTTAACAGTGCTCCTGCGGCCTGTCTTGCTGGCCCATACCAGTGCCAGTTGTTGACGTTGGTGGCGTCCGCCCGCTCCTCCACGATCCAGCGTGGGTCTCCCTCACCCCACTTGGCCATCAGCTCACTTATCGCACCGCTACCAGCTCCCAAGCAGCCGCAGCCACAGCCTGAGGACCGCTCGGTCCCAGCCGCCTGGCAGCGCCTGGAAACTACTAGAAGCAGCACAGCACCTCCTGGCTTGCTTTTCCCTCCACCCCAACCCCCCTCCCAGCCTTAACTTCCGGCTCCTCCTCGCTCTTACCGGGTACTTCCGTTCCAGCTCGCCGAGCCGTAGGTTCCGTAACTTCTGGAGTTCCTTGGAGCTCTCTCAGTTTATCTTAAAAGTTCTCTAAGTCTAGGCCCTCGAGATCCTAATCTCCACCGGCTAGGACACTGAATATTCCTCTCACTGTTTCCTTGGGCCCTAAAGCAACCTTGCTTAGCCTGATGGGAGTTGTAGTCTTTGAAACAATCCTTCCGATAACTGCGGAAGGTCAAGCTGAAAGTAAAGGAAATGACCTAGCACTATGCGCTAGCGTTTCTGGGAATGGTAGTCCAGAAGCCTCGCGGCCCGCAGGGAGGACGCAAGAACGATAGAGGTCGAGGAACTACAACTTCCAGGATGCTTTGCGGGTATTCCTTTCCCCTTCTTCAGACTCTGTCTCGGCTGTCCCCTTCGGCCCTTCTCTATGCCTCACAGCCTGTTTAGAAAGGCTGGTCCGGCGGCTGAGCCGGGCGCTGTCCTGAGAAGGAGCGCTTGGTGTGGAAGAGGTGAGGGTGTCCCAAGACCCTGTCTTGGCCGCGTGTCTAGTTGAACCCATCCTCTCCGCACCCTTGTTCTTTCCCCGTCTTTTCTGAGGCATCCCTACACTCTCACTCCCGACCTGATTATTCTGTCCGGACCACTCTTGGGAGCTCCGAAATGGGGCTTTCCAGTAAGCCTCAAAGCAGCTTACTCAACATTTGGTTCTGAACATGTCTTCTCAGGCACCCTCTAGGCTCTGGTGTTTGCGGTAATGCGGGGCTTCCTGTAGTCCAGCTTCTCAGGTCTTTGTTCTCAAGCATCGCCTTAAAACCTAGGCTAACTTCCAGTAGCTGGTTTCTACAGTACCCTGAGGCAAGGAAGCTCTTTTGGGTTTTGGGTTTTTTGTTTTTTGTTTTTAAACGGGTCCTGTTTACCCTACTTCGTGGTTCCCGTTCTCTCGCATCTGTCCTCCCCGGATATCCATGTCAGACTGTCAGTGTACAGGTGACAATAAGATCAAATCTCGGGAGCATTTTAAATCATGTTGAAGCCCTCCCTTTCTTTGTGCATTCTTAGAGTTATAAATTGTTACAATTTTACTTAGCATGTAAATCACGATCTCTTTTGTCACTAGAAATACAATGTATCCACTGCTGTGGTCTGGCAAAAGAGTCTAAGAATTCTTGGTGAAATATTAAGTTTGTTAGGCATATTCTCTATGTATTTCTAGTTACCATTGTAAAGATCTGTCTAGTTTTCCCAAAAGTGAAAAAAGAACAGAAAGAGTCTAGGATCCAGGAACCCTGGATTGTAGTTTGGAGTAGAGTGATTTAGTAAAGTTGTTTTGATGTTTACGGCTTCTGAGCTTTGCTCCTCTGGTCGGTGGGAATCTCCCAGGCTTACCTTTCAGGATTGTTGTGAATGGCAAATGAATGACAGTTATTTATGAATTTGCACACATGCTAAAGACACGTATATGTTCTGTACACATCTTTCATGATTTGTGACCTGGTTTAGAATTCCTTTTAATATTTAAGATTGCTTTAAAAAATTTTTTTTTGGGGGGGAGGCTGGGAATATAGTTCAGTGGTAGAGTGCTTGCCTAAAACGCGGGAGGCCCGAAGCTCAGTTCCCAGAAGTGCAGAAAATAAAGTTCTCTGGTTTTATCTAAGGTAGCATTAAGATTAGGAAAACACTTTGCATGTATGATCTAGTTTAGTCCTAATTCTTATATGGCAGACTACCTGCTATATCAAATACTAACGGGATGTAACCTTATGTGTTTATTTTCTGCCAAGTACTTTGTTAGGTTTTCTAAATACTATTCTTCACTATAGTCCACTAAGGCAAGAGTGCATTTTTCCAAGGCTTAGAAATGAGTGAGCCATTTATGTTTTGACTTCAAGGTCCTATCAGGTACTGTGGAAATCTTGGTACTTATTGGGTTAAACTACAGTTTTTACTCTTAGACAGTTTAGTTTGAAAAACTTGTCTTGTTTTGCAGAACAATTTTAGAGCAGTCATGAGGATAATGTGGAATCATTCAGCTAATATATATTTTCTTGGTCATGTTGTCAGAAGTTGGCCCCATAATTAGCCAAGTAGCCAAGGATAAAATGATCATGAGTTGATGATACAGGCAAGATAATTCTGCTTTTAATTGCTTTCCTTTCATTTATGTCAGACACTTAAAGAACATACTGGAAGGGGACATTTGTTGGCTGTAGTCAGCTGTAGTGTTCCCAGAGCTTAGAAGCACAACACAGAGGTGGCACTCAGTAAATATATGTTAATACATGAATTTGCTTATTCTGTTTGGGGTGAGCGTTGGCTGATTTTTGTGTGTTCAGCAAAATTATGATGAATCCTTAATATTTGCCTCTCCTGTAGTATCCCCTTTGTTTGGGTACCCTAGTTCTAATGGGATCCTTCAGGAGGGAGACTATAACCTGCACTTTTCATAGTTATTATACCATCTGAGTACTTGGATACAGTAGAGGTTCTAGGAATGGATGTTTGTGGCTAATTGGAATATCTAACATGATCTGATGAGCTGGAAACTCAAGGATTTGGCTTGGCATGGCAGGTACTTTACAGATTCCTTTCTATATCCCTTATTTCTGGGAACTGTAGTGGAACACTTTTTTGAGAGACTGCATCTGTCTTCCTTTCCCGCCAGATGAACCGGACAAAAGGTGATGAGGAGGAATATTGGAACAGCTCCAAGTTCAAGGCTTTCACTTTTGATGATGAAGATGATGAACTCTCACAGGTAGGCTCCCACAAGTGCTAAGTAAGGGCCAAACCGTACTCTTGGATTCGTCTCTAAAGTTTCTCTCATCTCCAGTAGTCTTGTAATGTTAGGTCAGACCTTCAGAAAAGCCTGTGTATACATCAGATTTTTATCAATATATGAAAGACCCAAGGTAATCAACCGATCCAGAGAAAAGCCTTACTTTGGCTCTGTTTTTAAGGTTCTAGATTGTGGTTGGTTAGCCCTGTTGTTTTGGACCTGGGATAAATAGCACTTCATGGTGCAACCACGCGATAGAACAAAACAGCTTACCGCATGGCCAGAAAGCAAGGAGGAGTAGGACATAGCAGGGTCCCTCAGTCTCCTTTAAGAACACCCTTCTCATGGCCCAAGGAGCTGCTACTGGGCTCCACTTCTCAGCTTCTACCGCCTCCTCATAGGGCTACCCGAAAGCCTGAATTTTGAACATACAGCCCTTCTGGGGACATTCCAAATTCAGACTATATAGTGGCCTGTGAAATGGCTCACCAGTAAAGGTTCTTGCCATGATCCTGGATTTAGTCTCCTGAACAAGTTGTCTTGTTTACTTAGGATTCTGTTGCCAGGACAACTATGATGACGAACAGGGATTTGGGGAGGAAGTGGTTTATTTCATCTTAGGACTCTCTGGTTACATTCCATCACTGAGGGAAGTCAGGACAGGATCCTAGAAGCAGAAACTGAAGCTTAGGAGTGCTGCTTCCTGGCTTACCCTTCCTGCTTTCTTTTTTTTCTTTTTTCTTTTTTTTTTTGGTTTTTCGAGACAGGATTTCTCTGTGTAGCCCTGGCTGTCCTGGAACTCACTTTGTAGACCAGGTCAGCCTCGAACTCAGAAATCCACCTGCCTCTGCCTCCCAAGTGCTGGGATTAAAGGTGTGCGCCACCACCACCCAGCTCCTTCCTGCTTTCTTATAGCACCCAGGACCACCAGTGCAGAGGGGTAGTGCTGCCCACAGGCCAGTGTGGCAAAGAAGGACATTGTCTCAATTAAGGTTTCCTTTTCCCAAGCATCTCTAGCTATTGTCAAATTGATATAAAACTAGCCAGCACCACCCGTGGCCTCCCCTCGTGTGCACTGGTATGGGCACACTTGTACATCTGCATGATAAACGCATGCATACACAATAAAATTAGAAATAGATACAAACTATAGCAACCTTCATTGAAAAGAAACCCTTTAAAAAGAGCCAGAAAGATTATAAAAACTAACTTTACCCTTACTTTTACTTAAAAAAAAAGACAAATATTTTATTCATGTGATATAATTTATTATTGTTGTTAGTACTATTTATTTTTTTCGATGTTGTTGAGACAGGGTCTCATGTAGCCAAGACTAGCCTCAGAATTGATAGTGTATGAAGATCTTGAACTTTTGATATTCCTGCCTCTGTCTCCTTTTTTACCTTTTCTTTTTCTTTTTTTTTTCTTTTTTTTTTTCGAGACAGGGTTTCTCTGTATAGCCCTGGCTGTCCTGGAACTCACTTTGTAGACCAAGCTGGCCTCGAACTCAGAAATCCTCCTGCCTCTGCCTCCCAAGTGCTGGGATTAAAGGCATGCGCCACCACACCCGGCTTTTCTTTTCTTTTAAAAAAGATTTTACTTTATGTACATGAGTACACTGTAGCTGTCTTCAGACACACCAGAAGAAGGCATTGGACCCCATTACAGATGGTTGTGAGCCACCATGTGGTTGCTGGGAATTGAACTCAGGACCTCTAGAAGAGCAGTCACTGCTCTTAGCCTCTGAGCCATCTCTCCAGCCCTTACTTTTAAGGAATTTTTATTTTACTTATTTATGTGTGAGGTGAACATGTGCCATTGTTTGTATGTGAAGGTCAAAGAACAGCTTGCAGAAGTCAGTTCTCTCCTTCACTGTGTGAGGATTGAGCTCCTTGGAGGCAAATGTCTTCTTAGTTGAGGCTGAGGAAATGCCTCCATGGGATCCAGCTGTAAGATATTTTCTCAGTGGTCAGTGGGGGAGGGCCCAGCCCATGTCTGGTGGTGCCATCCTTGGATTGGTGGTCCTGGGTTCTATAAGAAAGCAGGCTGAACAAGCCATGGGAAGCAATCCAGTAAGCAGCACTCCTTCGTGGCCTCTGCATCAGCTCCTGCCTTCAGTTTCAGCCCTGCTTGAGTTCCTGTCCTGACTTTCCTTGGTGATGAACAGCAATGTGGAAGTGTAAATCAAATAAACCCTTTCCCTCTCCTTCCCAACTTGTTTTCTGGTCATGGTCTTTCATCTTAGCTATTGAAACACTGACTAAGACACCTGCTGAACCATCCTGTGGGTTCCTGTTTTATTTTTCATTTTCTCCCCTATTTTTCTTCCCATCTTTCTTTCACAGGGTCTCACCATGTAGCCCTATGTAGCCTTAAACTCACAGAGATCTACCAGCCTTTGTATCTTGAGTGCTAAAGGGTGTGCTGCTGGGTCCACCATCCCTAGGATTTTTTCCCTAAAATTTTTTCTTTTATTATAGTTGCCTCTATCTCATGAGTGCTGAGATTATAGGCATGAACAACCACACCTAGTTTATAACATTGTGTGTGTGTATGTGTGTGTGTTTTTGTTTGTTTGTTTGTTTTGGTTTTGGTTTCTCTGTATAGCCCTGGCTGTCCTGGAACTCACTCTGTAGAGCAGGCTGGCCTCAAACTCAGAGATCCNCCTGCCTCTGCCTCTCAAGTGCAGGGATTAAAGGTGTGCACCACCACTGCCCGGCCTTATTGTCATTTTTGAGATGGACCCTTGTATGTTATTTGATTGGTTGCAGGTTCTTGGATTCAAACCATTTTCCTGCTTTTGTCCCTAGCAGCTGGAACTGTAGGGACACACCATGCACTGTGATAACTTGGTTTTGAAAACTGACCTGTTTGGGAATAGTCAATTTTGGAGAAGTGAATAAAATTCACTCAGATTTACAAACAAGTCATAGTTAGAATATGATAGAATTCACAAGTGGCTTTGAACCTTGAGCTGGACTGCAGTGGTGTGTATAGCGGAGTTTGATTTCTAGTCAGGATTAGGACTCCAGATAGTCACTGGCAGTCATTGAGACCCACTTGGTCAGCCTTCTTGGTTGCCAGTGAGCAAGAGGGGAGTGAGGACTGCCAGACTGTTCTACTTCACTTCCCTCTACAGTTAAAGGAATCCAAACGCGCGGTCAATAGCCTTCGAGACATCGTGGATGACGACGATGACGATGACCTGGAGAGAGTCAGCTGGACTGGAGAACCTGTGGGAAGTAAGCTGAAGAGACCCTGTGAGGGGTTCCTGTCAGTAGTGCAGGGTGTACCTCTCTCTCCTCGGTGCTGGTCAGAAATAGTTCTGCTGTTCTCAGATGATGCAGCCTGGAAGTTAATAGCAGGCAGAGCCATGTGGAGACACACAGCAGTACTGCTTATGTGGCTTCCTGGATCTGCTGTTCTGGAGCGAATGCTTGGAAGGCTATTTCAGATTAATGCAGTGCTTGTAAAAATTACAGGTTCCTAAGCTTACCTTGGAGAGCCTTGTTCAGTGGGTTTTTGTGGAGGAGGTGTGTCTGTTGAGAATTGAATGCATGTTCCACCACTGAGCTACAGTCTCAGGTAGTTTTATATATATATATATATATATATATATATATATATATATATATATATATATAGTCATACTTGGGAGTTGTTAACTTAAATTCTCATAACAGGTTGGCAAAACTACTATACTTAACCATCATTCTTAATTATATACCACTTAATTTCTTCATAGATTCTTTCTAATTCTCTTCCTCCACTTTTCCATCTGATTTTTAAAGTATTTTTAATTGAAAGTTTTTCCTAGAAGGTAGTGTAGCATGACTTAAAAACAAAAAAGAAATTGCGCATGATGGTGCACACCTTTAATCTCAGCACTTGGGAGGCAGAGCAGGTGGATCTCTTGGGTTTGAGGGCAGCCTGATCTACAAAGCAAGTCCCAGGACAGCCAGGGCTACCTGCCTCCAAAAACAAAAACCAAACAAAAGACTGAAGTAGAAAGAGGAAAAAAACCCTGATATTACACATGATCTGACAAAATAATTATACATAAATAAATTATTTTAATAATTGCTCAAGAAATAGGAGAGGCAGAGTGTCTTTTCATCTATTTTAAGGTTGTTTGGATTGTCTTCCATTTATTCATTCCTTTGTCAATTTCTCTAATGATTGGCCTATTGATTACATCCTTGCTGGCCTTCTTGAACAGGTTCAAAGTTAGTGAGTGCTGGGTGTCAAAGACTGACTGGGAAGAGGCTCACCTAGTTCCTGCCACCCTGCAGGTATCTCATGGTCCATCAAAGAGACTGCTGGGAATAGCGGGTCAACCCCTGAGGGACGTGAACAGCTAAAGGGCCGAAACAGCTTCTACGCACAGCTACCCAAACCTCCTTCTACTTACTCCCTCGGCAGCTTCTTCAGAGGTAAAGAATGGGGGTAAGGGACAGGGATTTTATTTTATTTTATTTTATTTTATTTTATTTTATTTTGCTTTTATCAGGAGCCATGCTCAGGCTGATGTTTTTATTGACTGCAGTTTGGCAGCTTAGTACTAGGATTTGAAGAAATGAAAAAATTCCCAGACATTAGCCTGGATTTGTAGAACATGAATGAAATTGCGAGCCGTGTGTCAGGTACTGAAGAAATTTGCTAGGATCAAAATTCCTTTTTGCCTTTCATGTCATGCTGTTGGGAAGGAACCTTTGTGTGGCCCTGGTGGGATTGTATGGCCACTGTGGAAGATAGTGTGGCAGTTTCTTAAAAAGTTGAACAAAGGATTAGCATGTGAGCTAGCATCACAATTAGGTACTTACCACAAAGAAGAATGCAGTGACTTGAGCAGATGCTTTTATGCTAATATTTGAAGAAGTGGTAGTCAAAAGCCAAAAAGGTTAATACAGTGTGTCTGTCCATCGTGTGCTAAAAGGTTAAGCAAAATATTGAATGCACGTGTAGTAAACTGCTTCTTTGTCTTCTTCTTTTTTAATATTTATTTTACTTGTCTGAGTACACTGTAGCTGTCTCAGACACACAAGAAGAGGGCGTCAGATCCCATTGCAGATGGTTGTGAGCCACCATGTGGTTGCTGGGAATTCAACTTGGGACCTCTGGAAGAGCAGTCAGTGCTCTAAACCACTGAGCCATCTCTCTAACCCTGCTACTTCATCTTAAAAGGGAATGCAAGATACATGTTATAATAGGGATGGGCTTCAGGGAATTACACAGGGTACAGTAAACCACAAGACAAATACCGTGTGACTCCATTCAGGTGGATAGACAGTTCATAGAGACAGAAGGCAGGATAGCAGTTTCCTTAGGGCTGGGGTGGAGGGATGGAGAATTCCTGCATGGAACAGAGTCTCAGGGATGGTGCAAATTCTGGAACTGGATGGACAGTGTGAGTGTACTTCGTGCTCCTGAGTCTACACTTACAGGTGATGGAGAATGGTAAATTGTATGCTGTGCATAGTTTACCACACTTAAAACATTTCTCTCTGACCCCTGTTTTACTAGCATATCTGATTTCTGAAGTTGAATAAAGGCTTTTATTTATGTGTATGAGAATTTTGCCTACATGTATGTTTGTGCACTATTTGTGTGCCTGGTGCCTACAGAGACAAAGGATGTTGCAGCCCCTCAAACTGGAGTTTCACAACTGGGTACTGGGAATCAAATTCTGGTCCTCTGGAAGAGTAGCCAGTGCTCTTAACTCTGAGCCATCTCCCCAGCCCCAAGTAAAAGCTTTTTAACCCCTATATCACCATATTGCATAATAAAGCTCTATGTTCCCTGTGTCCTCAGCCATGGGTGGTCTGACTTGAGCTGTTGACCTCTTTCTGCTCTGTTCTTTCCCTCAGGTAGAACTAGACCTGGAAGTTTCCAGTCCCTTTCTGATGGTGAGCATTGGCCCCTTTTCTTTGTTTGTTTTGGTTTTGGTTTTGGTTTTTTGAGACAGGGTTTCTCTGTATAGCCCTGGCTGTCCCGGAACTCACTTTGTAGACCAGGCTGGCCTCAAACTCAGAAATCTGCCTGCCTCTGCCTCCCGAGTGGTGGGATTAAAGGCTTGTGTCTTAGTCGGTGTTCTGTTGCTGTGAAAAGTTACCATGATGAAGGCAACAATTATAAGAGAAAGCATTTAACTGGGAGCTTGCTTAGTGTCAGGTTTAGTCCATTATCATAATGGCATACCATTCAGCAACAACCATGGTGCCAGAAAAATAGCTAAGAACTACATCCTGATCTGTAGGCAGAGAGAGACTCTGGGTTGGCATGGTCTTCTGAAACCTCAAAGCCTGGCCCAGTGATACACTTCCTCCAGCAAGGCCACACCTCTTTATTCTTGTGGTCCTTTCCACTTCTAAGCCACTCCCTGCTGACTAAGCATTCAAATATAGGAGTTTATGGGGACCCTTCTTATTCAAACCACTATAGCAAGATGACCTGAGTCTGATCCCTAATCTCATAGTTGTCCTCCACCTCTACACTCTTGTTATGGTATCACACACACGCTCACACTCACACTCATGCACATACACACACACAGCAAGTGGGAAAGAAGCATGAGCGGAAAGAAGGATAAGAGACAGGTTGTACATTGCCTTCTAAACTGGCTCCTGTTTCCTTTTCAGCTCTGTCAGACACACCTGCCAAAAGTTATGCTCCAGAGCTGGGGAGGCCTAAGGGAGAATACAGGGTGAGTTACAGAATTTCTCTCTCCTTCTCCTCTGTTACTTACTTATTTTTAAATTTACATTTATTTATTTACTTACCTTCTTGTAAGTGTGTGTGCTGCGTGTGTGTGTGTGTGTGTGTGTGTGTGTGTGTGTGTGTGTGTGTGTGTGTGTGTTGGCCACATGCCATGTATAAGTGTGGCACTCGGAAGACAGTTTGTAGGAATTGGTTCTCTCTTTCTACCATGTGGGTTCTGGGAATTGAACTTGGGTCCTTAGGCTTGGCAACAAGTGTATTAGCAGCCCTCATTTTATTGTTTTGAAGTTGGGTCTCCCTCTATAGCCCAGGCTGAAGCCTGGCACCCACCAGATAGTCCACTCTTGTCTGGAACTTTCGGTAATTCTTCTGCCTCAGTCTTTTGTGCTGACATTATTGTTGTGAACCATCACGTTCAGCTTGAGTGACATCTTCGTATGGTGTGATACTTAGTATAAAGTGCTTTGCAGCTGTTACAGTCATTTGTCATTGAATGGCACTGATACATTCTGAGAAATGTGTTGCTAGGTAGTTTCATCTTTGTGCAAACATAGGATGTGTTCCCACAAACCTAGATGTGATAAGCCTGTATTCTACATCCATGATGTCAGGATGTGAACCTGTTTGGTTTGCCTGTTACTTACCCATGGAACATAATGACAAGTATTTGTGTATATAAATGTAGAAAAGGTATAGGACGAATACTAGGTAAGGGGCTGGAGAGCTGGCCCAGTGGGTAGCAAGTGCCTGCTGCAGAAGCATGAGGAAGGCTGCATGCTTCTGTAACCTCAGAGCTGCAGGGCCGTCAGAACTGAAAATCAGCTCCATGTTCACTGAGACACACTGCCTCCAGAGAATATACTGAGAGTTGAGAGGGCAGAACATCCTCCTTTAGCCTCCACATGCACACACATGACTGTATCACACACACACACACCCCACTAGACAACAGGAAACTTTCAGCTGTATTAAGTCTTTGGGACTGTCATTGTATATGCATTGGCCAGAATGTCATTATGCAGCACATGACCCCTCTTATAGGGAAGAAAACTTAACTGGTCTTTTAACAGTAGTCCTTTGTTGAGTTCTCACAACCAGGAAAGGATAGTACTTGGACTCAAAATCTGTTTTCTAACACAGGCCCCATGCTTTCTTACTCCTGCTGCCATTTGGGAGTTTAATGTGAAACTGAATGATTGTCGCTGTGGTCTGGGAGATGGTGGAGGTCAGATTCCCACAAAGCATTCTAAACAAGCAAATTGACTCAAAGAAACTATGTTCTAAGATCAGAAGGGGGCTATGTGTCAAAGTCTTTCCCTTTCTTGGCTAATGGTACTAACCTTGGGAGTCTCAGACTGGTTGCATATAAAATTTGGAACCCTGAACCGGTTGGCCGAGGGTTCTGGGGTTTGAGATTGGTCTATCTTTGGTCTGTGTCACCATTGCTCTAGTGCCTTCAGAAACTCAAACCAAGGCCAGGTGGTGGTGGTGCACACCCTTAATCCCAACATCAGGAGGCAGAGACAGGCAGATCTCTATGAGTCTGAGGCCAACCTGTCTACAAAGTGAGTTTCAGGACAGCCAGAGCTACACAGAGAAACCTTCACAAAAACCTTTCAAAAAAAGGAAAAGAAAAGAAAAGAAAAGAAAAGAAAAGAAAAGAAAAGAAAAGAAAAGAAAAGAAGAAAGAGAGAGAGAAAGAAAGAAAGAAAGAAAGAAAGAAAGAAAGAAAGAAAGAAAGAAAGAAAGAAAGAAACTCAAACCAAGACCAAACTCAAAACAGGACCATTCCAGTTTTATTTTTTAACCAATTCTTTCCCATAGATTATTTCTCTTGTGGGGACAAAGACTGAATTTGAGGCATCGATCTGGTTCACTATCAATTCTGAGCCCTTAATGTCTAATTCATCTGTTGCTAATATTCCAGGATTACAGCAATGACTGGAGCCTCAGTGATACAGTGCGACGCCTCCGCCAGGGCAAGGTAAGGCTGCTGGCTGAGGAGGAAACTCTCACAGGATTCTCTGGCAAGATGAGTAGTGTGTTCCCACGGGAAGGGTTTCTTGACATCCTTTCCAGTTCCCCTTCCTGAAATGGAGTGGTTTTCAGGAGCAAAGCAAACCCACCACAGTTAGAATTCAGCTGTGAAGTCTTTTTTTTTTTTTTTAAAGCCCTGGCTGTCCTGGAACTCACTCTGTAGACAAGGCTGGCCTCGAACTNAGAAATCCGCCTGTCTCTGCCTCCCAAGTGCTGGGATTAAAGGCATGTGCCACCACTGCCTGGCTCTGTGAAATCTTTGACTCTGGGTTAAGAGTTGCTTTGCTGCATGGGGGGAAAACAGTGGTGGATAAGAGTTGCTATGTGTGGAAGAGTAGGCTTGTAAGCCCAGCACTGGGGAGGCTGAGGTGTGAAAATACCATGTGTAAAGCCACCAGGGGTGCACAGCAGGTTTGAGGTCAGCCAGGGTGCATAGTGGAGGCCCTCTTTCAAGGCTACCCTAATCCCACAGAAAAAGAAAGTGAACTAATTTTTGTCCATGGTGTGGGATGGGTGTTGAGGTTATTTTTTTTCTGTTTTTTGAGATCCTAATCTTAGCATTGTTGAAAAAAACTTCTTTTCCATTGAAATTTGGAAGTAATTTTTGAAAATTGGTTGATTATTTAGTGATGGTCTTCCTTGTATGAATTTCTAGGAAAGACAGAACTACCATGATTGAGAGCAAATGAGCAGTTGGTGGGCTAGGAGTAGGAGAGCATTAATATCAGCGTGGACAGAGCAGCTGTCTGAGGGTGATAGAAGTGTGTGTGTCTCTGTCATAGTGGTTACTAGGATATAGGCACTTTCAAAGCTCAGCTATACATTTGCACAGGGTAGGTTTTAGTATGTATGGAAACTACACATGAAGGGAAAATAAGTGATTTTGCGCTGGCTTGGCCAAGACTTGACATTGGTGTCCTACGGGGCATCACATTGCTAGATAGGATGTGGTGGTGGTGGTGAGGGGGGCTGCAGGCTCACGCAGAGACCAGTGTGTAATATAAAGGTACACTCTGGCACCTTCCTTTGTTGCCCGTCCCTCACTGTTGAGTGACAGGGAGTATAGGCACTGGTCTAACTGACACACTCTGTGGTCTTACTCTGCAGGTCTGCTCACTAGAGCGCTTCCGCTCCCTCCAGGATAAGCTGCAGCTCCTCGAGGAGGCAGTAAGCGTGCATGATGGGAACGTCATCACTGCAGTAAGTGTGAGGCTCACTGTCCGTCCTTCAGTAGTTCCTGAATATCTAGTCGGGACTGACCAAAAAGTCTGGACTGCATGTCCAGAGTCTGGCTTTCTCTCTGAGGCATAGGTCTCTCAGAAAGCTGTACTCCCGCCTTGGGTGGAGGAATATGCATTCTGTGTGGAACTGTTAGTTGTAACCAGAAATGAGAAGGCTGTGTTGTGGCACAGGCACTGTGAGGTAGTTTCTTAGCAGACAGGAGGTAGTGTAGACAGAGTGGGCATGGGCATGTGAGACTGTGAGGTAGTTTCTCAGCCAGTGTGGACACAGTGGGCATGGGCATGTGGACACCTAGGGCATGGCTCAGTTCCAAAAGTCCATCCTTTCTTTCTGTCCCACAGAGGGGGTATGTCTGCCTGCAGTGATCCCTAACACATCGCTGGCCTCATTCCTAGATGTGAGGTGATCAGGGCAGCCTTTGTGAAAGGATGCACAGTCTTTGTCTCTTTTCCTCAAGGTTCTGATCTTCCTGAAGAGGACCCTGAGCAAAGGTGAGCATGGTTCAAAGGAGGTCTCCACTCAGCAGCACATGTGACTTTTATAGCATAGTTCACCAGGATCAAGTCTGCTTCAGAGACAGTTGGGTTGGTCTGGACCAAAGAGCACACATCACATCACATCACATCACACCACACCACACCACACCACACCACACCACACCACACCTCTAAGGGCAGCTTGTAGGGTGGGGGCTATATTAGCTTCCTTGGGAACATGTGTGCTGTGTGTTTGAGAATGTGAGAAGTGCTGCTGTTTGTGTTAAGAATTAAAAGGCAAGGGGATGGATGGCTCAGTGATTAAGAGCACTGATGCCCTTCCAGAGGTCCTGTGTTCGGTCCCCAGCAACCACATGGTGGCTCACAACCATCTGTAATGGGATCTGATGCCCTCTTCTGATGTGTCTGAAGACAGCTACAGTGTACTCATACTAAAAGGCTGACTGAGTAGCTGTGTGCTGCTCCAGAGTAAAGGTTCTCAACCCATGGGGCATGACCCCTTTAGGGTCGAGTGACCCTTTTACAAGGGTTGCAGATGAGATATCCTGCATATTAGATAAGATATGTAAATTATAATTCATAACAATAGCAAAATTACAGTTATGAAGTAACAGTGAAATAATTTTATGGTTGGGGGATCACCACAATATATGGAACTATATTAACAGGTCGCAGCATTGGGAAGGTTGAAAACCACTGCTCAGAGGCAGGTGGATTTCTGAGTTTGAGGCCAGCCTGGTATACAGAATGAGTTCCAGGACAGCCAGGGCTACACAGAGAAACCCTGTCTCGAAAAACCAAAAAAAAAAAAAAAAAAAAAAGAAAACCACTGCTCTAGTGCATAGAGGCTGTTAATGATGGTGGGTGGATGTGCATGAGTGGAGAGGTCACAGACTTGAGTGCTAGGAAACTTGACTTCTCTCTCTACCTAACATGCCAGAGATCCTTTTCCGAGAGCTGGAGGTACGCCAGGTCGCACTGAGACATCTCATTCATTTTCTTAAAGAAATAGGGGACCAAAAGCTGCTTTTAGATCTCTTCAGGTAAGAATTGGGCTTCGGGTCTATGAAGTACATTTTCAGAGCACTTTGGGTTGGAGGTGTGCAAAAAATTGAAGACACTATCCTTTTCCAGAAACACCTAGAAAGCAAGATCTTGAAATGTTCTGGGATAATCATCCCAGCATGTAGTCTGGTGGAATGGCAGTGTTAAGAACCTGGCCCCACAGTCAGACATACGGGGACTGTGTGTGGTTGTTACTTGGTACTCTGATATTTGAGCAAGTCACTATACTTCTTTTTTTTTGTTGTTTTCTTTTTTGTTTTTTCAAGACAGGGTTTCTCTGTGTAGTCCTAGCCGTCCTGGAACTCACTTTGTAGACCAAGCTGGCCTCGAACTCAGAAATCTGCCTGCCTCTACCTCCCAAGTGCTGGGATTAAAGGCGTGTGCCACCACGCCCGGCTTTGTCACTATACTTCTTGAGAGTGGCCTTTTTCCCTTGTAAAATGGAGGTGGT
The DNA here is from genome assembly GCF_900095145.1 of Mus pahari. NCBI lineage: Eukaryota > Metazoa > Chordata > Mammalia > Rodentia > Muridae > Mus > Mus pahari. Next base: position 82,417,867 of record NC_034596.1, on the reverse strand, counting down.
GATGTCTACCACATAGAGTCATAAAGACTGACTGTGTGTTTACTAAGCATTTTTTTAAGACAACCCTTGATTAAAGGTGCCCTCCTCTTATTCAAGTGATGCCAGTGAGAGAGTAGAAAAGGATGAGGAGCTATAGCTTTCCTGTCAGGATTCCCCAGAGAAGTCTCCTGAAAGCCTTAGTATTTGGGCTGCATGGGAAGTGAGGTGTGGGGCTGGGCTGTTTCGAGGCGGCCTTCTACCACCTTCTCTTCTGTTTCATCCCAGTAAATGGGGTGATGTTTTGCCCTTGGACTAAACAGTATGCATGGTTTATCATTTCCTCAATGTCAGAGGTGTGAGGACCTCTGATTAAGTTTTGTGGCCCAGAACAGTGATGAGCAGCTGCCCCACAGACTGATGTGGGAAAGCAGTTTACTTGGTTAGGTCAGAAGGAGTTTACCAAAAAAGACACGCCCACAGAGGCAGGCTCTTTGCTCTCTCTGGCTTTCCTTTCCAGTCAAGGAAGTCTTGTCAAGCACCCTCTGTGCCAAGGCAGTGCTGTTAATTATGGTCTATTCAGAATAAGGAGGAAACAGTTTTACTTTTGAGTGAAGAAACAAACACAGAGGTAGGTGACCATTGGCTAGGGCAGGCTGTATTTAAGCTTTTAGTGCCCTGCTCTGCCTGTTTTACTTACTAAGAACATAGAACAGGGGACAAGTAGATATGAAAGGCAGCAGGTGTCTAAAGGGTAGAGCAGGAGTAGGCGTTACCTCAGTGTGTAGAGGATATGAGGAGAACCGTGTTTCTTCTGGAGCTTGTCTCTTATGCAGGAAATACCGGGAAAGTCAGTAGACTAAACTCTCCTGCTCGCCTTTGCTTTTCCCCAGGTTCCTAGATAGGACAGAAGAACTGGCAGTAAGTATGGCATTTATTTCTATTGGGAATCTCCAGGCATCTAAATCAAAGCCCAGCCCAGCCGCCAGCCCTCCTGCTGATTGTTTTCTGTTGTTTGTTGGTTAGATCTAGAAGATCTAGGAAATGACACTGCCTAGCTTAGTCTCCACACATACACATGATAGTCTATAGTCCAGGAGGACTCTGACAATAAAGAATTTTAGTTTTTAGAGGATATAAATTTCTATTATAACCTGGGGAGAGGTGGTTCAGTGGATAGTGCTAGCATGAGACCCTTATTTTGGATCCCCAGGACCTATGTAAAAATTGAGTGCACTGGGTATGCTTTTGCAAGCCCAGTGTGGAGGCAGTGGAGACGAGAGGATCATAGGGGCTTGCTGGCCAGTCTGTCTGCCTTCATTCTTGTGCAGTGACAGACCTAGGCTCAGAAGACAAGGTGGATGGACTGACGAGATGGTTCAGTAGTTAAGAGTGTGTATTGCTCATGCGGAACACTGGAATTCCATTCCCAGCACCTATATCAGTCAGCTCATAATTACCTGTAACTCCAGCTTCAGGGCATCGGATGCTTTCTGGCTCCTCAGGCATCTGCACTCAAAAACACATGCACACAACTAAAATAAAGCTATAAAGAGATAACACAGAAAACAGTGGAGAAAGAACAGATACTTGCTCCTGGTTCTTATACATACACAAGCCCAGGCAAGTACACACACACACACACATACTTAGTGTTCTCTCTCTCTCTCTCTCTCTCTNTGTGTGTGTGTGTGTGNGAGAGAGAGAGAGAGAGAGAGAGAGAGAGAGCGCATATGCATGCCTCTTTGTGCTCAGATGTGTGCTTAGTTAAGTGTTAGACCTCTTAGTGATATTCCTCTCTCTTTTAAGGATATGTGACAGCTCAAATTTTTTCTCTGTTTTTTTTTTTTTTTTTTTTTTTTTTTTTGTAGCTATCCCATTATCGAGAGCATTTGAACATTCAGGACCCTGAAAAACGAAAAGAATTTCTTAAGACTTGCATTGGGTAAGTATGGGGAAAAGTAGTTTTGTGATAATAAGAGAAGAAAAGAGAATGGGATGGATGGTTCAGAAGGGAAGGCAAACAGTGACTCTCATGGCACTCCTTGTAGGTCATCTGCCTCAGTGGCTCCCGAATCCTAGTTTCCAGCAGAGTTTTCACTGACTGGAAGAAACATGAAAACAATAGGGTCTTCCCCAAAGCTGAACGTATTGAATTAGAAAGACCGTCTTTGTTCCCGAACTCTGGTTCTCACGTATCCTCTCGTTTTGGCAATACAATTATGATAATATTTTAATGATTTATTTATTTTATGTACATTGGCATTTTGCTTTCATGTATGTCATGTAAGGGTATTAGATCCCCTGGAACTGGAGTTACAGATAGCTATGAGCTGCTGTGTGGGTGCTAAGAATTGAATGTGGGTCTTCTGGAAGAGCAGCCAGTGCTCTTCACCTCTGCAGCCCTGGTGATAACTTTTTTTGTGATTTACTATAATAAAATTAAAATGTAAAACTATTTATGGATCTTGAGCATTTTTCTTGTTAGAGTCTGGAATCCCCAAGTCTCAGGGCTACTGCTTTTAGGGCAAGCTTTCATCTAAACACAAGTCCTCATTAAAAACAAGCAGAGGAAGCCACGGGTATTACTGCTCTTCTGACGGGATGCTCACTGCTCTTAGAAGTAACTCATCTTATTTACCTGCCTTTATTATAGGAAAGTGCTTCCATAGGTTAAGCTGAAATGTGCTTCTCAGTATCTATCCATACAGCTACGTAGCCTTTCAGTGTCCCCTGCTTCATTGTTCACACTTGTTTCAGCCATTCCTTATGGAAGGATTTCCAGGGTCACATTTAGAATTCGCTAGTGTATGAAATTCCTAATTGTAATGTTACCAGATAGAGAACTAGGGTTCACACTCCCCTGGGTCAGTGTAATTGATGTCAGGACTTTTTTTTTTTGGTTTTCAAGACAGAGTTTCTCTGTATAGCCCTGGCTGTCCTGGAACTCACTCTGTAGACCAGGCTGGCCTGGAACTCAGAAATCCACCTACCTCTGCCTCTGCCTCCCAAGTGCTGGGATTAAAGGCATGCGGCACCACCGCCCTGCTTTAAGACATAGTTTTGAAGATGGAGTCCTTGACATTTCTGTAGATCAGTGCAATCTTTATTTATTTTCCAACCTACACTATGCTATATAATGTAATTTGCTTTTTAACTATTCTGCTCTAAAAGTAATTAACGATTCAGTAGAGTTCAGCAAGTTCTGTGGACATGTTGATAATGGGTGGTTGTCTCGGCTCTCTAGCTTTGTGACCCACTCACAGATAGCTAACTCCTCAAACAAACTGATTCTCACTCAGCAAAATCACAGGCATTCTGTGGGCTTTGGGAAGATTCCTTTTGCGTTTTCAAAGTCTCTGTCCCCTCCCTCCCTCCCTCCCTCCCTCCCTCTCTTGAAGGAGTATCATGTGGTCCAGGCTGAGTATGGCTTTGATATGTTACTTCACCTGCCTCCGCACTGAGAAAGCTGGGGTGTGGGCATATACCACCTCACCTGGCCTATGCAGTGCTGGCAACTGAATCTGGGGATTCACGCGTGCTAGGCCAGCACTATACCAACTGAGCTTCACCCCCAGCTCCAGTCAGCAAACTTCAAATACAATATCCAGACCAAAGTCTACTCTAGCTTTTCTAGTTACTCTGCCTTAAAGGATGCTGAGAAGGTACATTGAGATCAAACTTGTTAAAAACTGTGAACTCGTAAGGTTTTAGTGATCATTTGATTTGCTTGGGTTTGTTTTGCTTTTCACATAGAAAAAAGTACTAACCTTGTGGCCCTTTATCAGTTTGCCGTTTTCAGCAGAAGACTCTGCGCATGTACAAGACCATTACACACTGCTGGAGCGTCAGATCATCATTGAGGTGAGGCTCCCTGTCTCTACTCTCTGCTTCTGTGCCCAGGCTCTCTTACCTGCCGCTAACCTGAAATTATTTACTGTGTCCTCTAGTCCAGATTTCTTGTGTCATTTCCACTTCCGGAATTTCTCCCCTTCCCTCCCTCCCACCTTCTCTCCCTCTCCCTTCCTTTGGTTTTTTGGATTTTTTTCTTTATTTCATCTTGAGATAAAATATCATGGCGCCTAGACTGACTGGACTGTGTGATGAAGCCGTGAACCCCTGATCTTCCTGCTTTGCCTCCCAGGTGCTGGGATTATAGGCGTGCACTGCCATGCTGAACTGTTGGAAGCTTAGTTAAACTTAAAAATCTATGACCCATTTATGGAATTTAGCCCTCTCTGGGATATCCTAAGCAACTGCTGTAGTAGTGCAGGTGTTTTCCTGCCTCTCCCAGTGGACACTTCTTTTCTCACTTGGCTGACTCCACCACAGGCAAACGACCGGCACCTGGAATCTTCTGGGCAGACTGATGTCTTCCGGAAGCACCCCCGCAAAGCTTCCATTCTCAACATGCCACTAGTGACAACACTCTTCTACGCCTGCTTCTATCACTACACAGAATCTGAGGTACAGGGGGAGTAAGAATGGAGCATTGTTCAATTGTGAGGAATTGTCAGTGGGCTTGTGTAGTTTTCAGAAATCATCCAGAAACTTCTTAGCAAGAGTGAGCCAAGAGGGACAAAGGTTTATGAGGGTTTGTGTAGCCTTATGTGACTGGCATCCTAGCAGAGCACCTGCTGTCTTTGGTGCTGCCTCCCTTAGCAGAAGTAGCATAGAGGAGAGTAGTGTCACTTGGCTGTAGATAGCTCCTATTGCCAAAAAAAAAAAATTTTTTTTTAAAGATTTATTTATTATATATCTAAGTACACTGTAGCTGTCCTCAAACACACCAGAAGAAGGCATCAGATCTCATTACGGATGGTTGTGAGCCACCATATGGTTGCTGGGATTTGAACTCAGGACCTTCTGAAGAGCAGTCAGTGTTCTTAACCGCTAAGCCATCTCTCCAGAACCAAAAAAGAATTTTTAATTTTATGTGTATGGATGTTTATGTTTGTTTTGTTTTTTATTTTGATTTTTGCTTTGGTTTTTCAAGACAGGATTTCTCTGTGTAGCCCTGTCTCTCCTGGAACCTGCTGTATGGTTCAGGCTAGCATCAAACTCGGATCTGCCTGCCTCTGCCTCCTGAGTTCTGGGATTAAAGGCACGTGTATAGGTGTTTTGCCTTCATGTATCTCTGGGTACTGGTGCATACCTGGTACCCAAGGAGACCCAACTGGGTATCTAATCCCTTGGGCCTGGAGTTACAGATGGTTGTAAACTGACATGTGGGCATGGTGGCGCACGCCTTTAATCCCAGCACTCGGGAGGCAGAGGCAGACGGATTTCTGAGTTCGAGGCCGGCCTGGTCTACAGAGTGAGTTCCAGGACAGCCAGGGCTACACAGAGAAACCCTGTCTCGAAAAACAAAACAAACAAAAACCTGACATGTGGATGCTAAGAATTGCAGCCAGATCCTTTGATTTTTTTTTTTTAAGATTTATTTATTATTATACATAAGTACACTGTAGCCGTTTTTGGACGCACCAGAAGAGGTCATCAGATCTCATTATGGGTGGTTGCGAGCCACCATGTGGTCTCTGGGATTTGAACTCAGGACCTTCAGAAGAGCAGTCAGTGCTCTTACCTGCTGAGCCATCTTGCCAGCCCCAGATCCTTTGAAAGAGCAGCCGGTGCTGTTTACCACTGAGTCACCTCTCCAACCCCTTTTTCTTTTTTCCTCTTTTTTTTAAAGTTTGGACTTGACTTAACCCTCACAAGTATGCTTTTCTCTTACTTGGATTAGCAGAAAAACAAAAAGAAAGAAAGGAAAAAAAATCCCAAAAAAACAGAAAAACAAAAAGAAANGAAAAAAATCCCAAAAAAACAAAGAAAAGGAGGGAGGAAGGGAAGACATTTTAGAAGTGGAAATGACACAAGAAGTTTGGACTAGAGGACACAGTGTTGTACTCACTAGTCTTTATGTAGTAGGGTGTGTGGTGTTCCATCAGACCTGATGAGACTTTTCTCATAAAGTGATAATCTGAGTTTAAAGCCTCTACAATTTACACAGAGAGTATGTGTAATAAAGAAGAAAATGAGGGATTTGGGGATTTCACTGAAGTTCTTCTCCATTTCATCCTAGGGAACCTTCAGCAGTCCCGTTAACCTGAAGAAAACATTCAAGGTAACACTGCGTTGGCTGGCTTATGCAGCGGTGCCAGAGCACTGCATGCAGTGTGTGGTACTTGGTAGCCTAGACACTGGTTTCAAAAGTCAGTGGGAAGTGAGAGGAAACTTCAGTGTTACACTGTACATCAGTGTGGGGCTTGGAAGATGAAGGGTCTTTGGTGATTGCAAACTTGGGTTCTTTTAAGGATCAGGATCAGTATCAGCAAATACATATGTTTTTCTAAAATGTTAAAGCATTTCATGAATGCATTTCTACATCTTGTTACTGTGTCCTGGTTTCTGCTCTTAGATCCCAGACAAGCAGTATGTGCTGACAGCCTTGGCTGCGCGTGCCAAGCTGAGAGCCTGGAATGACGTTGATGCCCTGTTCACCACTAAGGTGGGTGCCCTGACCCTGTGTTCGGAGGCCTGTGGAGAGAGAAGGCCTTCATAGGTCTCCTAAGTCCCTGGGGTCAGTGAGGCTTCTTCAGTCCCTGTTTCCAAAGTTTTAAATGAAGGGAAAATTTGAGAGAGGAGTGCAATGGCCACTGCTGTGCTGACTGATTTATTAGCATTTTCATGTACTAAATACATGGATTTATCTCATAACCATTTGAAAGTAAACTTTATGTTCAACACCTTTCCCTTTAATATTAGTATTTGTCTCATAAGTATTACGTCTTAAGACATTTACTTTTCTTGAAGTGTAAGAATCTACAGTGATGTTTTTTCTAAGATTTACTTTTATTCTATGTGCATGACATTAGCCTGTATACCTAGGGAGGTAGGAAGAGGGAATTGAAGTCCCTAGAACTAGAGTTATAGTTGGCTGTGAGCCACCATGTGGGTGCTGGGAATTGAACCTTGCTCCTCTGGAAAACCAGCTAGTGCTCTTCACTACCATCTCTCCAGCCCCAAGAAATTTAGTATTAGTAAAATTATATTATCATAAATATCTGCCATATATACATCACTTTTAAATTAGCTCATTACTGCTTTTAGGGTTTTGTTTGTTTTGTTTTGCTTTTGCTTTTAGATTTATGTCATTCATTGTACCATGTAAATGAGAATTATAGATAGTTGTGGGCCACCATGTGGGTTTTGGGACTTGAACCCAGGGCTTCTACAAGAGCAACAGATACTCTTAATTTCTGAGCCATCTCTCCAGCCCCTGGTTTTAATTTTTATATTTACATATTTTAATTTTATATTTAATTTATTAGGATCCAATATAATCTATCTAATCTTTGGATATGATTTTATTCTCTCTCTCTCTCTCTCTCTCTCTCTCTCTCTCTCTCTCTCTCTCTCTCTCTCTCTCTATATATATATATATATATATATATATATATATATATATATAATATGTGTGTATATATATGTATGCATATATATACATAATGTACATATGTATATGCTTACATATATATATACATATACATATATATAAGTATAATAAAGTGTGTAGTATGGAATTTTGGTTTATATAATGGAATGATTACTATAGTTCATACACTAATAGCATCCATCCTACATCATCCTGTTATGTATGTGTGTATGCATGCATGTACGCACAGTTTTCTTTTTCAGGATTGGTTTGGTTATTTGAGATGAGACCTTTTGTGGTTCCATACAAGTTGGTTTAAAAATCTAAATATAGCTGGGCGTGGTGGCTCATGCCTTTAATCCCAGCACTCTAGAGGCAGAGGCAGGCAGATTTCTGAGTTCAAGGCCAGCCTGGTCTATAGAGTGAGTTCCAGGACAGCCAGGGCTACACAGAGAAACTCTTGTCTCAAAAAACCAAAAAAAAAAAAATCTAAATACATTTTTTCATTCTAGCTTTGAGAATTTTCTGATTTTTCTTCTTATTTATCAGTTAGTTATATTAACTACTAAAGCAAAACACACTCATAGAAAAATTAACACTGTATACAAAAGTCCATGAGGCTGAGAGGGCAAGGGCTGTGCCTGTGGTCATGGAGAGCAGAGCTGGAGTCACTGCCCAGCACAAACACTTAAGAAGAGGTTCCATTTTCACTGTCTCCATGTTCCAACCTCATTCAGGGAAAGTCCTGTTGTCAGTAGCTTTCTAGATCCTACTGTATGAGTTTACAAATAAATAATTCCATATACATGTAAAGATGGAGAAGTAGAATTTTTTTATACTTAGAAACTTATGGTGTATATGTTATTCATTACTTGTTCCATTTTGGAACATTTCACAGACTCTTTCCATGCGTTACTGTCAAGATCAAAGACTATTTTATATGTCTTACTCTTTTGGTAGAATATTCCTTGTCTTTTCTAAGAAAGTTCATCTCTCACGGTTTCTCTACCCCTCACATCTTCCTGTCTCTCTACCATGCTTCTCTGATATGACCATGAATGACACATGAGCCAGTGTGTTAATGATGTCTGACCCACCTGTTGCTGCCCTTTCCTCCAGAACTGGTTGGGTTACACCAAGAAGAGAGCACCCATTGGCTTCCATCGAGTTGTGGAAATTTTGCACAAGAACAGCGCCCCTGTCCAGGTAATGGCTCTGAAAAAGAGCTAGTGGTGGGATGTGAGCTATCCTCATGTTCTTAATGGTGGCCCTGTGGCTGTGTGGGGCCTGACAGAAAAGGACAGAGAGGAACAAAGTAATTTCAGACCCTCTTTGAGGAACAGCTACTGTGTTTAGTCGTATAGAGACCTATGTACTGTTCAGATAATTGAGAAGAATTCCCTGTAGGCCTAGGAGCAGTAGGCCTACCCTGGCCCATCTCTAGATCATTGTGGCCTGTGGATCTGGCTGCAGGGTAAGGAGCACTGTTCTTCCCTTGTCTCCTGAGGTCGCGGGGCAGTGCTGCTCAGCGTGCCCACTCCCACTGTAAAGCTGGGTTTCACAGTGGTTGTGCAGACACCGGGTACTGAGTTCTTTCTTGTTTACAGCTTACCTTTTCTACCCAGGGGGCCCTGTGCTTCTGTCATTCATCAGAGTACTTTTTCCTACAGATATTGCAGGAATATATCAATCTGGTGGAAGATGTGGACACCAAGTTGAACTTAGCTACTAAGTTCAAGTGCCATGATGTCGTCATTGATGTGAGTCTGCAAGAAGGGAGAACCCTGAGGGACCAGAACCCTTAGGTCCTGGGTGAAGAGTCAGAGATACAGCCTTTTGTCCCAGATCCTGAAATGCTTCCAGCGGCTTTGACTGAACAGACACAATAGTCTGGCAAGAATTAGTTTGGAGACCAACACTCCTGTATTGTTTTCCCAGACTCCGGACTGAATTCTCAGCTTTTAGTTTTTTGAAGTCATTAGAACTAAATGAAGCTATGTAAGCTCTATAACCATCTCTCCAGCATGGGGTTCTATGGGTGCTTTATACGCATCATCTTACTCTCATCTGCTGTCTTTTTCTTGAGCCCAGGGGCAAAGAAGCAGTGGCAGAAAGTGAGTTACTTATAGAGAAGGCTTAGTAGGAATTTTGATTGTGTTTTTGTGTACAGACTTGCCGAGACCTGAAGGATCGTCAGCAGTTGCTTGCATACAGGAGCAAAGTAGATAAAGGATCTGCTGAGGAAGAGAAAATCGATGTCATTCTCAGCAGCTCGGTAAATTACCCTCCAGTCAGCCTAGGAGAATGTTCACAAAGTAGCATCAAGTGTATGCTCCCAAGATCTAGGCAAATGCACTTAGCTGAGCCACATGGATACAAGACTCACATGTGGGCTGAAGGAGCAAAAGTACTATTTTTGAACAGTAGAAATCACTTTTGAGATATGAGTTTCAGGCTAGTAAGAGACTCTGTTTCAAAAAACAAGGTAGAGCCGGGCAGTGGTGGTGCATGCTTTTAATCCTAGCACTTAGGAGGCAGAGGTAGGCGGATTTGGGGCCAGCCTGGTCTACAGAGTGAGTACCAGGACAGCCAGAACTACACAGAGAAACCCTGTCTCAAAACAACAAAAACAAAAACAAAACAAAACAAAAAACCCAAGGTAGATAGCATCTGATACATGAGGTTGATCTGTCCTTAGCCCATGTGCATCTGTACACACAGAGAGTTAAAAAATACTGAAGTGAGATATGAAGACCTCAGCATGGAGTGTGACTGTGGTGCACTGATCATCATTAGAGATCAGGAATGACAGCACATGGTAGAGACTCAGAAGCCAGGCCTATGATCCCTCTAAGTCGTGGCTGTGACTTGCCTGTTGGAAATAAGAAAATGAAATAGAAATCCCAGCACTTGGGAGGCAGAGGCAGGCAGATTTCTGAGTTTGAGGCCAGCCTGGTCTACATAGTGAGTCCCAGGACAGCCAGGGCTACACAGAGAAACCCTGTCTTGAAAAAAAAAAAAAAGAAAAAGAAAAAGAAAGAAAATGAAATGAAATAGAATTAGCTGTTTCGGAAGGGTTATCCATATGAAATCACTGAGCTTTTCATTAACATAGAACTTAATATTAGGTATTTGATACCTGTGCTTAGTCACCTAATACTAGTGAAGCTTAGCACTAAGGAGGGCAAAGTCAGATTAATGCTCTAAACTGGCAATCTGTACAGTACAGAACACGTATTTAATCTTTCTCTGGGTAAATGAACTCCCACATGCTAAAAGGAAAATTCTTTGGGCTAAGGTGATGGTTAATCAATAAAGTACTTGCCATGTATACACAAAGATCTGAGTTTGGGCCCCAGCACCCACATAAAGGCTGGACATGTGGCATGTGCTTGAATTCCCAGCACTAGGGAGGCAGAGGCAGGCAGATCCCTGGGGCTCACTGGTCAGCCTAGACTAATTGGCAAGTTCCAGGCTAGTAAAAGCCTTTTTCAAAAAACAAGGTAAAAAAAAAATAAAAAAATAAATAAAAATAAAAATTAAAAAAAAACAAGGTAGATAGCATCTGATACATAAGGCTGATCTCTCTCTGTGCACACAGAGTTAAAAAATAACTCTTTGCTAGTGCATGTCCACAGTCCCTCACACTTGCAGGTTAAGGCAGGAGGATCAGGAGTTTGAGGTTAGACTGCAATATATACTGCGTTCCAGGCTAGACTGAGCTACATAGAGATACCTTGCCCCAAACAGACAAACTCAACAGTCCCAATTCCATTCTTATTTTCATTTCCTCTCCCTCACTGTAGTGGTAAGTGATAACTGATCATGCCTTCCTTGTCTGCTTTTTCACAGCAAATTCGGTGGAAGAACTAAGGGTCCTTTGCTACCCTGAAGCCTGCCTCACTTCTTACTTTTCTTTCTGCCTATGAAAACAGAGAGCTCTCTTCTTAGGAGAGTCACAGCATTCTACACGTGAGCCTGTCATTCACAGGCAGTGCCTGCTGGTTTGGGGACAGAAACCAGCCTTTGAGCACATGTATCTTCAGATTGAACTGTCCAGGGGATATTACTCACAGGCCAGTAGCTAAAGGCTTTGACTCTCAAGAAAGATGCTCTGCACCAGTGCCTGTGGAAAGGTGGGAGCCCATCCTGGGCAAGATGCCTGTGCTCAGAGAAAAGTGACCACTCCAGAAACAGTCGGAACTAAGCCACAGGTGTCTGGGGATCGTTGTGACATTCCTCTGTCCTTTCGGCTGTTCTTACCCAGAACCCGGGGTTGGGCATGTACATTTCTGCTCTAAAGGAGTCAGCACAGAACGAAATTGACTCTTCAGGGGCCTCAGAAAGGGATATCAGTATTGCTCAGGACCTGCTGGAAACCAGACCCAAGTTCTCAAGACACAGAGCCACTCATCAATGACAGACACTTCCTAGACATTGTGTACCTTCAGCCAGTATCAACCTGCTGTCACTGTCAACTTTGTGTAGGGACGTGTGAGGGACATAGGGTCCCTCTCACACCTGCACACTGTCCGGGCGGTGAGCCATCTTCTTCGGCAATGTCCTCTGTTTCTGTGTCGATACAGTCTTACATGGAATTCAGATTCACCAGTGCTGGGGCGCTTTTTCAGGCAAAAATCATTTCACCAGAAGCAGCCACAAGTAGCACCTTGTTTAGATATCTCCGTAGAGGCCCTGTTAGCCTGCTGGGAACTTGAGCAGTGTTCCATTCTGCCCTGTGCCTCCCTGAACTGGATTTTCCTGACATGCCTACACTCCTAATAAAACTTGCATTCCTGGTACCTCCTCTTCCCCATCTGGTTACTTAGTCCATAATGATGATGTATTTGCACCTCTGACTGTCAGCAGCCTGTCATCACATTATAGTGTCACAGTATCCCAACAAGGCAGGAGGGTATGGTTAATAGCACTAGTATAAGACACAGAAGACCTGAGTTCTTGCCTCAGCAATCCTGCTGACAAACCAGTACTAGGGAGAGGGCCCTTATTCTGTGGACCCATCTTCATCTGTAGAAAAGTAGGACCAAAGTCTGACTGTGGCATTCTGGACTCTGACAGGTGGGTGAAGGGGAAGGAAACCAGGTAATGTACACAGCATGCAGCATGCTCTAGGCTTAGCTAGAGGCAGTCGGAGCTGCAGGAAACATTTGGCAATGTCTGAAGGCACTTTTTACTGTCAAACTTGGGAGTGTGCTGCTAAATATCCAGTCATGCACAGGACAGGTCCCCACAGCAAGGGATTATCCTGCCAAAAACATTAGTAACAGCAGTGTTTAATCCTGCTTTGGGGGGTCCGTGCCTTTCACCAAGTTTGAAGATCTGAGTTTAATCATTAGACCCCACCATGGTACAAATTGAGAACTGACTCATATAAATTGTCTTTTGACCTTTACATGTCTGTCTGTGCACACACTATGCATACAGATGATAAAGATTTCTACTTTAAAGGGATCTTCTGCATTTTGCAGTCCTCCACATTACCAGGTAGCCTCATACTTCATTACTATCCCCAGTGTCCTTTCTTAGTGTTGAAGAAGTGGCTTTAATTTGTTATCGTATCAGACTGGAGAAGCAGAACCACTGGCGGTGCAGATAGTTAGCTATCCAACCTCCTGGTATACTTTGTTACAGGGATTTGATTCCAGTCAAGATGGTGGCTAACAGTCTGTATAAAGTGGTTGCTTTAGTTACTGGTGATAGACTGAATTTTTCAGGGAGGAAGGTGAGACAGGAAGATAACTATAAAGTTAGGGACACGGGGCTTGGCTAGAACTGAGAGTTACTGTTGTGATGAAACACCATGACCAAAGCAAGTTGGGGAGGAAAGGGTTTATTTAGATTACACTTCTATATCACTGTTCATCAATGAAGTCAGGACAGGAACTCAAAGGGCAGGAACCTAAAGGCAGGGGCTAATGGAGAGGTCATGGAGGAGCACAAGTCACTGGCTGGTTTGTTCTTCATGGCTTGCTCAGCCTGTTTATAGAATCCAGGACCATCAACCCAGGGATGGCACCACCCACAGTGGTCCATCTCCCATCAATCACTTATTAAGAAAATGCCTTATAGCTGAATCTTACATTTCCCTTCCTTCAGATAACTCTAACTTGTGTCAAGTTTACATAAAACCACCGAGCACAGAGGCTAGGATGCATGCCTGCAACCTCAGTAGAGTAATACATTGCAGGGGCAGTTGGTGGTCTTTGTCATGGAATTGAATATGACTTGGCCCAGGAGTGAGTCCTAAAGAAAGGTCTGGAACAGTTGGAGCAGTTACAGGTCTAGTGACTGAACTACACCAAGACATCCAACCAGGTAAGTAAGCCGGGTGGTGGTGGCACAGGAAGGTCTGGAACAGTTGGAGCAGTTACAGGTCTAGCGACTGAACTACACCAAGACATCCAACCAGGTAAGTAATGATGTGTGACATTGCAACTCAAAGCAGGAACTGGGTGCTATCTCATTTCCACATTGTAGATTCTTCACAACATCCCTTGTGGTTCTCTCTAACCAGAAACATACAAGGAAGGGATTCTGGAAAGCATTTTGGTCTAACCAAGTTGCCATGTTACAAAGCTGTAACACTGAATCTCCTTTTTTGAGAATGTACAAATGTGTCTAAAATTGATGTCTGCAGGATGCTGTATTAGTCATACAGGTCTGGCAGGTTTTGAATTCCTCTTTCCTTCAGAATAGGAAACATCCTACTATGTCCATTTCTATAAGAGGGGACTAGAGAAGCCAAACATAAAAGGTGACAAATGGTGCGACTTATTTTTATGAATTATCTGAACTACATAAATCTGTATGTAGGAATCAATAGTGGTTCCAGGAGTTTGGAAGTGGAGAGGAGTGGGGAGTCAAGGCTTAATGCGAATAGGATTTCTTTTATAGTCAGGGCTGGAGAGATGGGTCATTGGTTCAGAGCACTGACTGCTTGTGGTGGTTTGTATATGCTTGGCCCAGGGAGTGGCACTATTAGATGAGGCCTTGTTGAAGTAGGTGTGTCACTGTGGGTGTGGGCTTTAAGAACCTGTCCTAGCTTCCTGGGAGCCCATCTTCTCCTGTTTGCCTTTGGAATGAGATGTAGAATCTCAGCTCCTCCTGCACCATGCCTGCCTGGATGCTGCCATGCTCCTGGCTTGATGATAATGGACTGAAGCTGTGAACCTGTAAGCCAGCCCCAGTTAAATGTTGCCCTTATAAGAGTTGCCTTGGTCATGGTTTCTGTTCACAGCAGTAAAACCCTGAGATACTGCTTTTACAGAAGTCTTGAGTTCAATTCCCAGCAACCACATGGTGGCTCACAACCATATGTAATGTGTAATGTAGTCCAATGCCTTCTTCTAATGTGCCTGAAGACAACTACAGTGTAGTCATATAAATAAAATAAAAAATCTTAGAGAAAAAAATAAGATAGTCATATAACATTCTGAATGTACTACTGAATTGTTCATTTTCTTTTTTTTAATTGTTTTTTTTAAAGATTTATTTATTATATATAAGCACACTGTAGCTGTCTTCAGACACACCAAAAGAGGGCATCAGATCTCATTACAGATGGTTGTGAGCCACCATGTAGTTTCAGGATTTGAACTCAGGACCTCTGGAAGAGCAGTCAGTGCTCTTAACCACTGAGCCACCTCTCCAGCCCTGAGTTGTTCATTTTCAAATGATTAATTTTATGTTAGATGAATTTCACCACAGTTTTTTCAACCTGAAGAGATTTGAGATTTTGAGTAGCTTTCATCTTTGATTTCAGCCTCAGTTGCTACAAGACTGGTTATTGACCATAAAGAGAAAGGGTACTACGAAGGGCTAGAGTAGCTGTGAGGTAGAGTGCTTACCCAGCCACCGAAAGGCTACGGGTTAAGCCCTCAACACTGCAAGCTTCTTTTGAGTGTTATGGGACGTCTCTTGTCTCAGCTTCATAGGACACCGAATTGAGGATCATATTTAATGAGTCACTATCTCGGAGAAGGGCTGGCAGTATTGCCCGGCACACACAGGTCCTGGTTCAGTCCTAGGTACCACAGGGAAAAAAAATTTAAATAAGTATCTTGGTTTATGTTATTTTGGGGTGGGGGGGCGTGGCAGGGGGAGCACAACACAACATGGAGGATTCTCTTTTTCACCATTAGGTGGGTTTTGGAAATTGAACCCAGGTTACTAGGCTTGCTTGTAAAGTATCTTTACCCACTTAACATCTCATGGATTCTGTCAATTTCTTTTTTTTAAAGCAATGCTAAGATCTATATGATACTCCCATTTGTAAGAGAATATAGAAATCAGCAGCAGAATCTTCTATAGGAAAAACAAGTCCCACCCTGGCCTGGTTTAGCATTCCAACAATGAAAGGGACCATGTCCTCCTGGCAGCCAGGCCAGGAAAGTGTGCAGGCATGTCTTGCCCCTTTAAGACCAGAGGCTAAGGCCAGGCAGTGGTGGCGCATGCTTTTAATCCCAGCACTTGGGAGGCAGAGGCCAGCCTGGTCTACAAAGTGAGTTCCAGGACAGCCAGGGCTACACAGAGAAACCCTGTCTCAAAAAACAAACAAAAAACAAAAAAGAAACAATAACAACAACAAGACCAGAGGCTGAATGAACTGGTTGCTAAGGAGTCAAAATGACAACTCTTGGGTAGCTCCTTCCTTATGTAGTTTCCACCTGCCCAGACCAGAAGTCCCAAGGAGTAAAGCATGTCTCTGTAGTGAGAGGTATATGTAGACGAAGTTGTATATGTCTAGACAGTTTCTATGCTCAGAGTGCCCATGCTGTAGATAAGGGATCAGTGATTAAGCGCTTTTCTACCCTACAGGGAACACAGAGTTTACTGGAAGTAGAGGTTTCCCTTAAAGTGAGATCCCGTGTAATCAGCAATATTCCCGAAGTTCAAGCAATAGAAGGGAAAAGCTCCCAGATGAGAACACCCCTGAAACCTGTTGCTCTCGTAACTCCAGCTGAAAAACATACCTGTAGTCAGTACAGATCAATATTACTGTGAATTTCTTTTCAGGTTTCATGAATCCAGGATAGTGATTAGGGAGTAATTAGGAAACCTCTGTGGCCCCATTCCAACAGAGATGTGAACTGCCAAGTTCAGAATCTGGAAGGAGAATGGTGCCGAAGCCCACCACCGTGAGGACTCATGAGCTGGTCACACATATCACCATACTTAATCCCTTCTGCCTGAACCCCTGTTCTCCAGAATGGAGAGTCATGTTGTTTGGTATCCGTTACTGCAGGAGCTGGTGCTTTGGACGTGGAAATGGAAATGCTAGATGACCTTGAGTCTCTGAGGTTTGAGTATGGGATTCCAGAGGAAGAACGTTACTGGCTGTACTTACAGGGCCGTTATCGCGGATTGATGATCAAGGGCTGTGCCCATGCAGCCTTCTTCTGCAAAATGTTCTCGGCTTTGAAGTAAGCTATTTGAAGAAGAGAGAAAAGTACCACTGCTCCGAACCCAGGGGCTTGGGCTTTGTTTTTTTGTTTTGTTTTGTTTTGTTTTTAAGATTTATTTATTTTAATTTATATGAGTACACTGTAGCTGTCTTCAGACACACACCGAAGAGTGCATGGGACTCCGTTACAGATGATTGTGAGCCCCCCATGTGGTTGCTGGGAATTGAACTCAGGACCTCTGGAAGTGCTCTTAACCACTGAACCATCCATCTCTCCAGCCGGGAATTTGTTCTTTATATTGAAGGTTCACTATGGGGGGGAGAATTGTTTGTGTACCCTTTCCAACCCACATTCTGTTGCTTCTGGTCTGAAGTGACCAGAAATATCCATACAAGGGTGTCTTGTGTATACACAGTAAAGTTGGACTAGTGTGATTTCTACTAAGAGGACAGGGTGATTTACTTCATTCATTTATTCGTGCATTTACTCTCCCAAACTACCAGCTGTCCTTCCTTCCACAGCACTGATGACCAGTCGTTATTGGTCTGTTGCTTCAAAGAGAGGTAGTTATTTCTTCTGAGACAGACCTAATAGTGGCTGATAGGAAAGCCATATGGGATTTTGCTGTCCCTACAAGCCAGATAACTTGCTTAAAACCAAGAATATTGGGCCAGGTGGTGGTGGCACACGCCTTTAATCCCAGCACTTGGGAGGCAGAGGCAGGTGGATCTCTAAATTCAAGGCCAGCCTGGTCTACAGAGGAGTTCTAGGATAGCCACAGCTACACAGAGAAACACTCTCTCAAAAACACAAAAACCAAAACAGAACATTAGTAAGGAGCTAAGAGACGACTCGATGGTGAAGAGCACTGACTGGTCTTTCAGAGGTCTTAAGTTCAATTCCCAGCAACCACATGGTGGCTCACAACAATTTTTAATGGGATCTGATGCCTATGTCATGCAGGCATACATACAAACAAAGCACTCTAAATAAATAAATCAATAAATCTTAAAATCTAAAAACATAAACAAAACTGACAAACGTTTATCTAAACTAAGAAGAAATAAACCAAGTAACAGTCAGACATGGAAGAGAAGCTCTGACAGCCAGTGGCACAGGAAAGGATTGTCAAGAGATTGCATTAGAAACATCCAAGTGTTAGAAAATCTTAACACTTGTAAA
>NC_034596.1:82380632-82398846 GCF_900095145.1 Mus pahari | reverse complement strand
ACACACACACACACACACACACACACACACGCGCACACACACATGTCCTGCACCTGCAGCATGCACACAAACACACACACGTGCACATGTCCTGCACCTGCAGCACGTACACACACACACACATACACACACACGCACACATGTCCTGCACCTGCAGCACACACACACACACGCACATGTGTCCTGCACCTGCAGCACCCATACATACACACACACACATGTCCTGTACCTGCAGCACGCACACAAACACACATGCACACATGTCCTGCACCTGCAGCACGTGCACACACACACACACACGACCTGCATGTGCAGCACACATGAAAAAAGTTAACAATTCCTTTCAAACTCTAGCAAAAATAAATAAATAAAGAGGGAACATTTTCAAACTTATTTTAGAGGCCAGCATTACCTTAATACTACAATGAAGGATACTGTGAGAGAGGTAGGTACCAACCAGTATCCTTCACACTTGAGTATTGATGTGAAAATCTTCAACAAAATATTAGCTAACTGAATTCAAGATTACATTAAAAAGATTATGTACTGCTCAGCAGTGGTGGCATATCCCTTTAATCCCAACACTCAGGAGGCAGAGGCAGGTGGATCTCTGTGAGTCTACAGATCTATAACCTACAGAGAGAGCTCCAGGATAGTCAGGGTTGTTACACAAGAAACCCCGTCTCAAAAAACCAGTCGATCGATCGATAGAAAGATAGATAGATCCAATAAATAACAGACAAACAAACAAATAATAGGTAAAAAGGTTATGCACCATGAAGAAGTGGAATTTATTCCTGAAATGCAAGGATATTTCAACATGCAAAATCAGTCAGTGTGTGTAATACATTGATATCTAGAAGGTTGACTAAGGTAAGATTTCTTCTTTTTTTAATATTTATTTATTTATAATATATTTACATTTCAAGTGTTATCCCCTTACCCAGTTTCCCCCTCCCTGAAACCCCCTATCCCATACCCCCTCCCCCTGCTTCTATGAGGGTGTTCCTCCACCCACCCACCCACTCCCTCTGCCCTGCCCTCAATTCCCCCACACTGGAGCATCTGTCAAGCCTTCATAGGACCAAGGACCTCTCCTCCCATTGATGCCTGACAAGGCCATCCTCTGCTACATATGCAGCTGGAGTCATGTGTACTCCTTGGTTGGTGGCTTAGTCTGTGGAAGCTCCCAGGGTCTGGTTGGTTGATATTGTTGTTCTTCCTATGGTGTTGCAAAACCCTTCAGCTCCTTCAGTCCTTTCTCTAACTCCTCCATTGGGGACCCAGTGCTCAGTCCAATCAATGGTTGGCTGTGAGCATCTGCCTCTGTATTTGTAAGGCTCTGGCAGGGCCTCTCAGGAGACAGCTATATCAGGCTCCTTTCAGCAAGTCTTTCTTAGCATCCACAATAGTGTCGGAGTTTGGTGACTATATCTGGGATGAATCCCCAGTTGGGACAGTCTCTGGATGGCCTTTCCTTCAGTCTCTGCTCTGCACTTGGTCTCCATATTTGCTTCCGTGAGTATTTTGTTCCCCTTTCTAGGAAGGACCGAAGCACCCACACTTGGGTCTTCCTTTTTCTTCAGCTTCATGTGGTCTGTGAATTCTATTTTGGGTATTCGGAGCTTTTGGGCTAATATCCACATATCAGTGAGTGCATACCATGTGTGTTCGTTCTTTTGTGATTGGGTTACCTCACTCAGGATGATATTTTCTTTCTTTCTTTTTTAAGATTTATTTATTTTATGTATATGAGTACACCATTGCTCTCTTCAGACACACCAGAAGAGGGCATCAGATCCCACTACAGATGGTTGTGAGCCACCATGTGGTTGCTGGGAATTGAACTCAGAACCTCTGGAAGAGCAGTTGGTGCTCTTAACCACTGAGCCATCTCTCCAGCCCAGGATGATATTTTCTAGGTCCATCCATTTGCCTAAGAATTTCATGAAGTCATTGTTTTTAATATCTTGAGTAGTACTCCATTGTGTAAATGCACCACATTTTTTTAAAAAGATTTATTTATTTATTATATGTAAGTACACTGTAGCTGTCTTCAGACACTCCAGAAGAGGGCGTCAGATCTTGTTATGGATGGTTGTGAGCCACCATGTGGTTGCTGGGATTTGAACTCTGGACCTTTGGGAGAGCAGTCGGGTGCTCTTACCCACTGAGCCATCTCACCAGCCCTGCACCACACTTTCTGTATCCATTCTTCTGTTGAGGGACATCTGGGTTCTTTCCAGCTTCTGGCTATTAGAAATAAGGCTGCTATGAACATAGTAGAGCATGCGTCCTGAGGTAAGATTTCTTTAATCCAGGTTTTTGTTTCCAATGATGAAAGAATTTATAGATGTAGACAAAAGACTAGAAAGCAAAGATTCCTTTGGAAAAAGATGTACTTGAGAATGTGTGTGAGCAACCTCCTGTATGGGGACCACACTGGGAACTGTTATCCCAGCTGTTCCTTGTAGACTTAAGATACAGACAAGAGAGGAGTGTTTATGCAAATCATCTGACTAGGTCCAGCTTTTATGATACTTAACTCATATGCCCTTTCCTGGGGTATGCTACTGTGCCTCCCAGCTTCCCATTTTCATTATCTGTAACATACAGATGGTGGCTATCTTGGTTGTCTGCTGGGCATTCCTGTGAGGTATTATCCTAATCAAATGATTTGAAGCAGAAAGACCCAGCCAACACCTGAAGAAGAGCCCAGAGAGAGACTTGGCTTTTAGTCTGATTGCCCTCATTCTCAGTTTGGTCATCCTTGTGCTGGTGCCAGTATTTAAATCCAACTTCTCCAGGATTCCAGACTGAAGATCAGAGGCTCAGCAGGGTGCTCCCACTGTCTGATTGGACTGTGGAGATAAACTCATGGATATCTCCTCGTGGACTGAATAGTGATTACATTCTCAGCCTTTCTGTTATGAGACAGGCATTGTTGGACTACCAAGACCACGTTCTGTAAACTAGTCTAAGAAGTCACACATGTGTACATATGCACTCACACGTGAGCGCACACACACATACTTTATCTGTTCCTTTAGAGAACCCTGATACAAAATGCATTAGTGATTTGAAGCCATAGGACTTTCACAATGTGTCAATTTTCCTTTAATTACCCTTATTAGTTGAGTACCAGGAGTGGAAGGTAATGTACCAGTCCCCAGAAGAGAGTATTAGGGAACTGCACATGCCCAAGAGTTTGGTTGTTTATGGTGATTTTTAAAATCCAGGAGAACGTCATAGAGATGAAGTCTCTTTCTTTTCTATTTACATGACATAGAGAGTGACTTGCCTTCATTTTGTGTAATGGAAGAGTTAGTCACAGTGTCTGATTTCTGACTTTCTGCCTAGAGACCCTTTTGCAACACCACATTAACTGAAGGAAAGACCAATGTCACATGATTTCAGTCAGTGCAGAAAACTTAGTAGATGAAAGTCAGTGGTTTGCCAGGATCACAATAATCATCAGCTGGAGGTAAATTACTTCCGTGTACTAACAGTCATATACAGAAAGCCCGAGGCAGTGTTATATTCAAAGCTGAATGCTGAAAACCAGAAACAAGGTGAGGATGCCCACTTTCAGCACCTCTATTCTATTCACTATAGTCCTGGGAGTCATAACTGATGCAATTAGGCTTTTTTTTTTTTTAAATAGGCAGTGGTGGCACCCACCTTTATTTCAGGAGGCAGAGGCAGGTGGGGAGGGGAAACAGGCTGTTCAGGATATAAAGTTTCTGCTTTGCAAGGATGCAAAGGGCCTAGAAATATGCACAGACTCAAACATACTGTGTACTTAAGTTGGTGATTATGCACTCTAGCTGACAATTGTCTACCCAGAACATAGGCCAAAAAGTTCAGAGAATTAGTGAACATAACCATATGATGCATAACAGTCACAGTGATGTTTAAAGTCAGTGAAATACAAAATATACAGACTTCATGTTTAAGGATCCGGGAAAATGCAAGAAACAAACAAACAAACAAAAAAGTTTTCATCCAGTTTTGGAGCCTTGGAAAAGGAATGTACTTTTTCAGGACAAAGCTTTTAATCCCTAGTAAGGTCATATAAACAGCTTCCAACCCAAATGTCTTGTTTCTGAACTATTATGTTGACTTTGGCCTTCCGCTTGAAAAAATTAAAGAACCTGAAATACTGCTGCAGAAAACTATAGCATGGGGCTGGAGAGATGGCCCAGCGGTTAAGAGCACTGACTCTTCTGAACGTCCTGAGTTCAAATCCCAGCAGCCACATGGTGGCTCACCATGTGTAATGAGATCTGACTCCCTCTTCTGGTGTGTCCAAAGACAGCTACAATGTCCTTACATATAATAATAATAATAATAATAATAATAATAATAATAATAATAAATGAATCTTTGGGCCGGAGCGAGCAGGGCTGGAGGGAGCAGAGGTCCTGAGTTCAATTCCCAGCAACCACATGATAGCTCACAACCATCTGTACAGCTACAGTGTACTCATATACATAAAGTAAATAAATCTTTTTTATAAAAGAAAACTATAGCATATATACGCATTTATGTGTGTCTGGTCATTCTCCAGCAACTTATTACAGAATCTGCCACGCACAATACATCCCCGGACTGTGTCATTTGATAACGCTGCTACTGAGGATGATATACTAACCGTGGGCATCATTGGATGTGGCCACCTTGGAAAGCAGCTGACTAACGTATTGCTGAAAACCGTCCCTATCCCTGCCGAGAACCTGCAGATCTCCACTAGGAGGCCAGAGTCCCTGGGTGAGGAGCAGTGAATGCTGGACAGTGGGCGTGGGGCTGTGTAGCATTAACAAAGCCATCTTAAAAGGTGCCTTCCTTGTTGGCTAAGATGACTTTTCTCCACTTACTATATCTGTCCCTTCTTGGTGCAAAGTACCTTTCTCTGGGTATAAGATATTATGTGTGTGTGTGTGTGTTTCATATAGTATTTAAATCTAACTGGAATATCGGTGTAGAAAAAAAAAAGTTACCAAATATTTACATTTGGCCTTCTATTTTAAAAAACTGTCATCTGAGTACAAACATATTTACAGTGATTCTAGGTGTTGACCAATGTGATAGAAACAAGAACAGTGATTGCCTTTTGAGGAAGTGGAGTGAAGAAGGAGCCCAAAGAACATTCTGGGGAAAAGGAAATACTTTACATCTAGGGTAGTGGTTCTCAACTTGTAGGTCATGATCCCTTTGGAGGGGGGATGTCAAACTACTCTTTCATATGAGTTGCCTAAGATTACCAGAATACACAGATATTTACATTACAATTCACAACAGTGGCAAAATTACAGTTAGGAAGCAGCAACAAAAATAATTTTATGGCCAGATGTGGTGGCACACGCCTTTAATCCCTGCACTTGGGAGGCAGAGACAGGCGGATCCCCATGAGTTTAAGGCCAGACTGGTCTACAAAGTGAGTTCCAGGACAGCCAGGGCTGTTACACAGAGAAACCAAACCCTATCTCAAAAAAACAAAACAAAAAAAAAACAAAACAAAAAAAACAAAAAAAAATATACAATAACAACAATAATAAATTATATTGTTTGGGGGTCACCAAAACATGGAGAACTGTATTAAAGGAATTTAATGCAGCATTAGGAAGGTTGAGAACTGCTGGTCTAGAGGGAACTGTGGGCTGCATGGATGTATGCCCTTATCAAAACTGTTCAAGCTGTATACTTCAGAGTGCCATGTGGTACTGTATGTAAATTATACTGCAATAAAATGCAAGATAACATTGCAAAGCAGTATGCATACTGTAGAAAAATTACCCTTGAAGGAAGAATGACCATCCATACTCTTCTTAACCAACCATCGTCGTTCCCCCACCCCACCCTGTTTTGAAGTATATTGTATACTGGCTTTTTACCTGACGTGTTGGAAGTGCATTTCGTATCATTTAGCATTCCTTAAAATAAAGATTTTTAAACCCTTTCACTGCCGCCCGGCTGGCTTTGAGAGCACTCCCTGGTGTGTCTGACCTTATCAGGGTGTGCTTGCTGTCCCCGGTGTCTGGGCATTCTGGGGAGGAGATGGGGCAGAGCGACAGTTGTGAGTGCTTTGTGCAGAAGGCGGTAGCACACACCTCCATTCCCAGCACTCAGGAGGCCCAGGCAGTTGAGTTTCTGAGTTTGAGGCAGACCTGGTCTACAGAGAGAGAGTTCCAAGACAGCCAGGGCTACCCAGAGAAACCCTGTCTTGAAAAACTGAAAAGAAAAAACATATTGGATTCTAGCTGCAAAACCCCTCTGTGCACCGTGTAAGGGAACAGCATAATTGCTGCGTCAGTGGTTCTCAACCTTCCTAATGCTGTGACCCTTTAATACAGTTCCATGTGTTATGACCCCCAACAGGAAAACTATTTTTGTTGCTACTTCGTTACTACTGCTACTGTTAGATACTGCTATGAATCAAAGTGTAATATCTGATGTGCTGGATATCTGATATTTGACCCCTGTGGAAGGGTCACGACCCACAGGCTGAGAATTGCTGTCATATGCTTATCAAAGAATGGTGGCTACCTTTTCTCTTAGCACTTTTCCTCTTGTCCTCAAGAAGCCTTATACACAAGGAGCTTGCCTCTCCGGTAACTTTCACATTCTGTTTTTCAGTAATGCTTAAAGCACATCAGATGGAAGCATACATTTTAAATCCTTACTTTTGAAAATCCACATTGTAGTAACGATAATCAAATAATTAAGTACCTGTGTGTTTAAGGCAGTTGTATGAGTTATCTCATACACAGAGACTTTTGTCTCTACATTTATGAATATTTTACTCTTATGTTACATGTTACAAAAACTGTAAAACCTTACACTCCTCCCCATTTCTGTGACACATCCTCTCACGTTTCTAATTTTACCCACTAACTCAAGCCAGTGAGCTGTATAGCTTTCAGTGAGCCACATAGCATCCGGAAGCCTCAGTCTGCACATCTTTAATACAGGAACCAGCCTCAAAAGAAAGAAACACCCTGTGAGAGCCACCTTAACCAACACAGGGAGAGAGCACTGTGTCTACTAACTAGCAGGTGCTAACTCTTCAGTAAATGGAACCCGAGTGCTTCTTAGAGATTCTTTTTCTAGCTCACATTAAGAAATAAAAATAAAAACATCCAGTATTTGTTCCAAAATCAAGACAATAGCAATCACGTAAGAAGCCCAATATCTCTGCCCCAGTGGGACCAGCTGCTTTCGCGAAGGGGTTGTTGGGGGTGGGGTGGAGCTTCTTTGCGTAGCTCACGGGAGGCTTCCAGGAACCAGCAGCTGGTTTCTGTGGCCACGTGACTTAAGTTGCTTACTGAAACACCGTTACCGCCATCCTCTCCCCACAGCTGATGTGCAGGTCAAACTTCTCTGCATTATTGTGTTCTTTCTCCTTCCCAGGTGAGTTACGAAAACTAGGGGTCCGGTGCGTCTATGACAACGCTGCTGTGGCAAGCTGGGCCAGAGTACTGTTCCTCTGCTGTCTGCCGGCCCAGCTGCCTAATATCTGCCTAGAAATTCAATCCAAACTCAACAAGCACTGCACCGTGTACAGCTTCGTATCCGCCATTCCGCTACCCAGGTATCTTGCCAGGATGAGAGCGGAACTCATAGGCCTACCTACCTCTTGGAGTTAGTCATCCTCAGTAATGAGGAGGAGGAGGCAGCTTGACCTGCAGAAAGACCCCCGCCAGCCTTTCTAGTTCTGTCTTCCTCCAGTTTTACATGAACAGGATTCGAGGTTGGAATGATTTTTCCCTGCCTAAAATATTAATGGTCTGCTGTTTGCCAGTACTCCATTCCCACTTGGGGCATCAGTGAGAAAACACCAGAGAACCACATGAGAGGCTACTGAAAATTCATGCCAAACATTGGTTTTTGTAGTCTTGCATCTAGCCAAGAGCTAGGCACATGCTAACACTCGGTAAATAGTAGGTGGATGGTTGAACAATCTAATTAATCAATGCCCTGAGCGCACAGTGGGCCCACAGCCTGTTGCCTGAGCAGTGGCTTGCAGGGGAGGGGCTGGGGTTTGGCTTGGATTCGGATACAGTAGATTGGAAAGTCACTTATTCCAGTCTGTACTCCCTGTCTTTGTGGTTTCCAGGTTGAAAACTTTACTGAACCACACCAATATCCTGAGGCCCCAGTATCAATTTGTTGAGGATTTTGACAACATCTGGGGAGAGAATGAGGAGGTCCCAGCTGCTCTCCAAGATACAACGATTATCCGGGGTACCTGCCCCTACAATAACCTTGGTAATGGCACAACAGTTTCTGGCATTCCTTTGACAATTACCTCTCTCTCTCTGTGTGTGTGTGTGTGTGTGTGTGTGTGTGTGTAAAGCACAAAGCAGATACATTCTTAGTGATTTGAGTTTGGAACACAAAGAGCTTAGTAAGAAAAAGAAAAAGCAACCTTAGTTAGGCAGAATGGAGTAGCCTAATTTGTGGATCCTTAAGTCTGGGCTAGAAAGAACCAGGGGAAATAGCAGCTATGTGAACAAGAGAATGAGCTGGGCTTGGTGGTACATGCCTATAACTCCAGCCTTGGAGAGGAGGAGACAGGAGAATCAGGGTGCCGAGACTCTTGGGCTATATAACCAGTTTGAGGGCAGCTAAAGCTCCATGTGAACCTGTCTCAAAAAAAAAAAAAAATCAAAACAAAGCAAAACAAAGAAAAATAACAAAAAACAAAACAAAACAAAACAAAACCCAGGAGAATTCAATGTCTGGGGAAAAAAAAAAAAGACAGTATTCCCTAGTTCCTCCCTGCTGTGGGCAGGGACCTTTGTGGTGATCCTTCTGTCATTAGCCCTGTCTGCCTTAGTCCTATCTGCTTCCCTTTGATTGACACATGTCGTGTTGTAAAGGGCAAGTGGGCCTCTTCCCAGGGAGTAAAGAGTGTCCCCTTCGTCTCCTGTCATACTGACAACCAGTGCAGGAGAGAAGGTGGCTTCACAGTCACTCTCTGGGTTTCTTGAGTCATTCTTTCTTTCAGGTTCCCTGCAACTCACTGTTGTGTGTGCTCATTGTGATTCTCTTTCTGTCTAGGGGGAGTAATCCTTAATGTCAAGTGGATAGAGGGGCTGTGCTATGCGCTCATCAATGCCTGTACGTCAAGGAGCGTGTTTCACTCACAAGTGCTGAAGCTTCTAAACAAACTGCTTCTCCCTGTGCACTTAGAAAGCTGCAAGACAGACCCAGCATCCTGCCCTGAATTTCAGTTAACAAATTTCATGAGCAAAAGCTACGTCAAAAACTTGTATCAAAAAAGGTAAAGTATCAAACATCTGGATCCCACAGTTTTGTTTTAACCTATGCTGTTTGTTTGTTTGTTTATGGGACAGGGTTTCTCTTTATAGCTCTGGCTGTCCTGGAACTCACTCTGTAGAATAGGTTGGCTTTAAATTCAGAGAATCTGCCTGCCTCTGCCTCCCATGTACTAGGATTAAAGGCCTGCAGCACCACTGTCCAGGTAGCAGATTCTTTTATTTTTAAGATTTATTTCTTTATTATATGTAAGTACACTGTAGCTGTCTTCAGACACTCCAGAAGAGGGCGTCAGATCTCATTACAGATGATTGTGAGCCACCATGTGGTTGCTGGGATTTGAACTCAGGACCTTCACAAGAGCAGTCGATGCTCTTACCTGCTGATCCACCCCTCCAGCCCAGTAACAGATACTTTAAAAAACCATTCCTTTGTGAGGGGACTTATAGAGACCAGAGATAAACTGTAGGAGTCAGGATTCTCTTTTCACCATGTGGATTCTGGGATCCAACTCAGGTTGTCAGCTTGGCCACAAGCTCCCTTACCTGCTAAGCCCTCTCATCTGCTTCACACATGCTTTCCTTTCGTCCTGTCACGGGCTTCTCCTTGTCTCAGGACAAGACTAGCATCACACAGAGTTCTAGCGGGATGCAGAAAGCAACAGTGGTACTCTGCCTCAGTGTTTCTCACAGTGTAGGAATAGTTTTGCATACATATTACAATATAATGACAATATAAATAAACGTCTGTTGGTGCCTAGATAATATGACAAATACATGGTCTATTAGCCAACTGTCTATTGGGAGTAATTTTGAAGATTCGTTTTGTTTGAGAATGTGTGTGCTCTACCTACAGTTTTACTGAGAACATGGTTAAGCAAAAGATTCCAGGCTGGAAATCATTCTCCTGTTGTGTTGGGAGCACAGTTTGGTTGTTTTCAGCTTTTAGACTTGCTGTTGGGAGTGATGGGGTTTCTGTAACTCATCTTCTTGTAGTTTTGGTTTTGGAGACCTCTCTTCTCAGTCCCGTCCCGTCCCCCGACACCCCCCCCACCCCCCCCACTCAGGCTCACCGTGTAAGCCAGGCTGCTTGTGAGCTACTCAGGCTTCTGGTCAAATCCCAGGGGCTAGGCTGTTCTCCTCCTTTTTATTTTGGACAGAGTCTCCCTACATAGCCTTTCCTGGCTTAAAACTTGCTATATTAACCAGGTTAGCCTTGAACTCACAGACATTCTGCCTCTCGAGTGCTGGGATTAAAGGTGTGGACCACCATGCTTGACTCAAAGTCCTCAGTCATGGCAAACACCTAACTGAAGCGTTTCCCAAGCCCTCTCCACCCAGCTAATTTTTTAAAAAAATTGTGTGAAATATAATACCTGTACAGAAGAAGTTCGCATTCTGTTTGTAAATATACCACTTTATGAATGATTGTGACACAAATGCCACGCCACCCCACCCTGAAGTGTGTTCAGCTGGACTTTGCCATCTGAGTTTTCCACTCTTCTCTGATTTTGGCTTTGTGACTTCCCACCTTCCCCTCATTATTTCAAGTATTCTTCTCCTTTCTCTCCTTCTCTTCTAGTATTAGCTGTCTGTTGGTCTGTCTGTCTACCTATTTATCTATAATCTATCACCTGAGATATATATCTGCCTATCAGTTTATTTGATGCGTATATGGTTTATATGAATCATATATAAACACATATAAAACATAGATATATGTATAAAACATACAAGTATATATAATATGTAAGCATATAATATATATTATATCACACACACACACACACACACAAAACATCCTTTGTGCTCTGGTCCATACAGCTCCGCCATTGCTGTTCTCTTTTTTACTTTTTTGCATCTAGAAATCTCTATAGTGATATAGTCAAGTTCAGAGATTCTTGCCTCAGTGTGTGTTTCACACCTAAGTTATATGTATTAAACAGGCTCGAAGAAAGTAATGCTATCTCTTTTTTTCCACATAGGCCTTTCCCCTGGTTTGATCTGACCACTGTGCAACTCAAGGAAACTCCCTTTAGCCAGCACATCTCAGCCACGCGTTCTCTTCAGGACCACATTAGCCTTTTGTACTGTGAAGTATTTGGCCTCACCATAAGCGAAGAAGAATTGCCTTATATTTCCACAGTTATCCGGCCCCTTGTAGAGGAGGAATGACAGAGAGCCGTGAGTTCTGCTTGACACCTGAGTGAAGAATAAAATATCAGATCCTCCTCTATATGTCGGTATTCTTGGGTGTTTCCGGCTCTTAGAAACAATCTAGTCCATTGCTTCCCCCCAAAGCCCTTATCAACACAAACTAATGTCTTTTACATGCTAAATTCAAGTAGTTATATCACAATTAGACAATCAAACACCACAACTTCTTTTCCTGTGATGATATAAAACTAGAAAATGATAAAATTTGATTCTCCTTTTTTTTTTTTTTTGATAGATGAGATATGTTGGGTGAGCAATCAGTTGAGTTATGATTAATTCATACTTGTTTTTATTATGTTTGACTATTCTGGATGGTTATTTAAAGTGATTCCCATTTAAACCATTTAAACCTATACAAATCATAGAAATATCACTGGTAAAGATGTAGCTCGCCGGCGTGAGGCGCTTGTCTAGGACACCCAGAGATGCGTGTTTTTGTTCATCAGCATCCCATAGATTGGGTGATGTGGCACCTACTTTCTTTCTTTCTTTTTTTAAATTAGATATTTTCTTTATTTACATTTCAAATGCTATCCCAAAAGTTCCCTATACCCTTTCAATCCTAGCACTTAGGATATAGAGGCAGGAGTGTTGGACGTTGAAGGTTATCCTTGGCTACACAGTGAGTTTGAGGCCAGCCTTGATCACAGGAGACTATGTCACAGAAAAGCCACAAAAGGAACAAAACATACCATCAATCCCAATATCAACGGCAACCAACTATGGCTGAGTGTGGTGACACACATCTATAGTCCTGGTGCCAGGGGTCTGCAGCGGAAAGATGGCAAGTTCTGGGCCAGTCTCGTGCCTCAGGTGAGTCCGTCTTACAACAGACAGATACAAACAAAAAAAAGTATATTCAAACCTGGCATTTCCATTAAATCCTTTAAAAAATTGTATTTCTAGTGTACATTTATTTCATCTTTTACCAAAACTTCTTGTCAATTATAATAGAGCCGAAAAAAAAGCAGTAGGCCCAACAAGGTAGGAAATGAAGTTCCCAGCTTTGCCCAAGGGCTTCTGAGCAAAGCCATTCACCACACATGGAAATCACCGTGGTCTCATATTGATCATTTGCATTTTGTTATTTTTGCATAATCATGCACTAAGTAAATTCAATGGTTCCAGAATCCTTTTTTTTTTTTTTTGGACAGTTTCTAATCAAGAGGTATCGATGGATGCCTTTAGTTCCTGTACTCTGGAGACAGTGAATCTCTGTGAGTTTTAGGCCTGCCTGGTCTACAGAGCAAGTTCCAGGACACCTAGAGCTTCACAGAGAAACCCTCTCCTGTCTTGGTAGGTGGAGGTGGTGGGAAGAAGAAAGAAAAATAATAATAAGGAAAAGGATGGTTTCTGGTAAAACTTTCTAGTTTGGAGAAAAAGTTGGTTTGTCGTCCAACTCTGATATGTAGCCTGGATGTGGATTTGCTGCAGTCGGGTGTGTAATTAGACAAGCGCCTCACTGCACTTCTGCACTGTGTTGGCCTCCTAGGATACAGAAGGGTAACCAAGATGCCCAGGAGTTTGCTCAGTGGGTAAAGGGCTCGGTGCACAAGCGTTTGGACCACAGCCAGGGGAAAGCTGGACTGGTGGCAGGCGTGGTGCTTGCCTGTAATTTGAGAGGGGAAATGGGAGACAGGAATTCCTCATAGGATGAGTTGGCTAGCTAGACGAACCAATGAGTCTGAGAGTCCCTGCCTGTGTAAATAATGTGGACAGTGATGGGGAAGACACTGGACATCAACTTTTGACCTCCAAACTGACCCACACATGTGTGTCCTCACTAATGGGCACAAATACACATGTACACATCATCATCATCATCATCATCATCTCTCTCTCACACACACACAGAAATTTAAAGATGAAAAAAAGACAAAATGGCTCAGGGATTGATACCCCTCTGTCCAATCCAGACAACCTGAATTGATTACCCAGACTCCCACGTAAAAGTGGAAGGAGAGAGCCAATTCCGCAAAGGCATCTTTTTACCTCCACGTAAAAAGCATAGCATGTGAGCCTACACACATCATTTACTTTTTTTTTTTAAATTTAAAAGTAGTGAGAACAAGAGAAAAAGAACAGCTGAGCTTGTACAGCTAGACAAGAAGCAGTCAGGCGTGGGAGGTGGAGGCAGGAGAATCAGGAATTTCTGTCCTTCCTTAACTACATAGCAAATTCCAGTCAGTATGGACTATATAAGATCCTGTCATAGAACAAACAAGCAAAGATGAGAGGCTGTTATTTAAGCAATAAAAAGTATTTAATATTTTTGAGACGTCCAGACATACATGTATTTCACTTTAAATTTCATTTTGTGGTCTGGTCTATTACAGAGAGCCCTTCCCATCTCCGCCAGTCTCTCTCACCTCTGATGGCTAAAGGAAACGTTTCTGCCACGGACCGGGCTCAATGGGCCCTCCTCAATCCGTGCAAATTAGAGTCTCAGACAGATGGGCATGGAGTCGGATGGGAATTGACAAACAGAGATGACATGAGAGAGCGTGTAGAATCTGAGTGTAATTTTTCAAATCGAGCATCAAACTTTTTATACAGAAGAAAAAAACAAGAAAAGCCAGGCGGGACACGTCCGCTGAGTTACAGTGACACAAAACAAAAGGGAAGTATACATCAAAGATGCTGTTTACCACTAAGAAGGGAGCCAGGTGTAAAACTAGTCTGTTGTTAAACCCACCACCAGGGGTTCTTAGTAAATGCCTGATTATGCTATTCCTTTGGGCCTAGTGAAAAAAATCTGTTTCAAGGGGATTCCCTAACTCTTACATTTTAAACCCACCTTTTCGCTAGGCCATTGTGTATGTCCTTGTTTGGGTGAGACTTGGCTACTGTCCTAAGTAATCACTCTGCAGAAGAGCCCTGAGCCATTCTAGCTCCGTTCTCTGTAATGCCTAATTAGTTTCACTGTCTCTACTAGAAGTAAATTTGAATGTTTACTGAATGGGTAACCTCACTGAATTCCAAGCTTGTTGGCTTCAAGGATTTTCTAGGACCTTGGAACACTGGTGGAGGCTCACCTATGATAAAATTCAATCTTTAAAGGCACTTNTAATACTGAAAGAGAGCATACACCATACTAACATGGGGATAGGGTTTGAGTATATGGGTTATGAGGATACCAAGGTTCCAGGAGGCTGAGTTTCCTTGAAACTCTTTGCCTCGTGAATGCTTCTAGGCCTCTCAGTCTTTCAAGCAGACTTCACTGGAATGGGCGTAGCACATTTCCCTTCTTTTTCTTGACAACTATTCCTTAGAAAATGTAATAGGGCTAGGGAGATACTTCAGAGCCTCTACATGATGTCTAACTTGTCCACTCTTTGGGATTAACAATCACCATGGAAATGAGCCTCTGGGCATACCCGTGGTGTATTTCTAGGCTAATAGACTTGGGAATTAGAGTGGTAAATGTCCCTCCATTTGTGCAGCACCGTGGAATGGGCTGGGGTTCTGGATGAGTACAACCTCTCTCTTCCTGATTTAAGATGCAACATGACCAGCTGCTGTGGCTTTTCCCACATAATAGTCTGGACCCCCAAACTGTGAGCCCAAAATGAACCCTTCCTCCCTCAGGCTACATTTGTTGAGTATTTTGTCCCATCAATCAAACACTTAATTTATGGTACAATCAAAGGGACCTTAGTTCAATCCCCAGAACCCACATAAAATCCCAACCATGGTGGCACACACTTGTAATCCTGATGCAGGAATGACAGAAACCAGCTAGTTTAACCTATTTGGTGAGCTTCAGTCCAGGGAGAGACCCTGTCCGTAATAATAAGGTGTGTATGAGGCTGGAGAGATGGTTAAAACACTTTTTGCTTGCAGAGGGCCTGGGTTTGGTTCCCAATTCTCAAATGGTGGCTCTCAATCACTTTTAATTCCAGTTCCAGGGAATCTAATGCTCTCTTCTAGATTCCGTGGACACTTCATACATGTAGTTCACAGACACAGTCACACCACACTCACACACCCCACAATTGCAGATCTTTACTTTTGAAAACATGTAAATCTTTCAAAAAGTTGCATAAGCCTCTTACCAACTTTGCAGCTCAGGACAGTCTTTTGGGGAGCCTTGGGGTCATTAAAGTGTGAGTAATAAAGTATGTGGTGTCATTGTCTTATCTGTAGGAAGTTAGGGAAGGGGTTTGGTGCCAGTTAGTAACTTCTTGTTTGCCATGAAGATACAAGTATTTCCTCTGCATCTGGATATAGGTAGTAACTTGCATGTAACAGATTGTATCTATTCTTTTTGTTTTGTTTTGTTTTGTTTTTCCGAAACAAGGTTTCTCTGTATAGCCCTGGCTGTCCTGGAACTAACTCACTTTGTAGACCAGGCTGGCCTCGAACTCAGAAATCGGCCTGCCTCTGCCTCCAGAGTGCTGGGATTAAAGGCGTGCTCCTTGATTGTATCTATTCTAAAGAGGGCAGTTCCTTTGTCTTTACAAATTCTTTAGCTGCTTGAATATGCTTTGTTGCCACAGTTTCATGCTTATTTAAAAATAAAATGACACCCACCCCTCCCCTCCTCTCAGCCTAGGACACAGCCCTTTCTTCTTCCCATGCTCTGCTCCAGGACCACAGTCTGGTGCCTGATTCTCTGTCTAGCACCAGGACCTAAGCTCTCCCTGGGTCTGTAGCTGGCTGCTATCACTGCCCACTCTGACCTGCCAGGACGGATGCAGGTAGGAGACTTTGGGGGCTGGCCAGCTGGTGCCAGGCTCTCGGTGCTAAGGCCTACAAAGGGCCTAGGTACGACTCGCTTCCCTGACCTGTGCTTGGAGCTGGCTCTTCAAAAAAAAAAAAAAAAGACTTTCTTTTTTTTTTTTTGGTTAATTAATGAGTTTAATTACTATTATTTACAAGAACATAGGTGAGGGGCTATTTCTTGTGCATGGACAACTTTATCAGTGGCTACACCCCTGAAGAAAATGCCCTCTCCCCTGCCACAGTTAATATTAACTACCTATAGAAACCTCAGGGAGGGGGTGAGGTTCTGGAGCAGTACCCCTGTAACAATCATATAAGCCTGTAAATCCTGAGAGAGAGAGAGAGAGAGAGAGAGAGAGAGAGAGAGAGAGAGAGAGAGAGTCTTCTGGGCTGCCCTTCTCCCCTGCTTCCTACAACACCAGGATGGAAAATTGACAGACAGCTGCTCCTTTTAAAAGATGAATCCAGCCGGGCATGGTGGCGCACGCCTTTAATCCCAGCACTCGGGAGGCAGAGGCAGGCAGATTTCTGAGTTTGAGGCCAGCCTGGTCTACAAAGTGAGTTCCAGGACAGCCAGGGCTACACAGAGAAACCCTGCCTTGACAAAACAACAACAACAACAAAGATGAATCCAGCTAGGCTGTGGTGGTGGTGCATGCCTTTTTGTTTTGTTTTTAGATTTCTTTATTGATTATATGTAGCTATCTTCAGATACTTTTTCTTCTCTCTTCAGCCTGCTCGTTCTGGCCCCACTTGCTCTGACCCAAAGATTTCTTTATTTACTATATGTAAGTACACTGTAGCTGTCTGTCTTCAGACACCCTGAAAGAGGGCATCATATCTCATTATGAGATGGTTGTGAGCCACCATGTGGTTGCTTGGATTTGAACTCAGGAACTCTGAAAGAGCAGTCAGTGCTCTTAACCGCTGAGCCATCTCTCTAGCCCCAGTGCATGCCTTTAATCCCAGCACTTGGGAGGCAGAGCAGATGGGTCTCTGGGGGTTAGAGGCCAACTTGGTCTACAGAGAGTTCTAGGACAGCCAGAACTACATAGCTCTCAAAACAAAACAAAAAACAAACGAAAATTAATTTGGGCTTTCTCCATGGTTAGGCTTTGTGTAACAAGTTATGGACATTGCTACAGTTTGTCTTGTTGCCCTCAGTTCTTCACCTAGACACATTTCTGCTATTCTGTCACTATGTGGAGAACAACTGCCATTTTCTAATTCAGGTTTCCCACATTTATAGTTGTAAGTGCTACAAATAGGGGATAGCCTCTGGCACAAGGCCTGTGTTGGTTTTGTTTCTTGGTAAATTTAGAAATACTGTCTTTTCCCTTCAGTCACATGGTTTCTTTCCTTCCAAGTGGGTAAGTCTTTTGGCTCACAAGATTTAAGTATGCTTTATACCAGTTTCTATGTGGTAGCATTTTCCAACTGTTTCTCATTTACTGATCAAATGCTTGTACATCTTTCAACTATATCTGCTTCTAAGGTATTTACTTTCTTTTTTTTTTTAACTTTGTGTATTATAGAGATTCCCTCTAAATATGTTTAAAGCTTGGTTCACTTTCTGTTCTTTTCTTTTCTTTTCTTTTCTTTTCTTTCTTTCTTTCCTTCTTTCTTTCTTTCTTTCTTTTCCCCCAGACAGGGTTCCTCTGTGTAGCCCTGGCTGTCCTGGAACTCACTTTGTAGACCAGGCTGGCCTCGAACTCAGAAATCCGCCTGCCTTTGCCTCCCGAGTCTGTTTTGTTATTTTCTAAGCCTAACTTATTTTCTCTTAAGTAAACCTTAGAAAGATGATTGGTACACCCTTTCCAGGAATCACAAGTCTTCCTGAAAAATGCTTTCAAAAGTGGGTTCTTTTCCAGGAAAGGTGGGCAGTAGCCCAGACAGGCATGTTTCTCCTCACAACCACTACTTATTAAACTAGGAGGCATTTAAAAAAAGACGTGTGTGTGTGTGTGTGTGTGTGTGTGTGTGTGTGTGTG
>NC_034596.1:82377143-82380517 GCF_900095145.1 Mus pahari | reverse complement strand
TGTGGTGGTTTGAATATGCTTGGCCCAGGGAGTGGCACTATGAGGAGGTATGCCTTGCTGGAGTAAGTGTGGCCTCATTGGAGGAGGTTTGTCACTGTGGGTGTGGGCTTTGAGATACTTTCCTCCTAGCTGCCTGGAAGCCAGTCTTCTCCTAGTGGCCTTCAGATGAAGATGTAGAACTCTCAGCTCCTCCTGTATCATAGCTGCCTGGATGCTCCCATCCTCCCACCTTGATAATAACAAACTGAATTTCTGAACCTGTAAGCCAACCTCAATTAATTAAATGTTGTTCTTATAAGAGTTGCCTTGGTCATGGTGTCTGTTCACAGCAGTAGACCCTAAGAGGCCATAAGAATATCAGATCCCTTGGAGCTGGAGTTGTGCTTAGCCATCTCTCTCTCCAACCCCAGAAGGTATTTATTTTATATGATTTTTTGGTATGTATGAAATGTTTGTAATACCTGTATGTGCACATGTGCTTGGTGCCCAAGGAGGTCAGAAGAGGGGGGGACAGATCCTTTGGAACTGGAGTTATCAATGATTGTTAGCCACCATGTTGGTGTTGGGAACTGAACCTGGGCCCTTTACAGAACAGCTCTTAACCACTGAGCCATCTCTCTAACCCAAGAAGGTATTTTCTTATGAGTGCCCTGCCTTTGGAATTACATAGTGACCCTTCTCACAAATATTTGTGTGTGTATGTGTATGTGTGTGTGATATAGGTGCAGTATACATAGGTCAATGGGCAATGGGTTCTCTCCTGCTGCCATGGCTCTAGGGATCTAACTGGGGTCACCAGGCTTACACGGCACCAGCCTTCACCTACTGAGCCTCATTGCCAAGCCTCTATGTCCCTTCTTTCTCTGTAAATCACCTTTCTTATCATTGCTGGCTCTTCAGTCATTATTTAGGATGTGAAAGTGGAAAATTAGGGGCTGGAGAGATGGCTCAGCGGTTAAGAGCACTGACTGTTCTCCCAGAGGTCCTGAGTTCAATTCCCAGCAAACACATGGTGGTTCACAACCATCTGTAATGGGATCTGATGTCCTCTTCTGGTGTGTCTGAAGACATCATGACAGTATGCTCACATATAAATAAACACATTTTTAAAAATGGAGGATTAATTTTTCTAGTTCAATTCTCAGCTGCCTTTTCTGTCAGTGTGTGTGTCTCTAGGCCTTTTGTGCTTCCTGTCTGTTCCAGACCTGGCTCTGATCTGAATGTATGAGCATCCTTGATTCTTTCCACCTGGTTTGGAACAAGGCTGCAATGAAGGTGTTTCTTTCTCTCTTCTGCTGCCTGTCTGCTTACACTTGCTATATTTCTTTCTTTTTTTTTTTTAAGATTTATTTTATGTGTATGAGTACACTGTAGCTGTCTTCAGACACACACCAGAAGAGTGCATCAGATCCCATTACAGATGGATGTGAGCCACATGTAGATGCTGGGAATTGAACTCGGGACCTCTGCAAGAGTAGTCAGTGCTCTTAGACACTGAGTCATCTCTCCAGCCCAATGCCACATGAAGCTGGTCTTCCTCTCTCTGACTTCAAAAGGTTGAGATTAAAGGTGGTACCATCACACCTAGCACGGTATACAGACTTTTTTTTAAAATNTNTTTTTTTTTTTTAAAGATTTATTTATTTATTATATGTAAGTACACTGTAGCTGTCTTCAGACACTCCAGAAGAGGGCGTCAAATCTTGTTACGGATGGTTGTGAGCCACCATGTGGTTGCTGGGATTTGAACTCTGGACCTTCGGAAGAGCAGTCGGGTGCTCTTACCCACTGAGCCACCTCACCAGCCCCAGACTTTTTTTTAAAATTAATTTATTTACTTTATATACATGAGTACACTGTAGCTAGTTGTGAACCACCATGTGGTTGCTGGGAACTGAACTCAGGACCACTGAAGAGCAGTCAGTGTTCTTAGCTGCTGAGTCATCTCCCCAGCCCGTGATAGTTCACTAACTCCAATGTAGGTAAGTGGAAGGCCTCCAGTCCACTCACAGTCCCACACTCGTTCTCATCACTTCCTGGCTCTGGCGATGCTTATGTTCACTGTCTTCAGGCCACCTTTGTTCTTTCACTGACATCACTAGGTACCTGGTTCATGTTCTTCTCTCCCAGTCCCTGGATCCATTGTGCTGTCCTTTGAGTCAGATGGTAAACCAGGAAGACAAACACTCTGGAAACTGACTGATATTTTGGGACCATTTTAAGCCCCACTTCATAAAGTCTTACGTACTGTGTAAGCATGCTTGTCTTTATGAGTTTGTGTGCACCACAGCCGTCGGATGATCATGGACATTAGAAGAGGGCAGGGGAGGAGCAGGCAGCACTCTGAACTGCTGAGTTGACTCTCTAGGCTTTGCCTTCATTTTTATTCTCAGAATCATTGCAGTCAGACTAAGACATGCTCTTATCTGATGTAGGCCAGGGGTCATCAGGCCCAGGCAGTTCAACACACAGAAGTGTGGGTGAACCCAGATTAGCAGCATTACTGCCAAGCCACACCTCATCTTTAAGTGGCTTCATAGAGTTCCTGCAAGAGAGTTTAAAAAAATATTTTATTTATGTGGCTTTCTGAGACTCGTCATGTACCTCAGACTAGCCTCAGATTCCTGATCATCCCCCTCCATATGCTTACTGCTAGGATTAAAGGTCAGTACTATGCCTTGCTGAGATTGTATTTTCAATTATGATTTCTCCTAACAAATCTTAGTACTAGGTGTATTAGAATTTAACACAAGGTCTGAAAATTATCAAGGAAGGTAAATACCGCTATCTTTAATAGAGGGAAGGTGCTGTGTGTCAGGAAGAATTAAGACTAGAGCCAGCTCCTTCTCATCTGGGCTGGTGCTCTGAGCAGACCTTGGGCACAAACTCCACAGTCCCACAACACCCAGAGTTAAGCTCCACTCCCAGGCACTCTAACACGCCCAGGACCACAGGATCCCAGGATCCCAGGAGCTTGGCCACACCAAGATCTCAGGGTCCCAGAGGCAGCTTGACTCCCAGGAGCTCTGACACACCTGGGATCTCAGGATTACAGAGTCAGAGAGACAACTTAAATCTGAGGAGTTTTGACATAACCACGATCACAGGAAGGACAGGCTCCAGTCAGCTATAGCAAGGGTAGGTAGCACTAGAGATAATCAGATGGCAGCAGGCAAGAATAAGAACAGAAGCAACAGAAACCAAGGTTACTTGGCATCATCAGAACCCAATTCTCCCACCATAGCAAGTCCTGGATACACCATCACACNAGAAAAGCAAGATTCGGATCTAAACTCACTTCTGATGGTGATAGAGGACTTTAAGAAGGACATAAATAACTCCCTTAAAGAATTATAGGACAATACAGGTAAACA
>NC_034596.1:82374919-82376188 GCF_900095145.1 Mus pahari | reverse complement strand
ATTCCCAACTTAAAGGGCCAGAAAATATCTTCAACAAAATTATAGAAGAAAACGTCCCTAACATAAAGAAAGAGATGCCCATGAATATACAAGAAGCCTACAGAACTCCAAATAGACTAGACCAGAAAAGAAATTCCTCCCGTCGCATAATAATCAAAACCAAGCAAAGAAAGAATATTAAAAGCAGTAAGGGGAAAAGGTCAAGTAACATATAAAGGCAGAGCTATCAGAATTACACCAGACTTCTCACCAGAGACTATGAAAGCCAGAAGATCCTGGGCAGATCATACAGATCCTAAGAGAACACAAATGCCAGCGTAGGCTACTGTACCCAGCAAAACTCTCAATCACCATAGACAGAGAAACCAAGGTATTCTATGACAAAACCAAATTTACATAGTATCTTCCCATAAATCCAACCATACAAAGGATAATAGATGGAAAACTCCAACACAAGGAGGAAAACTACACCCTAGAAAAAGCAAGAAAGTAATCTTTCAACAAACTCAAAAGAAGATAGCCACACAAACATAATTCCACCTCTAATAACAAAAATAACAGGAAGTAACAATTACTTTTCCTTAATATCTCTTAATATCAATGGACTAAATTCCCCAAAAAAGACATAGATTAACAGACTGGATACATAAACAGGACCCAGCATTTTGCTGCATACAGGAAATGCACCTCAGTGACAGAGACAGTCACTACCTCAGAGTAAAAGGTTGGAAAACAATTTTCCAAGCAAATGGCCCCCAAAAACAAACTGGAGTAGCCATTCTAATATCCAATAAAAATCAGCTTTCAACCAAAAGTTATCAAAAAAGATAAGGAAGAACACTTCATACTGGTCAAAGGAAAAATCTACCAAGATGAATTCTAAATTCTAAACATCTATGCTCCAAATGCAAGGCTACCCACATTCATAAAAGAAACTTTACTAAAGCTCAAAGCATACATCATACCTCACACAATAATAGTGGGAGACTTCAACACTCCACTCTCAGCAATGGACAGATCATGGAAACAGAAACTAAACAGAGACACGGTGAAATTAACAGAAGTTATGAACCAAATGGATCTGAAAGAAATTTATAGTACATTTCATCCTAAAGCAGAAGAATGTACCTTCTTAGCCCCTCATGGTACTTTCTCCAAAACTGACCATATAATTGGTCACAAAACAGGCCTCAACAGATAGAAGATTGAAATAATCCCATGCACCCTATCAGATCACCACAGACTAAGGCTGGTCTTAAATACCAACAA
>NC_034596.1:82370422-82373544 GCF_900095145.1 Mus pahari | reverse complement strand
ATGAATGTAAAAGTTGAACAAATATTTTATGATTATTTGATTATCAAAATACTCAGTATTATTAATATGTTTGATATATAAAATGCATTTAAATAATAAAAAAGTTTAAGAAAAAAAAAAAGACTGGAACCAGCAGTTCTAACTCTCATCCTTAATGAAAAGGAGAGAAAGAAAACTGGCAAAGATCACACCTCTACCCCAGGGAATGTAGTTTGATCTTTCTTTCTTTTTGTAAAAAAAAAAAAATTATTTTTATTTTATGCGCATTGGTGTTTTGCCTGCATGTGTGTCTGCATGAGGGTGTTGGATCCCCTGGAAGTGGAGCTACAGACAGTTGTGAATTGCTATGAGGGAACTTGGGATTGAACCCTGGTCCTCTGGAAGAGCTGCTGGTGGTCTTAACCACTGAGCCATCTCCCCAGTCCTAGTTTGATCTTTCCAGCTAAGTGAAATGGCTTTTCTACTGCGCCTTGTCTAGCAATGCCTCATGTTGTGAAAATCTGATATATTGCCTCAGTTTCTTCCGAGCCGCTTTCTATCACTGGGTCTTCTTTCTTGTCCTCAGCTTTTATCTCTGGATTATACTCCTGTAATCCTGCTGCTTCAACAAATTTTGCCAAGGTCAAGGAATCAGACTTTACTCCACTGTGCCCTTTCTGCTCAAAGAACAAGCCCTTGTTGTCCCTGTAGGGAAGACTGATGCTGCGGCTGAACAGTGGCTCTTCGATCCCCAGCAGCACTCGGGTGTGGTACGATATTGCCTGAAATAAAAGGAAGATTTTTAGTGGGACTAACTTGAAAATACAAGGAAATCAAGGCTTCATTCAGTTTCCCATGTCTCTTGAAAACTAATTACTTATATTCTTACAATGAGAGAATGAAGTGATAAGAAAGCTTTAATAGGCTTACAAAATGGCCTTGGGAAACGAAATTCTTTATTTTATTTTATTTTGAGACAGTATTTCTCTGTATAACCCTGGCAGTCCTGGAACTCACTCTGTAGACCAGGCTGGCCTTGAACTCAGAAATCCGCCTGCCTCTGCCTCCCAAGTGCTGGGACTAAAGGCGTGCGCCACCACTGCCCAGCAGGAAACAAAATTCTTAAGTGCTGCATCCTCTTGAGTGATAGGACAGCTTGTGTGAGTCACACCCAGCTTCTGTTTATGCAATATTTTGGGAAAAAAACAAAATGAATAGGGACAAATAGATTACTGCCAAGATTCAGAGACTAGGGAAGGGCTGACAGTGATGGGGACCCAGAAGTTTGAATTTGAGGAAACTGATTCTTTGGGGGTAGGTACATGCCTCTAAGCATTTATTAACATCCACAGAATCACACAGAACAGAGAATGACTTTACTGCACGAAACTGAGAAAAGTCAAGTGTTGGGTCAATAGGCTGGACTATAGATGAGCATTACAAACTTACAGTATAATCACTCTGAAGTGGTAGGCAGGAAAGAGGCTGACATGCATTGCTTTCCCTTTGGAGAGTATCTATACAAATATAGATACTGTAAACCTTAGGGACAAAACCAAGTGTATACAAACATTGTGCTTTATTTGGTAAAATTGTCTCTTAAAAAGGCATATGCTTATTGATGGAAAGAGCCATGTTTCTCACTGTCATAGAAAGTTACAAATAGGACGTGGGTCTGTGACACTAGGGACTATATGTGCTTGTGTCCTCATTCTCGCTGACACCAAGCCTGCCAATGTCAGCCGGTGGGCCTGCTTATGAGCTTGCAAGAGGTGGATGAGTGGCCCTAGAGCATGCTGCCATGGTGGAGGAGGATGGGCTGGGCAATCCAGGTTAAGAATAGGCCCAGGGGGCTGGCAAGATGGCTCAGCAGTTAAGAGCACTGACTGCTCTTCCGAAGGTCCTGAGTTCAAATCCCAACAACCACATTGTGGCTCACAACCATCTGTAACAAGATCTAACACCCTCTTCCAGAGTGTCTGAAGACAGCTACAGTGTACTCACATATAATAATAAATAAATCTTAAAAAAAAAAAAGAAAAAAAAAGAATAGGCCCGGGAACATTCCATAGGACAGCCTTGATCCAGGGAAACTCTACACACCCTGGTCCTCACAGACCCGGATGCTCCCAGCAGGAAGAGAGTGGCACCACTTTCTGGATGTTAACATGAAAGGGTAATGGCATTAGCAGTGGCATGGTCCTCTCAGATTATGTGCCTCCTCCACTCACTCTCACTGCCAGGCGCCCAGAGCACCTTCACAAAACCAGGGGCCTGGAAGAGCAGGAACTGCCCAGGTACAACCAGATGGTCTTCGGCGTACCAACAAAGGATGTGCTTGGGCCTACACAGGCACCTTCAGCCTTCCTAGTCTATGCAGCATATGCCTGCTAATGATGGCATTCCTGCCTAGAATGAATTGAACTGGTGTCCAATATAAATGCTACATCTAAAGAATTTTAAGGAGGCTATGATATTGTATGGTTTGCACTTTCTGTTTTCTTTTTAATACTTATTTTTTTTTTAATTTTATGTATATGAGTACACTGTTACTGTCCTCAGACACACCAGAAGAGGGCCTCAGATCTCATTATAGATGGCTGTGAGCTATCATGTGGTTGCTGAGAATTGAACTCAGGATCTCTAGAAGAGCAGTCAGTGCTCTTAACTGCTGACACATCTCTTCAGCCTGGCTTGCACTCTCAATTTGTTAAAGAAATGTTAAATACTTGGGCTAAGCAGAATAGGGCTATCCCTCCCCCTCCCCCCCCCACACCCAGACTGGAAAGGATTGGCATCAGCTATTCTAGAAGCTGGACAATAATTACAGTGGTTGTTGGAGGCACGAAGCCACAAAAAATAGAACAGAATACAGTGAGGGGGATAAATTTTACTAAAGACCAACTGCTTGGTGAAGGGCGTTTTACTGATTTACAAGAGCAAATCCAATCTGATGATGGTGTCATTGAATAATGTCAAGTTGTGGTTTTAAGAGCCTGGGGTTTAGCCAGGCAGAGGTGGCACAAGCCTTTAGTCCCAGCACTTCGGAGGCAGAGGCAGGCGGATTTCTGAGTTCGAGGCCAGCCTGATCTACAGAGTGAGTTCCAGGACAGCCAGGGCTACACAGAGAAACCCTGTCTCAA
>NC_034596.1:82368317-82370397 GCF_900095145.1 Mus pahari | reverse complement strand
AAAAAAAAACAAAAAAAAAAACAAAAAACAAAAAAGAGCCTGGGGTTTGGTTGAGGAGCCAAGATAACATCTACCTAATTTATGGAGGTAATGCAGGGGCCTGCAGAAGCATTTACCAAATTCTTACAGAGACTGGGTTTAGCTGTATAGAGCTATATCAGAACCTGAGACCAGACAGTCATTGATAGAAATATTGGCCTTTGAGAACACAAATATGGAATATAAGAGAGCAACCAAACCATTGAAAGCATGAGGAGCCCCAATAGAGGAACGGATAAGAGAGAAAACTGATATGGGTTCTCAGGAACATCATGCTAATATAGGGCATGCTTTAATTGTGGTGAATTTAGCCATTTACAAAAACATTGTAAAGTTAGAAGATTCAGAGCTTAAAATAGCAGGTCCTTGACTCTAGAGAATATGGTGTTCATAGACAGAACAAGCAGGTTCTGGCTATTATGAACAAGAAAAGTTTCCAGGGTATTATTATAGCTGCCTTAGAAAGGGCAAACATTAGTCAAAGGATTGGTGGTCCGAGAGGGCCGTACGAGGGCAACCTCTTGCCTAATAAGCAGAGGGGACTGTCAGCTCGAGGCTCTGCAATAAAAATACTAACCATCTTTCTT
This sequence comes from Mus pahari, assembly GCF_900095145.1. Taxonomy (NCBI): domain Eukaryota; kingdom Metazoa; phylum Chordata; class Mammalia; order Rodentia; family Muridae; genus Mus; species Mus pahari. The sequence goes on along the minus strand of NC_034596.1, from coordinate 82,369,771 downwards.
TGGTCAGCCAGAAAGCACCACGCAGGCAAGAACGTATTTCTGATCTCATACATGCTACAGAAGGGAGTGTGGCTTTGGATCTGGCCACAGCTATGCCTTTTACCCACTCCCCAAAAGTTGAATGCTACGAGTTAATCACTGGTGTGTATGGTTTTGTACCCTCAGGAACAGTGGGAATAATCTTGGGCAGAAGTGGGTTAACTTCTGAAGGACTTACTGTGCATCCTGGTATAGTAGATGGGTATGGCAAGGAAGAAATTAGAATCGTGGTGTCTGTGAGAAAGGAGATGCAAAATGATGCAGGAGAAAGAAGTGCTCAACTGTTGTTTCCTTATATTATTCCAGTGGAAAGGACAGGAGCTTTGGGGAGTACTGGAAAACGTGTGTTCTGGCAGGCAATGGTTAATGATCAGAGACCCAAATTAATAGTGCAAATGAATGGTGTTGACATAGAAGAGTTGTTAGACACAGGAGCCGACATTAGTGTACTTTCCCCAAAGTCTTGGAATCCGGATTGGCCACTTCAGAAGGTATACACACAATTTATAGGAATTGGAAAGTTATCAGGAATAAGACAATGTGTCCAATGGATTATCTGTGTGGGACCAGAGGGGAAAACAGGGAAGTTGAAACCTTATGTGGGTGACATACTCATACAGTTATGGGAAAGGGATCTTTTTATAACAATGCGGTATGCAAATTAATATTCCTGTCATTGCAGGGACAGCAAATCAGGAAATTAAGTGTGATATGGTAGATGCTCCTGGCAGCAAAGTAGGTGAAGTACAGATGCTATTACATAAGTACTAAATGAGTATCAAAGGCATAAAACGTTACTGAGAGCTCTGGAAGAGAGGTTACTTTGGACAGCAAGGGCAAGAACAACCTCCTGTGGAGATGAGGAAGAACTGGTCCTAAAGCACGATTCAAGGGAAGGGGAACTTAGCAAAGATCTCCAATAGAGGAGCATGCACTAGTAGGCTAAGAGTTAGTCTGGGGGTTAGACCTGCAGGCAGGAGAAGATTCAGGCGGGGGAGTGGCAGGGCAGGCGCCAGGAAAGAGCGGTGGCTGGAGCAAACTTATGGAGAGCCTGGAATCCTAAACCCAGGGTTGGGGCTATCTCACACCAGGGAGGTCAGAATGGGTTTCTTAACAGTGTGTAAGTAGTTGGAAATCAAGATTACTAAGAGAGGCTAAAGGCAGGCAGGTGGGAAGCTACTGCGGCATTGTAGGTACGAGGCAGTGGAACACCAGACAGTGCAAGTGCTACAGGAGGAAGTGACACTCAAGACAGAGGGAGGACGCGACCACAGTGAGTCTGAGGGATGAGTGTATGATGACAAGAATGGACCAGACCCAGCACTCGGGAGGCAGAGGCAGGCGGATTTCTGAGTTCGAGGCCAGCCTGGTCTACAAAGTGAGTTCCAGGACAGCCAGAGCTACACAGAGAAACT
>NC_034596.1:82358829-82368207 GCF_900095145.1 Mus pahari | reverse complement strand
AAAAAAAAAAAAAAAAAAAAAAAAAAAAAAAAAAAAAAAAAAAAAAAAAAAAGAATGGACCAGAACAGGGAAAGATGGGGCAGGCAGCGAGTAGCATTGTCATAGCACTTGGCACAAGGAAACCTCATACACGACTCACCTTCATGTCTTCAAAATCAGTTATTCCCATCTGAGGAAGGTTGGAGCAGTTTACATGGATAAGTTTTTGGCCATTGATGAAGTTTTCAGTAAAACACTCCTGTCAATGCAAGAACATCTCTTAAACATGCATTATGGCAACTGGAAGGAAAAAGGGACAAAACCACATTTTTTTGCTAGTTTATTATTTTTATAGAAGTGCTGGGTTAAATTTCAGGATGTGGCTTCAATCTGCTTTTGCATGTTGTGTGTTGTAACTGATTTTTTTTTCTTCTTGAGACAATGACTCTCTCTCTCTCTCTCTCTCTCTCTCTCTCTCTCTCTCTCTCTCTCTCTCTGTGTGTGTGTGTGTGTGTGTGTGTGTGTGTAAAGGCAAGGTGGAGGAAAGCTGTCACTCTTTGTTCCGGCTGAGCTGGAACTCAGTTTATAACCCAGGCTGGCCTCCAACCCCTGAGGATCTGCCTGTCTCTGTCTCCTGAGTGATAGCATTAAAGACAGTTTAAAATACAGAAGGTACAAAAGGTTTCAGATCCTGTTTTGTGACAACCTAATGCTATAGTCAGCATCGATAAATTCAGAAGAGCATACTTTTTGTTGTTGTTGATAAAACCAATTTGGGTGGATAGCTAATATGCATTAATACTTTTAAGTGTTTATAGTACATATAACATATTAGAGTATAAATTCAGGGTGAGGGTATTGCCACTGAGACATCTTAACAGAAAGACCTAATTTTGAACAAAATATATCAAAACTATAGATTTATATGCAAAGGGGACTCTATACATTTTTTAACCTCTATACAAGGAACAAAGAGAATTATAATAATTGGGATGGATAGGAAAGTCAAATAAAACTTTTTCTTCTAAAATACTACCTACCTATATCTATATACCTCAGTTATAGGCTGAACATGTATGTTTAATATGTGCTAATGCAGTAGGTCCAATCTTCCCTATCACACACACAAGACAGAAAAAGCCACACAATCAAAACTGACTTCCCCCACAGTCCAGGACTTCTCTGTTAGAGGCAAGAGAACATGTCAGTATAGAGAAAAATGGGATTGGAGCATGTAACTTCAGAAGCATTGCTTTTGTATATATATACCTTGTATTGAGGGAAGCCTAGATCACTAATCCACTCTGCAACCCTTTCTGGGCTCCAGGTAAGATGCTCAAACTCTGGGGTAAGACTTGGCTCGGATTCTTTACGTCCTAGTAGCTCCACCTCTTGGGGTAAAACTGTAGACTCCCTCAGTTCTGTCTGAGACTCTGAAATAGCAGTGATTGGAAACAATTCGTTCATATCAGTCTGAAGGTCTTTGAGGAACTCCTGGGTTTCGTACAATGTACTGAAGGATTCTACACTTTCTCTCGGAGATCCTACTATAAACTCAGTTTTAATCTTGGCAGGTAATGCTAGCTCCTCTTTGCCCGCAGGATACTTGGGTTTGCTTGATTCTGGCTTGTCTTCCTTGGGAAGTTCTCTCTTCGTCTCTCCTGGCTTGGGTTTATTTGGTAACTCTAGATTTTTCTCGGTTGGTTCTGGCCGTGACTTCTCTTGAATGTCTGGATTAGTTATCTGCTGTGGCTTGTCGCCCATTTTCTCAGTTGTATTTATTAGTTTCTCCTTTGGAAATTCTGGTTCCGTATGTGTTTGTAGCACGGGGTCCTTCTTACTTGGCTCTATTAATGTGTCCTTTAATTTAGACCCTCCACTTGATTTTCTCAGCTTGTGCTTTTGAGCTGATGGTTTCCTGTCCCCTAATGGTTCTGGAACTTTCTCCTTAATGGCCTCTTCTTGTGTCTCCTCTTGGTCATCTAGTAGTCCTAGAGCAATCTGTTCTAGCATCTCTGGGAAATTTTCATCAAAAGAGCTTTTTTGTGCTTTCTTTGAAGCCTTTGATGGTTTCTTTTGTGATAGTTCTAGACTTGCTTCATCAATTGGTCTTCTTGATTCTTCTTCAGAATCCTCCAGTGGCTCTGAGACTTTCTTTTTAGTTGACTGTCTTAGTTTCTTGTCTGGGAACTTAGTCTGCTCAGGTTGCTCTGTGCCTGGCTGCTCTGTGGACCTGACATGACGCTCCTCTGGAGGTTTGACATCTGCTTCCTCAGTAGACTTCCTTAGCTTCCGGTCTGGGAACTTAGGTTTAGTTACCTCAGATGGCTCTGTACTTTTTTCTTTAACTGACTCTTTTTGTTTCTTTTCCGATGTGGTCATCTTGAATGGAGGTAGAGCTTCCTCTTCAACTGATTTTCTTAGTTTTTCACTTCGAATATCTGGTGTCTTCTGCTCTGGATCTATTTTTGTTGGTAGCTGTGCACCTGTTCTTGTAGCTGGTCCTTTGAACACACCTACTGAAACGTCCGGTCGTTGTAGGTCTGGCACCTCATGCTTTTTACCTACGGGCACCAAATCCTCCTTGCCTGTCCTGGTTGGCTCTAGTGGCACATTTCCTACATTTCCTGGGTCTCGGTCAGTATTTGGGGACAGCTTAGAGCTTACCTCAGACATGGTGTCTGCTTTAGCATTATGTAGTTTACCAGATTTAGTTCTTTTAGGCTGCAGACTCAGATTCTCATCGAGGTCAGAATTATAATCTTCTGGGACTTCAGACATGTCAGTCGAGGCGCCCAAGGCCTCCTAGCAACCTCAACTTCCGACAGCGTCTCTATGGATACCACGATTTCCGGCGGTGTTTTTTTTTTTTTTTTTTTTTTTTTAAACTGACTCTTCCCGAGATTTTGTCGATCCTTCCAAGTGCGGATCGTCAAAACGGGCGACCGAAAGCGCGTAGTAACCTCCCCGCCCCCCGCTCCTCTCACGCGTCAGGCCAGAGCTACCCCTCTGCCGCCCAGCCGCTCCTTCCGGCCCGTGGCTCGCTTCGGCTCCGCTCGGCTCTCCTCTGCCGCGCTCGCTTCGCCTTCGGCTGTTTCCGGAGCCGCAAGCGGCTAGCTGCGGAGCCGCTCCCGGCGCGGGCTGCAGATGTCTGACAGGCAGGCAGCTGAGGGGCCGGCCTTCTGGAGCCCCGCAGCTCGCCGAGGGTCGGCGGGCGGCGTCGGGGACCGACGGGGAGTGGAGGAGAGCCAGGCGGCCGCCTCAGGTACGCAAGGCCCGGGCGCTGGAAGGGTGGGTGCCTCTGGGCTCCGGGCCACGCACCTCGGGCGACCCGTGTCCCCACCGCCACGGGGCCCGCGGCTGCGCTCGCTCGAGGTCGTTCTCTACTCGGTTTGGAAATGCCCTGGTTCCAGTCCGGCTTCCTTTCTTGGAGCACCGGGCTTGGCAGTCCGGCTCCTTCCGCGACGCCTCTTTGGCGTCCGTCGGGGTCCGCATCCCACCTCCATTCTCGCCGCTCTCACCCCCGCCCCTGTCTTTGGCTCCCCGCGCGACCCCACCTCTGTCCCCCACGCTAGCCTTTCCTCGCGCTCCTGCCGGCGTCTGCCGGGGCGCCCGCCTTCCTCTCAGAACCCCGCTTTGCCCCAGCGTAGGCCCCCGCGCCCAGCCGCCGTCCCTTGCATCCTTCAGAGTGGGAGAGATGGAAAGCAGCCAGAATAGGGAGGCTTTGAGGGCTTGAAGGAGCCTGGTAGTGAAAGCAAAGGCAGGAACTAGAGGCTGCAGTAGAAATTTTGGTGATGTCTCTCGTTCTCCGAGATCCACTCTCCTCATGCTTGGCCGGTGTCTCCATTTCAGACCACACAAGTTCCTTCGTGTCAATTTACTTAAGTGTCCAAAGGCTATAGGCACAGTCTGTCGCGCTGTCACCTTTCAGCCTTGTGATCATCACAGGGGCGTGCGACTAAAAGTATACTTTAGAGGGGAGCGATCTGGTCTCAATAAGTGCAAGTGACTGGTGTTTCGGGATCTCAAAGTAGATGTCATACGGTACAGTGACTGAGGCACTGCTATGGTCCCGGATGCTTGGTTGGAATGTGAATCCTCACTTTTAGTGACCTTGGACAATTGGTTTAACTTCTCAAAACATGTCAGAGTTAGTTTCCTTTTTTATAAGATGTGGGTACTAAAAGTTCCTGTGCCTTACAGCATCGGTGGGAGGATTGTGAGCCACTGTGACTAAAGTTCTCGTTCTTGTGAAACCCAAGATGCCCGCTGTACAAAACAATTGTCTAGGAGGAGATTAAAGTCTGATTTATTACAACTAAATTACTAGAAAAGGTATCCCTGGTTGTATCTTTCAACATAGTGGCTTTTCTTCATGCCCCTGGTGTGTGATGCTGCAGGGGCTACCCAGCTGTGAATCACCCAACTCTTGCTGGTGACTATATTTTTATTGAAAACATCCTAATACATTTTGTCTTTTCTATGTTTAAGTTTTTTGTGGTCTGTGGTAAACAGTGCTAACATATATTTGATATTATGGTAATAAAAATTCTAATTAGGGTGGGATGTAGCTCAGTGGTAGAGTTCATATGGGAGGCCCTGGGTCAGTCTCTAGTGCTACCAAGAAAGAAAAGGGGAAAAAATTAAGTGTACTTTCTGAAAAATTATAAAGATTAAACATATAAGCCCTTGTAGAGGTATATGTTTTATAAGCACCTGTCCCTTATATGTGCCAATATTTATAAGTTACATACACTTTAACTTGTCTTTCATTTTCGCAACGTGTTTGTGGTGAACATACCCGAGAGTCTGGAGTGCTCTTAACACCTTGTGTTTAAAATGTTTGTTAGACGGCAAGTTCTGCAAATATCTGGCTGAATCTGAAGGTGAAGGTCACAGTGCAAGGATTTGACTGAACATCCAGTAATACTGGAGATAGCCAAGGATGCTCCTTGGCGTAGAGTGGTAGATCTTAACCAGGAGCAATTTGACACCCCAGGAGACATCTGGCAACATCTGGAAACATTTTTGGTTATCGGAGCTGTAAGCAGCAATTACAGCCAAACTATAAGCCACAGGCTATTAAAAAGTCCTTGGCCTGCAGGTCTGCTTCACATGTTAGAAATGCTGCATTCGAGAGAAACTTAAGCTTCGTCTCTGAAGCTCAGTGGCAATGCTAAGACGGTGGGGTTTTATAGACTCGGGAGTGAAACTTTAAAACTGCTTAAAATTGGGCATTTGCTGCCACTTCCCAGTAGAAAATGAGCTGAGTTAACGTAGGGACACTAAAAAGGGAGTAGACATAAAACAGCAGGGGAAAATGAGTGGATGCTCATTTGTTATTGAACCGAGCGAGGGTTTGAATCTTTCAGTGTACTTTATTCGTGCAGGAGTTTGTCAGTATACAGAATAACAAGGTCGTGTTTTTACCATGTATTTGTTGCTGAGGTTGTGGTAGGGTTTATGTTTGTGTAAGCGAAAGTCTCTAGTGGTCATGGTGTTCCTAGTGTCTTAGGAACTGTGATTGTTTTTAATGGTTTTTTTGTTTTGTTTTGTTTTTTGTTTTTTATTTGGGGGCACCTGGGTTCTTCTTTTCCCTAGAGGTGAATCATTCCTTATATCATGAAACTCTCTGAGGAATATGTATTACATCACTTAAAGGCAGGTCCTTTTTGAAGTCTACAGAGCTCTGGGGTATTGTGTGTGTGTGTGTTTTGGGGGGGGGGTGTTGTGCACTGTGTATTCAGATGCTAATTGCTATGCCCAGAGATCTGGTTTCAGTTTGGATATTGGCATTGTCATGATATTTGGAGCAACTCCTGTCTCAGTGATGTGTGATAATTCTTTTCCATCACCTCCGATTGATTAATAATGAGCTGATTCAGCCTATAGCCGGGCAGAAGAGGGTAGGGCGGGACTTCTGACTCCAGTCAGGAGGTCACAATTGAAACGGGAAGAATGAGAGAAGAAGAAGGGAGAAGGACCAGGAGGACTCTCAGACAGTCATGGGAGTCACCATGAAGACACACATGGAACAGAGTGAGCCAGGGCAAGACTCAGAGTGAAGGTAAAGTGACAGCGTGGCTGGGAAGCAGGCATCCGTAGAGGCGTGGCTGAGAAGCAGGCGCCTGTAGAAGGTTAGGACAGATAAGCATCTGCACAGCACAGTGCCTGCAGCTTGTTCATAAATTTATTAGGCCTCCATGCCATTTTTTTGGGGAGCTAAAAATGGACTAGAGCGGGCGTACAAGCGCCCTGTAGTTACCCTGGGAGCAAAAGGGGTGAAGAATAGCTCGGAGAACTATGTTTACACTGGGGAAAATAAAGGGCAGTGTTTGTTATGATCTCGGCAAGGACTCAGTTTGCTGTATGTGACCAAGTGTTTGATGTTCAGGCCTGGAGATGGGCAAGTGAACTTCTAGTGTAGGACTGAACAGTTCAGTCTGTCGTCCTGCAGGGATGGAGTGGTTCATGTCTGTGACTGTTTTATGGTAGTTAGGACTGGAAGTGACTCCCTGCTGGATGGGACAGGGTGCTGGCTGGAAGCTTATGCTAAGAAGACTTTTTGTTTTTATTTCTTAATTTCTATTCTGATCTTTAAATTGACATGCTAATAATTTGCTTTTTAAAAGAATAGTTATTGCATTTTTACAACCAAAATGCAATGATTGGTTACTATGTTATACTTCAGTTCATGAGGTATAGTACAACCAGCGTTACCTGAATGAATATTGAGGTCTGCCACGCCCCAGCCTTGGGTGCTGAAGAGAAATTGGACCGTATGGGCGCTGGGCCCATTGAAGCATCACCAGTTGTTGATGTGCTTTCCCGTAGGCCTCCCAGCTCTAACCACATCACCTGCTTTTGGGCCTCTGCTCTGGGAAAAAAAAAAAAAAGGCTAAGCTAATTATTTCTGCATCTGTCTAGTGAAGGGGAAGTCTTAGGAAATGAATTCTAAAAAACCCTTGACCTAATATTCAGACACTTTGGGGAAAACCTGCCTTTTTTTGGCTTTCCAGTAAAGAGAATAGACAGTAAGCTCAGATCTGTAACATGATGAGAATGAGCCACACTTACTAGCCTGAAAAGAAAATCATAGTTTGAAAAAGGTCCAGAGCTGGATGCTGGTGACATGCATACTCTAGTCCCAGCACTTAGCAGCAGAAGTAAGTGGATCTCTGTGAGTTCGAGGCCAGCCTGGTCTACGAAGCAAGCTCCAGGACAGCCAGGGCCACACAGAGAAACCCTGTCTCAAAACAAACAAACAAACAAACAAACATAACCAAACAACAACACCCCAAACAAAAACAAAACAACAACAAAAACCAAAAAAGAAAGGAAGTTGTCACATATAGAGTATGCTTTGGTTTGTGTTGAGACCATGAGTTACAAATTGTTACTGTCCAGCTTCCGTTTCTTCTCAACTCATTGTTTCCAAGATTTTGGCTAGTTAGGAACCATAACAGTGATCTTGTCACAGTAAAGAATACCGTAGTCAAATATTATTTGGTTACTATTTTACATTTTTATTTCAGCCTTAATGTTATATATGATATTACTAGTTTGAGGAATTAAACTTTTATAGTCATACTAAGATTAACAAATACATACTCATTAAAAAGGATAATAAAAGCCTTTCTCCGCTGTTCTCTAATTTGTAAAACTTGTCCTGTTTTCTCTAGAAATATACAGAGAATTAGCTTGCACTTGGCTGCCCTATTAAAATCTGCACTACTGAAAAATCGGCTTTTCCTTGTTCCTAGTGGTTTAGATTTCAGAACCCTAAAAGGATGTGTTTTTTCCTGTCTCTCTCACACAAGTCCATCTTCCCACATTGTATACTTCGGGAAATAAACTTATGTTTTTCTTTTCTCCTTACACTTTCTGCCTATCCAAATATGGCTGCAGTTGTTTATGCCAGCAGTTCTTGAGTAAGTTAGGGTATTCCTTTAAACTTAAACTTTTTTTCTTTTTCTGTATACATTAAGCTGTTTGGAAAAAAAGATGCTCTGGGAAGTGACTCTTGATATATGCACTTTGTGTAGCCTGACTGATAAGGAGAAATGGAAATGACTCCCTGTTGGTACAGGTGCACAAAACACAGTTGTACCTTACTCCAGGGGACCTAAATTACACTGTTACTATCCGTCACAATTAGACCATATTTTTCATTGACATGTTTCTTTGCAGTGTCTATTTTATATGGGTTTACTCCTGTTTAAGAATGTGGACACAAGGTTATTATAGCATCATTTGGAGTGGTAAAAGATTTGGGAAAAAAAGTTTATCCATAGGGAACTCATAAGTTAATGACTCGTTTTTCATCAAATGAAATATTTGCTGTAGAAAAGAATGAGAAAACTTCATAAGGTATCTGAGGTGTAGCTAGAAAAAAGAAAATTTGCGGTAGTTTGTCTAATGTCTCGGAAGTGTAGAAAATCTGAAACTCATGTGTATATATGTATGTTATATCCTTCCCTGTATTCTCACAAACATACACATTACCTTTATGTGCATAAAGTCTCTCTGGAAGACTACATAAAACCCAATAGTGTTGATTGCCTTTGGAGATGGGGGAGCTAACATAGAAGGAAGCTTTTGTGGTAGAGTTTTGACACTTTGGAATTTTGAATAACAAGAATCTATCTATTCAGAAAAGAAATACAGGGGCTGGAGAGATGGCTCAGTGGTTAAGAGCACTGACTGCTCTTCTGAAGATCCTGAGTTCAAATCCCAGCAACCACATGGTGGCTCTCAACCACCTGTAATGAGATCTGATGCCCTCTTNTGTGTCTGAAGACAGNNACAATGTACTTACATATAATAATAAATAAATCTTTTGAAAAAAAAAGAAATACATATACAAATACTCGTATGCTTGAATGTTCTCCACTGTTTTTTTTTTCCCCTAAAATTGGAGTCTTTCTGCATATTAGGAACAGACCTTTTTTTAAAACTCAGATTTTTTTTTTCATGAACTAGAGGTAGCAATATCTTTGAGTACTTATTTTATGTTCTAGTACATATTTTATTGTCTTAAACTGATTCATTATTAATTTAAGACTATATTAAGATTTCATTTAAAGAAAACCAGTTACCTACTTTCATAATGTACCATTGCCAACAAAATCATTCAGTAGTAATTATTTTGATATACACTTAAAGATTTCATTTCTTTAATTTAATTTGATTTAATTTTGAGATAAGAGTCTCTGTGTAGTCCTGGCTGGTGTGGAACTTGCTATGTAGACTGGGCTGGCTTCTTCCTCCCAAGTGCTGGGATCAAAGGCATGGGCCACCACGCCGAGCAAAGCTTTCTTTTTACCTTTTTAAATATTTATTTATTTATTTATTTAGAGACAGGGTTTCTCTGTATAGCCCTGGCTGTCCTGGAACTCA
>NC_034596.1:82355946-82358824 GCF_900095145.1 Mus pahari | reverse complement strand
AACTCAGAAATCCGCCTGCCTCTGCCTCCCAAGTGCTGGGATTAAAGGCGTGCGCCACCACGCCCAGCTTCTTTTTACTTTTAACTATGTGTATGTTTGGGTCTGAGTTTGTACATGTGCATACCTGCAGAGGTGAAGAGTGTGTGGAACTGCCTAGAACTGGAGTTACAGGCAATTGTGAGTCCCTCACCCCAACATGAGAGCTCTGTAAGAGTAGTGCGCTCTCTTCACTGTTACACTAGCTCTCTTTAGCACTTTATTTTTTTGTAATTTATATTTCTTTGCTTATTATTATTGTTTAAGGTACATATGTGAGTGCCTACATGTATGTCTTTGCACTGCTTGAGTGCCTGGTGCCCACAGAAGCCAGAAGAAGGTGTTTGATTCTCCTAGAACTTACTTGGGTTACAGATGGTTGTGAGCCACTTTGTGAATGCTGAGACCCAACAACATGGGGCCTCTAGAAGAGCAGCAAGTGTTCCTAACTGCTGAGCCCCTCTGCAGCCTTTTAATGAATTTTAGGGCACTCACTTGTAGATAGCTCTGTACTCTCCCTCACTGCTCCCATCCCTCCCTTGCTGCTCTTTCTCCCACAGAGGCTCTGTTCCATTCACATGTACAAGCGTAGACTCCATGTATGAGAGTAAATGTAATCTTTTGTCTTTTCTGCCCCACGCTACTTTCTACCCTCCCCCTTTCTGAGCCTCCTTCCTCTGCACACAAATTTCCTCTTTCATGTCATATGTGTCTATATATGCATGTGTGTATATATACACACACACACACACACACACATACAAAACAACAAAAGCTCTCTGCCAGGTGTATGGCCAGTTTGTCTGTCTATCACACTTGTAGACTTTTATCTTTCCTGTGGTGTTGGTGGTGTGCCTGTACTACACAAATGTCTTGATGTCTGTGATAGCTCACTTCACTTGAGCTTTACTTTCTTGGCGCACAGGGCCCTTGCTGGTCCCTCTTAGCTTTGTGGCTTATGGAACAGTCAGGTTCTCTCCCCATCCTGAGAATCCCCTCTCCATGTTCTAGGCAGGCGTTTTCCCCCATGTGTGTTAGGAATCAGGGGAAGCACACACAGTCTGCAGATCTTTATAGAAGGACTGACCTCCCTAATTTCTAAATGAGCTAAGCTTTAATAACATGTTGTGGTATTATTATGGTATGTGGCTTTCAATTTCTCATAGCCCACTGGAGACCCAGAATTCTTATTGTTACAGCAGCAAACCTCAGCAAATGTTTGATAGCAGAGTTTGACATTCCCACCCACACGCTCAGGCTCAAGGTTGTCCAGCTCCAAAGTCATTTTCTGATGATGAGGTTAGCCCTAACCGTTGCCTGCAGAAGCTGCCATCCCACCAAGGCCCCAATCTCCCACTAAACTTCCTGGTTGGTCGAAGCCTCCTGCTTGCTCTTTGCTTGCTGAGTGTCTGGCCTGCTACTCTCCCACTCCCCAGGACTGCTCCCCCTCCCCCTCCCCTTGTCTCTCAGTCTACAGCTTCCTGAATGGTTATTGTTCCAGGCACCCCAGGGCAGCTGAGTTTTAAACAACAGGTTTCCTTTCTGATCACACTCAGCACATGGAGGCACATTAAGTGACAAAAAGAAAGTTCTTTCTACTGCTGACCTGTCCTACTAGTCACCACTTGGTCACCAAGACACACTGGTAGATGTACCTACCGGTTATTCCACAGAGGGAGATGGGACTTCAGATCTGCACCATGAAACTAGCGATAAGTCTGCAGCAAGGCTCAAGAGCATGCCACACAGATAGTTTTTCAGCCCCTAGGAAAGAAAATAAATGGTGCTGAGAAGTCAGCATCAGTGGTGTACCAAAACCAAATTTGGCCACCTAGTTATTGCCTAATTGTGGCCTGCAAAGTCTGTTTCAACTATCTTTATTAGTTAGGTTCTCTGTGTTCTGTGGGCTGCCACAGAAGTCTTCTGACTGACCTGGTATCCACTCCTACTGAAGGCTTCCACAAATCTGACCACTCTAAGAATTCAGGAAGAGGTCTGGAGAGATGGCTTGGTGAGTGGTTAAGAGCACTTACTGCTCTTCCAAAGGTCCTGAGTTTAGTTCCCAGCACCTACATACATGGCATCTCACAACTGTCTGATGCCATCTTCTGGTGTGCAGATGTACGTGCAGGAAAAGTTCCCATATACATAAACTACATAAATAAATAAATCTAAAAATAAATAAATAAAAGACTTATAAAAAAATTTCAGGAAGAACTGAGTGCAATTAATGAAATCTGTTTTCTCAAGCTCCTTCAAGGGATGGGTAGGTGGGTGTTGAGCCCAAGGCCTGATACATGCCAGGTAGATGATCTGCCACTGAGTTATATACTCAACTCTGTCTCAGTTACCTGTTTGTACCTTTACTATGGCTTCTAGCACATACACTTTGTTTGGCTTCTTCTGTTTCCTTTGCCTGCAGTGTCCTTTCCTTTTGACTTGGCTGAGCCCTACTTACTCATGAAGACAGTTTAATTATCATCTGTTTCAGGAAGCCTTTGATACTTGTTCCCTTTGTTAAGGGTTTCCGTGATAATCTAGTTAATTATTCTATCTAGATCATATCATGTATTTACAGTTACCTGCTTGCCAGTTTTCTTTATCTAGTAGGCTGAGTCTTTGAAGGTACACATTTAACTCTGCTCATGGCATGGAACGTAGTATCTGGCACGCAGCAAGGGCCTCGTAAAGTTCTGTTGAATGGAGGTAGTCATTAACTCAAGTTCTTTCTTTTTTTTAAATTATCTTATTTTTTATTAGATATTTTCTTTATTTACATTTCAAATGCTATCCTGAAAGTTCCCTATACCCTCCCCCCGCCCCTGCTCCCCTACCCACCCAC
>NC_034596.1:82296052-82353960 GCF_900095145.1 Mus pahari | reverse complement strand
TTAAGGTCAGGCATGGTGATTCCACGGTTCTTTTTTTTTTTTAATTCAATTTTTTATGTATTATACAAATGTTTGCCAAAGTGATGTCTGAAGGACAGACTCTGTGCTCTATTGTGAGTGGTTGAAAGGGTAGGGCTGGGGAGGTCACTCAGTAAAGCGCTTGCTATGTAATCAGGAGGGCCTGAGTTCAGATCTCTAATACCATGGTGTTAATACCAGGTATGACAACATACAGCTGTGCTGAGGAAGCAGAGACAGGAGGTTTGTCTTCCAGCCAGCCAGTCCAGCCAAATTGTTGAACTCTGGTAAGAGCCTATCTCAAAAAGTAAGGTAGAAGCCAGAGAGATGGCTCATGGGTAAAAGTACCTGCCCCATAAGCCTGATGACAGAATCACCAGAACCCTAGTAAAAAGCTGGATGTGGCTGTGGCCGTCCGATATCCCAGCACCTCTGTCTGTGCCGAGGTCCCGGCACCTCTGTGCTGAGGCCAGTGGCAGAGATGGGAGGTTGCCCAGAAGTTCAGGTGCCAGCCAAGTTGGAGTACACAGCACAGCAGGAAACACCTCACCCCAAAACAAGGTGGAGGGCAAGAACTGACTCCTGAGAGATGTCCTCTGACCTCCACACTTACTCTGTAGCATACATACATGTACTCACATGTCACATACATATACACAAACACACACATAAATTAAAAAACATAGGTAGAGGACTGAGTGTGGTCGTGGATATCTTTAATCCCAGCACTTGGGAGGTAGAGGCAGGTAGACCTCTGTGAGTTCAAGGCCAGCCTGGTTTACATAGTGAGTTCCAGGCCATCCAGTAATGCTTAGGGAGACCCTATCTCAAAAACTAAAAGGTGAGTGATTGAAGACACTTGAGGTTGACTTCTGTTCACACACACACACACACACACACACACACACACACGCACACATCTATTTGCACACATGCAAACACCTACACACTTAATGCACACATACACAAAAGGGTCACTATCATTACTGAGTGAAAAGGTAGGCTAATGCTATAAATGGTATGAACTTTTTTTTTAAAGTTAAACTATTTTATACATATAAACGGTTTGTTTTGATGTAACTTATCAAAAGATTGTAAGTTAAAATAGCGTGCCATCATGATCTGTCTAGCAGATTGGTAAAGATTATGCACATTATGATATGGAAAATGGTCACATTTATTTCCTGCTAGCAGAAGTGAAACTTGGAGAGTAATTGAATAGTGGGTATGAAAGTCTTGATGGGCAGGCTTTATGACAAGGAATTTTATTTCTGAGGATTGCCTAGAAGGAAGTAAAGTAAAAGATAGATATGTGCATCCATGTGCTCTAACTTAATAAAATAAATGCAAATGAAAAGTAATATATGAATTATTTATCTTGTTGCTGTGATAAAAGACCCTTCCTTTTGCGAGAAAGAATTTACTTTTGCTTACAATTCAAGGGTACAACCTATCATGGTGAATTTCATAGTTACTTCCCTATTGCTGTGAAGAGACACCATGAGCAAGGCAACTTATAAAAATAAAATAAAAAAAAAAACAGCATTTAATTGGGGGGCTTTCTTACACGTTCAGAGGGTAAGTCCATGGATGTCATGTTGTGGAGCATGGCAGCAGGCAGGCACTGGAGTAGTAGATTAGTAGATGATCTAAATCTAGATAATTAGCTTAACCTAATCTAGATAATTCCTCATTGGCATTCACAGATGCTTGTCTCACAGGTGGTTCTAGATAAGTTTTTATCGGATACAAATATATCAACTTACCACGTTGATAATCAGTAATAACTGTCACAGATACCAAGTTGGGTTGATGGTAAACAAATGCAGTCCTAGCAACTCTGGAAGCCGGGGTCAGATGAATACTTGAGCCCAGAAGTTCAAGACCAGCCTGGGCAATAGCGAGACCCTGTCTCACAGAAAGGAAGATAAGGAAACAGTCATCACGTTTGGAATTCTGTCAATTTCCTAAGTGGTTTGTAAATTGTACTCTGATGTTGAATTGTGGGAAAACAGGTATTCTCTTATTGTTGCCAGGAAAGCAAAATGATGATCCCTGCCAAAGATGGGAAATGTACATACGGCACTATAGAACAGCTTGTAATATTAATGATGAAAAACTGGAAGTAACACTGATGGGCCTCGTTAGGGATGAGAGTATGGTATGTATGCCCATTGTCTTAGAGTTTCCATTGCTGTGAACAGACACCATGACCAAGGCAACTCTTGTAAAGGACAACATTTAATTGGGGCTGCCTTGCAAGTTTAGAGGTCCATTATCATCATGGCGGGAAGCATGGCAGCAGGCAGGCAGACAAGGTGCTGGAGGAGCCAAGAGTCCTACATCTTGATCCTAAGGCAGCCAGGAGGAGACTCTAATTTTACACTGGGTGGAGCCTGAGTATAGGAGCCTCATAGCCCACCCCCTAGTAACATACTTCCTTCAATAAGGCCACACCCACTCTAACAAGGCTACACCTCCTAATAGTGCTACTCCCTGGGCCAAGAATATTCAGACTACCACATTAATCAACTATTTTATTTTAAGATATACATGAGGGGGCTGGAGAGATGGCTCAGCAGTTAAGAGCACTGATTGCTCTTCCAGAGGTCCTGAGTTCGATTCCCAGCAACCACATGGTGGCTCACAACCATCTGTAATTCGAGCCAGTGCCCTATTCTGGTGTGTCTGAAGACAGTGACAATGTATCACATATATAAAAATAAATAAATCTTAAAAAAATAAAGACACACATGAAATAATATTAGGCTCTTGAGATACTGTTACTTGTTTTGTTTTTGTGACTTTTTGAGACAGGGTCACCCTGTGACCTCAGTCCAGTTTCGAACTCTTGATTTTCCTGCCTCAGCCTTCTAAGTTAGTATGTTCTCATGAGTGATGGACCACTTTATCATTAAGTAATAGTCTTTGGTGTCCCTTGTGGCACCTTTTGGCTTGAGATGTGTATGTATATGTGTGTGTTTGATCAATTGATTCTTGGGTTTTGTGGGGTTTTGAGGCAAGGTTTTGTTGTGACCCAGGTTGGTGTTGAATTTATGTCTTCACTTTCTCAAATGTGGGATTATAGGAGTCACCGTGTCCAGCTTGAATCCGTGTCATCTCATAGAGGTCTAGCCACCTGCACTCTCTCAGTTACCATTTGCATGAAATATCCTTCCTCACCCTTTTTTACCTTCAGCCTATGCAGTTCATACATCTGGGGTGCAGCACTTGGAAACATCATGATGTGTATGTCTTCATGTATGTCTTAGTCCATTTTGTGCTGCTGTAACAAGGCTGGATAATTTATACTCTCAGTTTTTCAGAATTCAAAATTTAACTGAGTTCAGGCATAAGAGGATAAGAGGCAGGGTCTCTGTCTTTGAGCTGTATTGTTAAGCTTCATTGTATCATTGTATCATCGAGCATCTCCTGTCTGCCTTCCCATGCCAGATTGAATCCAGGGTCTTTTTCACTCTAGGCAAGCATTCTACCTTCCTCAGCCCGAGGTTGGATAGTTTATAGTGAACAAAGCTTTATTTCTTGCAGTTCTAGAGGAAATCCAAGGTCACATCCAGCAAGGGCCTTCTTGCTCATGGCTATAGGCCAAAGGACAAAAAAAAAAAAAACCAAACAACCCAGGTGATAGAGAAGTTGGGGGAAGGGAAAGTGAACTCATTCTTCTCATTCTCTCACCAGCTGATGGGCCCAGTTGAAGGGGAGCAGAGGAGCTGCTTTAAGGAGCTCTCACTGAACAAGGCTAGGGAAATGTGAACAGAAATACGTTAAAGCATGTGCCTTAATGATACCTAACAGTCATTGTTTACCTATTTTTCCAATTATTTTGCCAGTCGATACAGAATTAACCCTTTGTCTTCCCCTCTTTTTCTCTCCCTTTGGTTATTTTTGTTGTTGTTCTTGTTGTTTTCTCAATAATATTGTCTCACTGTGTGGCATAGCTCTGGCTGGCCTTGAGTTCAAGATCCTCAGTCTCCTGTAAGCATCAAGCATACTGGTTCTGCCTTTCTTTTCTGAGTCTCCCATGGAATTTATGAGTAGCCATGTAATGCTTAAGGGGAATCTTTTCTGGTAGAAGAATTCACATGGATACACGTTCAAAGTGCTAGTCTAGGGAAAAAGCATTTTCTGGTTTCTAATGGAATTAGACAATTTTAGACACTGATCTATTTGCCAAAGTTATTAGATGATATTTAGAGCAATGGTATGTCACTTTTCTTTTTGGTTCTTTTCAAGACAGGGTTTCTCTGTGTAGCCCTGGCTGTCCTGGAACTCACTCTGTAGACCAGGCTGGCCTCGAAGTCAGAAATCTGCCTGTCTCTGCCTCCGGAGTGCTGGGATTAAAGGTGTGCACCACCATGCCCGGCTACCGTTTCTTTCTTTCTTTCTTTCTTTCTTTCTTTCTTTCTTTCTTTCTTTCTTTCTTTCTTTCTTTCTTTCTTTCTTTCTTTCTTTCTTTCCTTTGCCTACTTGTTGGCTATGTGTACCTCTTGTTTTGTATCTGTTCATTTGCCCATGTACTATTTAGATTATTTGTGTGTGTGTGTGTGTGTGTGTGTGTGTGTGTGTATGTGTTTATATATTCTAGACATTAATTCCCTCTTGGTAGGCTGTCTCTTTACCATGACAGTTGCTTCTTTGCTGTGTCAAAGTCTTTTCATTCCTTGCAACTCTGTTTGTTAATTCTTGTGAGTGTTCCCTGGCTCTTGGGCCTTCTCAGAAAACCACTGTTATACCTGCATTTTCAATTGTTTGCCCTGTGCTTCCTGTAGCAATTTCAAAGTTTTCATTCTTAGATGAAGATCTTTGAACTATTTCTAATTGATTTTTTGTTTGTTTGCTTGTTTTTTCGAGACAGAGTTTCTCTGTATAGCCCTGGCTGTCCTGGAACTCACTTGGTAGACCAGGCTGGCCTCGAACTCAGAAATTTGCCTGCCTCTGCCTCCCGAGTGCTGGGATTAAAGGCGTGCGCCACCACTGCCTGGCTCTAATTGATTTTTAAAAAAGATTTTGTTCTTATTTTGCGTGTATCAGTGTTAATGCCGGTGTGCATGGAAGTGCACCACATGTATGCAGTGCCCTTGGAGGCAAGGAGAAGGCACTGGGTGTCCTGGAGCTGGAGTTGCAGACATTTGTGACCTGCCATGTGGGTGCTGGGGACCAAACCCAGGCACTCTGGGAGAACAACCAGTGCTTTTAACCCCTGAGCCATCGCCCCCTGAACTGATTTTCATGTAGGGTGAGCTACAACTAGGCTCTACACAATGACTGTTTTTAGATAGTGTCTCAGGCATCCCAGGCTGGCCTCAAACGCTTTATGTAGCCAAGGCTGGCCTGAACTCTTGATCTTCCTGTCTCAGACTCTCAAGAACTGAATTATAGGCATGTGCTAGTGTTTCCTCTCGTATATCAAATTCTTCCTATGATTTTTCTAGAGAAGGAAGATCTGGAAAACACCAGAGTCGGCTCTCCACTGGCTTCTGCCTCTGACCCAGCAGCCCAGTCCTCACCCTACAGGTAGGGACCTGCAACTGCTTGGGCGACTGAAGGAACTGCTAAGGAAAGCAGCAGTAGCTGTAAGGGGTGAGGCACTTGTGGCTTTTTAAATGTCATTTTTCAGGTTAAACACGATCACCTTAGGTGGCTGTTCTTTTTTATACTGTATATTTTTATTTTATGTGTATGTGTGAGTACCTTCATGTATGTATGTGTACCATGTGCATATCTAGTGCCTATAGGAGCCAGAAGAGGGAGTTATATTCCCTGGAGCTAGGGTTCTGGGTAGTTGCGAGCTGCCTGCGCTGGGACTGGGAACCAAACTGAGTTCCTGTGTAAGTGCACCAAGTGCCCTTACCTGACTCATCTCTCCAGCCACTGGGCTGACGGGCTTAATTTTCTTCTCATCTCATCCACCGACTGTCGCTGAGATGCATGTAGTAGAAAGGAAGGGTTATACTGAGCCATAGCATGTGAGGAAGCCATGAATCACGAGTGGAACACAGAAGTCTGCCTTCACCAGGTACTCTGATCCAGCTGCTCAGTCCCTGTGTAGCGCTGCCTGGTAGAGCCTGTGGTCTCCATGCCCCACACCAACACAGCCAGGGAGAAAAAGTGGTGCGAAGGTAGTTTTAAACATCTCATGCTTCTAGAGCTGTATGCAGTTCTTTCTCTTCTGCATATGAAATAATTTATAATGTAGATGGGGATAATGTAAGAAGTAAGCATGCTTTGTTTGAATGTTTCTCAATAATAATAGAAACGATATTTTATGAAATAGTGGTTTGTTAAATACTGTCGTTTAAAATGTATTATCGCTTCAATCCTTATAAGCCAGTGAAATAGGTATCCTTCCCTGTTGTTAAAGTGAGGAGAATGGGGGCTGGAGAGATGGCTCAGCAGTTAAGAGCCCTGACTGCTCTTCTTTAGGTCCTGAGTTCAAATCCCAGCAACCACATGGTGGCTCACAACCATCTGCAATGGAATCTGGTGCCCTCTTCTGGGGTGTCTGAAGACAGCTACAGTGTACTCATATAAAATAAATAAATAAATCTTTTAAAAAATGCTTAAAAGTTCCAAAAAAATATAAAAAAATAAAAAAGTGAGGAGAGTGAAAAGGAGAGTGTGTACTTGGTCCCCCAGCTGTAGCACCTCCTCATGACTGATAGTAGAGAGCTAGGTTCTGTGCTTAGGAAGGCTGCGCTGCTGTAGACAGAAGTCTTCCTCATGGCTTGCTTTCTCTCTCTCTGTGTGCGTGTGTGGTGTGTGTGTGTGTGTGTGTGTGTGTGTGTGTGTTTTGCCTGTATGTATATCTGTGCACAATAAGCATTTCTGGAGTCCACAGAGGCTGGAAGAAGGTATTGGAGTTACTGACAGTTGTGAGCCACCATATGAGTTCTGGGAATCACACCCAGGTCCTCTGGAAGAGCAGCCAGTGCTCTTAACCACTGAGCCATCTCTCCAGCCCCTCAAAGTCTTAATGATATCGAGTAGTTTAGGCTCTTGACCTTCCCTAAGGAGAGGGACTTTTCATCTTCCTCTCACTGTCTCTTAGGTGAGAGGGATCTTTAAAGGATGGGTCTAGAGCAGAGAACTGGTTTATGGAATGTAAGTTTTTTGAGAATCATATAACATTCATAGACAAAATGATTTAATTTTAAAGTTTTGTTTATAAATTTGGGAGTAAAGAAGCCCCAGCACACATGAAGGTAGCTTCGGGCGCCTGTGTTTAGTGTCTATGGGAAATGGAAACAATGGAGCTTTCTAGCTCTTCTAGTGAGGGTGTCTGCCTGGCCAGCTTCTCCCTATCCTTCAGGCTAGTCTCCCTGTTCTGGGGCAGCATGAGCTAGAACACTTCATTGACTTAGAAGTCAATTAAATGTGGTCTATCACTGGCATCAACTGATTGGCAACTTGTCTTGCCCAAAATAACCTTTCACTGATTCTTTAGACCATATAATTCAAATGTGAATATTAAATTCACATGGATATTACAAGCCTTCTTGAAAGTATTTTTAAATTGGTATTAGATGACTTAGTGGTGAAGAGCATTTGCTTGCTCTACAGTCATGAAGTCTGGGGTTGAGATCCCAGCACCCACATAACACTGGGCATGCCTGCCAGTCAGGGGAAGAGAGAGACAAGGATCTGCTGGACTTGCTGGCTTCCAGCCTACCTGAAATGTGAGAGGGTGATTGAGAAGGTCACATGTCACATCTGACACACTCCGAGAATGGAAAAGTCTTCCAGCTAGAGTCTAATAGGGTCCCCAACACTAGGATATCAAAAGCCTGCACCATCAATGAGAAGATAAACAAAGCCATAATTGTCCCCCCAGAAAAAAACAACTGCAAGAAAACATGAACTATCTCTAATTTGGCACTGAAAAAACAAAACAAAACAAAACAAAAACCCTGAGACTAGGAACGTCACCCCGTAGGCATCTGTTTTCTGTCCAGTGTGGTCTAGACAGAACACTTGAACAGTTTCCTCCAATTGATAGTATTCCAAGCACCAGTTGAAGCCCCCACAGATCAGTGAGAGAGCTTGGTACAAGCTTTGACATTATACTTTTAATAGACCCTATGTTTCAGCTGTGGCAAATTTTAAGACAAATATGTATCTTGCAGTCACAAAATGTGGTGCATATTATGTCAGTTCATAGTAAGTGCAGTTAAGGAAGCAGGGAAGTCATCCGTCCAGAGGAACCCTCCCAGAAGGCGACCCTCAAGCGAAGAGCTGAGGGAAGCATGCAGCAAGCTAACCAGAAGTAGCTTGTTGTTGTTGTTGTTGTTGTGTTTGAGGCTACAGTGAGTGCACGGCTCCCAACAGCAGTGTGCTGGAAGTGCTGAGGTCTGTTAAAGATCCAAGCGGTCACTGTTGGTGAGTGATCTGGGCACAGTGGGAGTCCAGGAGGTAAGGTCAGAGTTCAGAGAGCCTGAGAGTTCCATAATCAGAGTTGGTTTGAGACACCAGGCACACAGAGGTTTTAAGGCCCAGTTCCCAGCATAGGTCTTGCCTTCTAGTAAAGGGACAACAAGGAACAACAACAACAAAAAAAATGGTTTGGGGTTTCTGGGTTTCTAAGAATTAAGATCATTCACCCATTTCCCATTTACACAAGATGATTTAAGCAAATGGTTCTGAGTCATCATCTTTCTTGGTTTGCTCTGAGGTGGACTTGGGTATTCTAAAAGATAGCTATATTTATTTGAAGAAGGTATAATCTATACATTGAAAATGATTTTCTTATTTATACTACCAAGGAAAACAACGGTACTAATAGTCTAAAAGCCAGGGGCTCTTGGATTTTATTTTATTTTAATTTTTTGTTTTTTTGAGACAGGGTTTCTTTGCATAGTCCTGGCTGTCTTGGAACTCACTCTGTAGACCAGGCTGACCTTGAACTTAGAAATCCACCTGCCTCTGCTTCCCAAGTGCTGGGATTAAAGGTTTGTGCCACCACTGCCAGGCACTTTTGGATGTTTACACTTTGAATAATTAGAGAAGAACTCAGGAATTTATTTTTCACTATATTAGAGTGAGTGTGGTGGCTCACACTTGCCATGATAGCATTCAGGAGGCTGAGGCAGGAGGATTATTACAAGTTTGGGGTCAGTGTAGGCTACAGAGTAAAACATTGTCTTAAAAGACCTCCAAAGTTTTTAAAATAATATAAGAAATTAAGACCTAAAATTATAATGTTATTTTACTCATTTGAAAACAATAATTAAATCACTCCATAGTGCTATAGATAGTATGTCTTTAATGAAAAATAATCAACTTCGAAAGCAAATATAGTACAGTAAGACAGTATAAATCCCTTTAATGTCTGGTTTAATAAAAGACAATTGAATTTTCACCTCTGCATCTTGATTCGTTTGGCTGTCCTGTTGAATGTCTTGTGGTCTCTGGAAAATTCCACTGCCTACTGCAGAAAATGCAGAAAAGAAAATGGTGTTTTAGTAGTATTCTGAAAACTTTTAAGGTGTCAGACTCCTCTCAAAGGGTCCTAAGTACTACAGGGGTCCCCAGACCATGCATATAACTCCTGCTTTAAAAATAAAACTCACCTCTTATTGGTAGTAGATTTTCAGAAAATCTGGGGATTGTGCTACCGCCCTGACTGCCTACTCATTTCTGGTCTCTCTGAAGCCAGTGGGAATGGAAGGCAGCAGAACTCATCCCATCCCATGACCTTTTCCTAGGGAAACATGAACACACCCATCTGCTCACCCCGGGTCCAGCACCAAGGACACAAGCAGTTCAGCCCAAGTGTAGCTTGGTGAGCCACTGACTTTAACTGGAACATGGAGATGGGCAGCCTACGGAGGGCTGTGTCAGGGCAGAAAAGATCTCAGTCCTCCCAGCTGTGGTTAATTTCTCATCTATCCTTTAGATTAATCAACAGACACTTTCTGTTCAGTGGCCAGTCTCTGGCTCAGGAAGCCTCATCTCCGTGACTTGTGTGGAAACAACTGGGAGTCCCAACTGTATAAAGATTCTGGTTGGAGCTAATAGTGAGTGAGGAATGAAGCCATTCCCAAAGATGAGGAGAACAGCCTGGCTGCAGGGATGGCTGGGTGGGGAAGAGTGCCACTCCCAGTCATGAAGACCAGAGATTGGTTCCCAGCGTTGCTCTAACAAGCCAGGCATCCTGCAGATGCTTCAACTTAATCTCAGGGGTCTGATGCCCTCTTCTGGCCTCTGTATGAATGCAGGAGTCCCTGTGTACGTTTACACACCACACACACACACACACACACACACACACACTAAGGAGAGAGCAGAATGATGATTACCAGGAGTTGGAACACATTGGGTGTTATGTTGACAGAATAAATAAGATCAAGAGGTCTCTGCTAGTATGGTCATTAGATTTAATACATTTATACTCAAAATTACAAAGAGTAAATTAAGAATGTACTTATAATACAAAAACTGAGAATTGGGGTAATGAATATGTTGACCCATTTAATCATTTCACAGAACCGACATATAGCACTGCATCATACCGTATGCCACAAACATGTGCAGCAGACTCTGAGTCCATCTTATGACTGAGCTATGTGTTTGTTGTGGCTCTGGAGCCTGGGGACTGGCTTTTTCAGTCCCTGTGCCTTTACTGTAAACAGTCAGTGGTCAGCTAAAGTGACACGGACCTAAGTGCAGAGCTCAGTGGGTGGGGTGTCTTTTGAATGCTGTTGCATTTCAGAGTCCCTCCAGAACGATTATGCCTCTTCAAAGACCCCTTGAACTGACCTGTTTTCTTCCTCCGAGAGGCCACAGATGGTATCTCCAGCGAGTAAGGATACCACGGAAGATCTACAGAAAGTGGCTGGTGCCTCAGAGCTTCAGACTCCGGGGGAGCAGGCGTCGCTGCCAGCAGGCCAGACCCAGGTTCTCAGTGAGGTAGGGGCACCCTCAGGCTGGCTCTTGGGGAAGGCGAGCTTCTGGCACCCGCACCTAGGCACAGAATGAATAGGTTAGAAGTTTCTCTTCTGAGACAGTGGCTCTCAGAAGTCGCTGTCACCCCAAGCAGGCACATCCAACCTTTGGACATTGTGACATGCCATCATCTATAAAGCTCACACTTGAGAACTGTATTGTCGGGTTATAGAAAAAAAAAATGTCTTTTGAAAAAAACCTCAGTATTTTAAGTAACTTTAGGCTTCATGCAGCCCAGGGGACATGGGTTAGACACCCCTGTGAGGCATCTCAGTTTTAATTGTTTGGAGAATAATTATTTGTCACTCCCGCACAGACTGTCACACAAAAAAATGAAGTGTCAGAACAGACATCTCATGTTCTCTAAGACCCTGACATGAACAACCTGAAGTCACTGACTGTTAGCTGGAGGTCTACTCTATCCATGCAGAGTCCATAGGAGTGTGTTATAACTAGTGATGCCTTTGACCTAGGCACGGCAGGTGGGGGTGTTTTGTGTTTATATTTGCATTGATAGTGATGATGTAATTAGAATTTGTATCAGTAAAGACATGAAGCATTACACCTCTTGCATAACACTTGGTAGTCTAAACTTCATTACTGCTGATCACACTCCAGTGAGACAGACACCACTGTGTCCCCACTTAGCAGTTGTGGAACTAAGGCTAAAAGCTTTACATAGACTCTGCTGCTAATTAAGTTGCAAATTACATCCACACTGTAAAAGGAAGGGTTCCTTTAAACTTGGTAGGCAAGGTCTGGTTCGAATTACTTAGCTGTGTGGCTGAGGAGAGGCTCGGCCTCTGAAACACATCTGTGAGAACACAGCCTGGGAGGATTACAACTCGATGTCCTTGCACAAGTACAACTCCAGCCTCTCTAACTGGATTGCTGACTCACTGGTGTGCTCTTCCCCATGGGTGTAGAACAGGAAATTAAGGCATAATAACATGAAACAAGGAACACACTGTAAGAGATTTGGAGAGAAATCCCTCTAGATTACAGACTTCAGTGTGGGTAGCAAGGGCTTTTTGCATCAAATGCCATTTGTCTCCTTTTATGCAGGTTGGGACTCTGGCAGCAATACACTGTTCAAAGGGAACAGTCCTATGGCTGGCTTAAAGTGAAACTGTAATTAGTAAGAGAACACTGCGGAGCTAGAAAGATGGCTCCCTGATGCAGTACTTAAGAGCAGTTGCTGCTTCTCCAGAGGGCCTGGGTTTGCTTCTCAGCATTCATATCAGGTGGCTCACGACTGCCTGCCTGTAACTGTTGTAACTCTAGCTCCAGTGTAGCTAATGTGCTCTTCTGTCCTCTGCAGGCACCCATACATATGCGACAACACACACACACACACACACACACACACACACACACACACACACACACACACGAAGAACATTGCTTGTGAAGTACAGGGGGAGAAACTTGTAGCCTGAGGGATGAGTTAGGGAGAAATAGGAAAAGGATACAGAGGGATGGAAGGAAGAGGAAAATTTGAAACCAGATACTTTGTGATGTTTTTACTAAATATGGTGGCTGATAGAGATAGAGAAGTAATTGTTGAGTGGAGTAGCCTTGCAGGTGGGAATGTGTTGGAAACCCTACTGATGTAGGCCTGTAGCAACCTGTGAGGGTATTTGTGGGGAAGGTTTTGCAGAGGGTTTCTTTCTTTCTTTTTTTTTTTTAAAGATTTATTTATTTATTATATGTAAGTATATTGTAGCTGTCTTCAGACACTCCAGAAGAGGGAGTCAGATCTTGTTAGGGATGGTTATGAGCCACCATGTGGTTGCTGGGATTTGAACTCCAGACCTTCAGAAGAGCAGTCGGGTGCTCTTACCCACTGAGCCATCTCACCAGCCCCTTGCAGAGGGTTTCTGAAAGGAAACAAAACAACGCTTTTCTAAAGTTACAGACACAGGGGAGAAAAGAATCATTAGGAGACACTTTGGTAATGTTAAAAAGTAGAATTTGAAGTTAACTTGCACTTGGCAGAAAGAAGCAATGTTGATTAGCACACTAACTTTCTGGATGTGGTATCAGGAAAGCGGTGGGGCAGCCTGCATTAGGAAAGATGCTAATTGGAATCTGACATCATAAGTCCTCTAACCAGAATTCTGTTGTGTAGATGGCCAAGTACCAAGCTCCACAGCGACCTGAAGACACAGTCATGATCCAGTCTGAGCACACTGGGGCTATAGATGTTCTTTCAGCGGATTTGGAATCTGCAGATCTTCTGGGGGACCACAGGAAAGGTGAGACCTTTGGAAGCATAGAAAATAGTTTCTTCATTTCCAGTAGATGCTTGAAGGATGGAAGCTAGAAGGAAAGAAAACAAATTGGTGGAAGCTCTTAGAAAGAATGTTGTGTGTTAACCTAGCAAAATGCTGGGTCAGGGGCGTCTCCCCAGCTTCTCAATAGTAAGCTGTCTGTCCTTTCAGTCTCTCCACCTCTGATGGCTCCTCCATGTGTCTGGACCTTTGCCAAAGTGAAGGAGTTCAAAAGCAAGCTGGGCAAGGAGAAGAACAGCCGCCTGGTAGTGAAGCGAGGAGAAGTGGTCACTATCCGGGTCCCCACCCATCCCGAGGGAAAGCGAGTCTGCTGGGAATTTGCAACTGATGACTATGATATTGGCTTTGGAGTTTATTTTGACTGGACCCCGGTAACCAGCACTGATATAACTGTGCAGGTCAGTGATTCCAGCGAGGATGAGGAGGAGGAAGAGGAGGAAGAGGAGGAGATTGAAGGTAAATTTAATTTTCATTCATTTTGCTTGACCTAGTTGCTAGTGGCTGCTTCATGGATTGTAGCATTTCTCTTCCCATTCAGAATGCAAGGCAGCATTGCAAGCTGACGGGGTCTATATTAATGCTTTGGTGGGTCTCTCCCCTCTGCCCCTCCCCTCTACCCCTCCCTCTTTTAACAAGTATTTCCTAGTTATTTCCCCTTTTTCCATGTGTGGGCAGCAGGGTTTTCCAGCTTACACTGGAACCCAAGATTATGTTTTTTCTCTCTTTGTTTTGGAATATTTATTCTTAATTTTCAGCCACACTGGCTTAAACTAAAAGCACCCCTCTCCTCTTTCCTCTTTCTTCTAAACTGCCACTGCTAGCAGAATACACATTCTTTGCTTCATGTTAAGAGTAGTGGTCTCTGCTCCATTCTTTAATTCTTTAGAATTTTTTTTAACTATTGTATTTTATGTGCATATTATGCGTACTTGTATTCTGTGTACCATGTATGTGCCTGGTGCCTGTGGAGGCCAGAAGAGGGCATCAGATCCATTCGACCTGAAGTTATAGATGGTTGCGAACCACCATGTGGGTGCTGGGACTTGAGCTAGTGCTCTTAAAGCACTGAGACATTGCTCAAGCCCCTCTCTTCTCCATTCTTGGTATTTGCAGTGTCTCCTGGAGATGTGACAAATGGAGAGGAATCTAGACGCAACCCCTGAGCTTTCGCTGTAGTCCTTGGCTTTGATGTATGACTGTGAATCTCTCTCTTCCCTTGCTCTTTCAAGTCTCCCAGGAGGGATGCATAGGTACTTAGGGATGGATGAGGGGACCTTTTGTCTTCCTCGCTACTTTTCAGGACACCAAGTGGGAGTTTTAGGGCCACATTATACAATTTGTTTACCTGTATTTCCTTTATGTTAGCTACTCCTTTCACGTACTGTAAGGGTTTCCAGGTTTTACTCTTTTTTTTTTTTTTTTTTTTTTTTTTTTGGTGTTTCGAGACAGGGTTTCTCTGTGTAGCCCTGGCTGTCCTGGTACTCACTTTGTAGACCAGACTGGCCTCAGAAATCCGCCTGCCTCTGACTCCCAAGTTCTGGGATGAAAGGCATGTGCCACCACACCTGGCTCAGGTTTTACTCTTTTAAGTAGCTTTTCCACTTTTCCCCATTGGAAATCAGACACTTGTAAGGTTATCGGGCTGGATCACGGTTTCTCAAAGGAGACGTTACTGATTATTGAGACTCTTGGACTCTGGGCTACTGGATGCCAGTTTCACTCCACAGTCATGTTGATGACCAAGATCTGTGGACTTTTCCTAGTACATGTGGGAAGACAATAGAGTTCCCATGGGAGAACCACTCTCTCACCTTCATGCAGGATGTATTCAGTCTATAAACTCCTATCTAAACTCTGTCCTTTTGCTCCTACAGAGCCTGTCCCCGTGGGAGATGTGGAGAGAGGCTCCAGGAGTTCTCTACGGGGCCGCTATGGGGAGGTCATGCCTGTGTACCGGCGGGATAGCCACCGAGATGTGCAAGCTGGCAGCCATGACTACCCTGGGGAGGGCATCTACTTGCTCAAGTTTGATAACTCGTACTCCTTGCTCCGCAACAAGACTCTCTACTTCCATATCTACTACACTAGCTGAAGAATGCTGGGCTAGGGCAGGCTGTGTTTGCTGGCTGAAGCAGGCTGCCAGCTGGTGCCTCTTGTGTATAAGCAAGAGCCTAAAGTTCTGTGTGGGGCTCTGAAGCCTCGTGCCCTGCCTGGCATGCCTGACTATTGACCCCATGTAGCTTTTCTCCTTTCTTGGCTTCTGCAGGTGGTGGTGTGTAGTGCTCCTGTTCTGTGGTCCCTGACTTACACTCTTGTTTCTGACTCCAGCAAAAACCCTCTCAGAAGGCCCCTATGAGGCAAAAGCCTAAAATGAAGTAGAAGGATGTCTTTTAAGAAATGGATTCACTCTGGTAAAGCCCATCATTCAGGTTGCCGCTCACTCTTCTCCAGAGCCTGTGATGCCAGTGTACCTAGTAGCGCCTGCCTTCTTTACATTTTGAGGTGCCAGAGAGGGAAAGCACACTGTCTATGGAAGAGCCCAATCTTCTGGATGGAAAATGCTCTCTATCCAGCCTTTCACCACTGCCAGACTCCTGCCTGCCTGCTGGGTCTTCTTAGTCTCTAGCTCAGGCTGGGAGACCACACTGCCTTGAATGGATATTATTATTCCTGGTGATTAGACCCTTCCTCCTTTCTCTTCACCAAGTCTGTGTTTCTGCCACGTAGCAAGAACCTCCAAGCAGTTGCAAGCTGTGGTCAGTGTCCTAAGAGAAGAAAGGCAGCCTCTATCACTTCCTGTCTCCAGAGTTATCTCCCTTACTAAGGGTGCTGGTAGTTGATGAAGAAAGGGTAGAAGGTAACGACTGAGTTATCTCAGACCCTGCCCTTTTGGAAATCAGGTATTAGTCCCTACACCCCATCTTAGACCATGTGTCTTACGTAGAAAATTTGCTTTGGAACCAAATACAGTGAAACCCAGTCATGTTTGCTGTGGTTCTTGGTTTGTGCTTTTTACACTGAGGATGGAAAGCGTTTGTGTCCATGGTCCTTAGGGAAAGTAATCATGGGATTTTGCTGTTGCTGCTGATTGTGTGTGCATCTTACTTGACCAAAGCCTGCAGGCGACAGACAGCCTCTCACAGCCTGTTCCTCCTGAGGTTCTGGAGAATGTATGTATTGTAGTGGGTGGCCACAGAGCAGTAGGTGCTAAGGCCTCTGGTGGAGTGGGCACACAGTGGCATGGGTCTCTGCAGCCATCCGCACCTCTGTGTTTCCCAGTATGTGTCGTCTGTCATTCTTCTGAATTTTGAATAATTAGGTTTATTTATTACTTTATTTATGTTTTTTAAAGCACATTTCAGATTGCCTTTGAAACAGCTCCCATCTGTTTCTCATAAGGCTTCCCATCTGCTCTGAGCCATGAAGGCCACCTCTTTTATGGCGCTAAAGATGATTTTTAGGGCTTAGAAAATGATCATGTGTGTTTATTCCAATACATCAGCCCTGTGATGCTTTGGGAAGTTTGGCCTTTCAGAGATGGAGGACTCCAACCTTGTCTGTGTTAGGTACATCTCAGTGTTCCCACTGCGGGATTCTAAGGTGTTATGGATGCAGATGGACTTAAAGAACTGACTGTGGAGTCAGAGATAACAGAGCACCATGATTATGGGATGCCAAAGTCCTTTTCCTCCTCTGACACCCTCTTCATGTTTCCATTGGCACATTTCTTTTTTGTGTGGTTGCCTCACACCAGGCCTCTGTCCTACAGGAGTGATCACCCAAAGAGCAGGATCTTGCCAGTAGGTGTGGTCAGGAACAAAGGGTGCATCCTGTAGCTGTCAACCTGGAAGCAAAGTGTGGGCTGTGTGGCTCGCCATAGCCTCTCGGCAGCCAGCCAGCACCACGCCGCCATCCTCTCATCATTGCTGATGTGCTTTGTAGGGATACTGGCAAAAGTCTCTGTGCCCTCTGAGAAGCGAGTGAACTGTGGGCCGTGAAGCAGATTTGCTGCTCACCATGGACTCGATGCTTTTACTGACTGAGGGTACTCTCTGGTCAAGAAAACAAAAGAAACAAAGAAGCACCTCTTCGGAGCTATTTCCGAGTCAGAGGCAGTCTCCATACTTCTGTTCGTTGTGGGCCCCTGGCCTGCTCTCAGCCTGGCAGCAAGGCCCCTGGGCTTGCCCCAGAATGCTCCATCTTTCCTTAGGCTTGTTTTCTTGTAGTGCACAGCAGGGAAGTTGAGCTTCTTTCTCATCTCTCTCTGTACCTGTCACTTGCTGGCTATGCTGCAACAGTTATTTCTTACTGACCTTTTCCTCACAGGGTTGTTTGTTTGTTTGTCTCATGAACATAAGATGCCTAAAGGAAGACATGTCCATAATATGATGCATGCACTATTCACGCACTAAATTTTTGCAATAAGAACTTGAGAGACAAAGTATTATTTACTGAAACCCTGGTAATTATGGAGAACACAAAACACATACCTTGAAGGGTCTAAGAAGTCACCTCCTTGATCCCTCTGTTTTCAAGTTTAAAGAATCAAACAATGACATAAATTATCTGCTGTTACCCTCGCCCTGCTCTCTAGAGCACAAGTAAATACTATGCAGTTAAAGAAGGGAGTTCTAGGAGAGCAGTGATCAGGATTCTCTTCATAAGTGTGGCTGAGTTCTTAAAATTTTCAATTTGTCTAATTTTGCTACTTTGTTAAGAGACAGGCTTTTTAAAAAGACATATCTAAAGTGCTATTTTTCCAACATCTTATTATGAAAACTTACAGCAAACAAAAAGCATACACTTTCATCCCACATATATTTTTAAATTACAAACTGCCAGTTTCTAAACAAAGATTCTAGCATTTAGTTTTGTCTGCCATGCATCCACTTGGAGGATGTCCCCTGTATTGTGTCAGCTCTCTGTTAGAGAGCCCCGCTTATGCAGATCTCCTTTTTTCAACATGGGCTGCCTAAGAGGTCTTCACACACAAAACTGGCCGTTGGCCTCCATCTTTCAGAAAGCTAGCTGTATGTCCCTTCCAACTGTAGCCTCTCTAACTGCCTATCGGTGTCAAGGTAATTGTGTAGCTGCATTGGAAAGCCTTCCTTCCCATCTGTGGTTCTGACACATCCTCAGGACGCTCACATGCAAACACACTCCTCAGATAACACATGGACATAGTAGCAGCTTGAAAGTAGATGATTCTTAGGAATTTTCCTAGGAATGGATTCATGCACTTTAAAAATACTTTATTTGGTATTTAGGAAAAATGGACTTTTAAAGAAGTATATATTGTCCCATTATATGATTACAGACAAGTTAATCTGTAACTGTCATATATTCATGGGATTAGATATTATTGTGGAGTTTATAATATATACATTTTGATTTTGACGAGCTGTATCAGTTCCTTCTTTATGAGGAATGGGCAAAATCCAAACCCTAAAGTCTGTGATTGTGTATGTATGTTTAAGGACCACTCTGCGAAAGGTTGCCTTTAATGTCAGAGTCCATGGTTCTAAGGTGTGGGATTGAGTGACCCTAATTATGTAGAAGACGTTTTTAGTGGACAGAGAGAAGGGGGTACAAATTAAGTTTGTGCACTTCAGAACTGTCTTTTAAATGGGCAGTAAAGGGTGTTCATTTAAAACGGGATAGAACAGAGGCTGGGAAAGCAAACAAACCATCACGTCCGTCCCGGGAGTCACTTAGTGCATCAGTGCTACTTTGTTCATTGGAGCTGTTTTGTAAGTCAGGGCCTGGCTTGTTCTTCTTGTGCTCAGTGGAGAACTCCCCAGCTCTCTGTGCTCTCTGTTAGCAGGATCAGCTAGATGCATTGTTGGGTAGGTCTCCACTGCTACATGTAACCCTGACCCGAGGACTGGTTTCCTGTCTCCATCCTTTGGGGCTGAAGAGAGAGTCAGTCAGTTCCACTTGTGGTGCAGAAGCCACAGTTGTGAATGTGTCCTCAAAGGCATAATTAAGATGCATTTGTCTAACACCGCAAACCCTGCAGTCATGGGAGTGCTTAGGTAACAAGCAGGCCTCGATAGCCTGACAGCATTGACATGTTAAAACCATACAGAGCACACCACACACAGTTTTCTCTGTCAGGGCTTCTATTTAGAGTTTCTCCTGAGGCTAAACATCCACATTAACCCCTGCTCCTATTTTTTTCCATGACCAGAAGTGTAGAATGTCTACATTTTGGGAAAGGGGAATTACATGTCCCCTTCAGACCCTTCAGGGTTTGAAAAGGCAAGTTTTCATCTGAAGGAAGGGAACCAGGGTCCTTGCTGCTATATGGGTAGTTGGCTAAAGGATATGGGTTCTGTACAAAGCAAGTCCTTGTGCCCATTGTGTGCCCGTGGTCAGGAAGCTGCACACTCCTTTGGGGAGTAGAAAATGAGGATCAAAACCCAGGCACATGTTGGGTATCTGATTCCCAATGACGCAAGCAAGCACTCTTTATTCCTGGTGGCATTTCGGGTGACCCTCAGGCAAGAACTTCTGGACCTCTGTGTATCTGATGCTGGTCACTGACAGACTTGTCCTTTGTATAACTTATATAACACCTGTGGGCATTCCCAAAGAAGATCTAGTTATCTAGGTGGTGTGATTAGAGGGACTTGTGATCCATTGTGCAGAGAAACACTGTAAGCACTTTGTGGCCAAATTTGCAGTCACTGTCCCCGCTGAGATGTAATATTGCCCTCTTGAACAAGAAGACTAACCAGAGACTGAACCAGTCTCACAGCTAAGAAAACACAATCAAGGACTTAAAGCCTGATAGGGTATCGATAGTCTGGCTCCTTTACAAATAGTCATTCCTCATGAACTAAGTACAAAGACAGTACACTGGCTGTGACGTTGTAGGGCTGGTCCTGGTTTGAACCCATGATCTGATTCTCAGCATGTAGACTACTGGCATGGCTCTCAATTCTAAGATATAATAAAAGTGGCACCCCAGAGACCTAGAAGTACACCATGCTTTATGAAATTTCAGTTTCCTGTCATTTAATTAGGAAGCTTTTTTTTTGCTTATATGGAAGTAAAATTGTGTATTTGACAGTATATTTTCTGAAGTTCTGACAGGATCATGAAAGGTTCTGAAGTTTGGAGTTGAATAATGTATTGTCTTACCGAAGAGCCCCTAACCCACTGTCGGTTTAAGGAGTCCTCCTCAGCTCCTCCCCACTCAGGGTTGAAATGCCTAGTCTTTAATGGCTCTTTGTTATGGTCATTGTTCATTCTTAGGTTCAGGCCAGGGCTCATCCAGAAAAACATTATCTTAATTCCTTCCCTCATATCCTTAATAGTACATTTTATTAAGACATTTTATGTTGAAAATACATCTGTGTCCTGTTTTGAGATTATTGTTCCATAAGTGAATTAGCTTTCATCTAATCAGTCTGAGTTATTTCCATTTAGCCTTGTTAAAGAACAAGCCAGTCTGGAAAAAGCAATCCTGTGATGTATGACGTTGGTAAATCCATGTTCCCTTAATAATGGGAAGTATTTTGAAACCCACAGAAGAAATTTTTGATGCTTTGTAATAAAAACCAAAAGCATTTGCAAACGCTTTGTAATCAACGTGATAGATTCTAGAGAGCAGAGTGGATAAGGATAATGGGAAGGCGGGGAGGTGCTTGGAGATTTCCTAAATCACGTTATGCCATTTGCTTATATATCCAAAGGGCTACTTTGGAGCCATTGCCTGATCCATCAGTGGTTAAAAGTGATTGTGTTTTCTTGCTAAATGTTTAAGCAGCTGACAACCATGAAGACATGCTTTCCCTACTGTTCCGTATCATATGCTGATGCCAACCAAGGTCACCAAAGGCCTTGAAGGGAAACTATCACACAGTCTTGTCTTTTTTCTTCAAAATATAAACAAATCCAAACTAATCCATTCAAGTGAACTTGTTTTCCATGTCTGCCTGTCATGAGAAATGCTGTCCACATGTATGGTTTCCGCACTAAGAACTCAGTACCAATTGTCACTTAGTTCTTCTGTTCTACTGAGTGGTTTTTCTTCTGTCAGACTATATTTTCTCACCTCAAAGCACTGAATGTGTTGCTGTGATACACGGATGAACCCTGAGCCATGGTTTTAACAGCTCAGTTCTGGTGTTTTTATGTGACAGTTTTGTGAGATGCTTTTGTGCATTTTTTTGTCTTCTTTTCCAAGTTTTGAAATCTGTCATGAATAAACTTTTTCACTGTGCACCTAAAATATTTGAGTTCTATCTTAATAAGTCTGACTGATGGCCATTTGAAACTTCATCTTTTTCTCTTCAGCTTAAGAGGAAGAGTATTCAGCGAACGCTTATGAATCTTTCATAATCTAAGATATAAAAATTAAGAAAAACTGACCTTTAATCCCAGCACTTGGGAGGCAGAGGCAGGCGGATTTCTGAGTTCAAGGCCAGCCTGGTCTACAGAGTGAGTTCCAGGACAGCCAGGGCTACACAGAGAAACCCTGTCTCAACCCCCCCCCCAAAAAAAAAAAAGCAAAAAAAAATAAAAAGCAAAAAGAAAAACTGAGCCTGCTGGGCATGGTGGCACACGCCTTTAACCCCAGCACTTGGGAGGCAGAGGCAGGTGGATTTCTGAGTTCAAGACCAGCCTGGTCTACAGAGTGAGTTCCAGGATAGCCAGGGAAACTCTGCACAGAGAAACTCTGTCTCAAAAAAAAAGAAAAGAAAAAGAAAAGAAAAAGAAAACCTGACCCTAGGATGAATGTCTACCTGTATGTAAAATCCTGTCAAAAGGGGATAGAAAGATAGCTGAACCATCAAGACTGCTTGCTGCTCTTGTAAACGACCCAGGTTCAGTTCCCAGCATCTACACAGTGGCTCACAACCATCTCTAACTCCAGTTCCAGAGAACATGATATCCTCTTCTGGCCTCCAGTGGCATTGCACACTCACAGTACACAGACATACATGCAATCAAAACACCCACACAGAATTAAATTGTAAAATCTTTGGGGTTGGAGAGATGTCCCAGTGGTTGCAAGCACTGGTTGTTCTTGCAGAGCACCTGGGTCTGGCTTCCAGTACCACACAGAGGCTCCCAAGCTATGCTATTCCTGTTCTAAGGGATCACCTGTCTTCCTCTGACCTCTTCCTCTTCAGGCACCAGGCATGCACATAGTGGGGATACACATATGCAGGCAAAACACTAATAAACATTTAAAACAAAAATAAATTTGTGGCAGAACATTACAAAATGGGAGCTAGGTTTGGGAAATTAGGTTTATAGCAGTGATGGGTTTACTGTAATCAGAATGGTACTGCTGTTGATCAGAGTGCTATACATACTCTGTACAGAGTACTCTGTATGGGGAGTGACAAATGATGAGCTGTCACCTAGTTAGTCCAAGCTGGAGATGGTCAAGCTGTCTACATTGCACAGGAAGTGGGCTAGTTCCATTCCCAGCATCATTCATGAGTGGACTTCCTCAACGTGCTTAGTCCTGGAACCAGTTCAGGAGTATGGCTCTTCCTTAGGATGAGTAACTGGGTCGAGAGCACTAGCAGATGTCTCTGTGCTGGTGTGGACATTGAACAGCAGTGCAACTCTTAGCTCTGGGAGCCCAGCTGGCCACTAAATGCTTTCCTGCTTCTTAAATCTTCTTACCCTGCATCTTGTTCTCTCAGATGGGCTCTGTGCTTATTTCAGTTCCTGGCCTTTGGTGTTAGAAGCAAAGCTTGCCCTAGTGTGAGAAAAAGGCTAATGAGTTATTCTGCTGTGTCCAGACATGGTTTCCAGCCAGTGGAAATGTTCATCTTCTGAGACCCAGCTCAGTCTTAGCTCAACAAGTTGGAGGCCTGCCTTTAGCTAATGCCTAGTACCTTCAACTAATGACTCAATGTAAATGTTTTCTGGAGTCAGGTTCAATAAGAAATGAAGAGATTCAGACTTCCCTATTGCACTTTGGTAAATTTGCCAAACTTGTTTTGTTTGCTTTTTGGTTTTTGAGGTAGGGTTTCTTTGGCTGTTATGGAACTCACTCTGTAGACTAGGCTGACCTCAAACTCAGAGAGATCTGCCTGTCTCATCATTCCAAG
The DNA here is from genome assembly GCF_900095145.1 of Mus pahari. Classification (NCBI taxonomy): domain Eukaryota; kingdom Metazoa; phylum Chordata; class Mammalia; order Rodentia; family Muridae; genus Mus; species Mus pahari. The sequence goes on along the minus strand of NC_034596.1, from coordinate 82,330,607 downwards.
TGCTGGTATTAAAGATATAAGCCATGACCACCTGGCTTTGCCAGGCATTTTAAACTTGCACCCTCATGCCATCTTTGTGGCTGCCCCATGACAGATAGCAAGTGTCTTGGTCTCTTCTCTGCTGCTGTGATGAAATGTTCGTGACAAAAGCAATTTAAAGGAGAGAAGGTTTATTTTAGCTCATGGTTTCAGGGTACAGTCCATAATGGCAGGGAAGTCAAGGCATCAGCGTGAGTAGCTGATCATAATGCACACGTGGTGGTTGTTGCTCCACTCTTTCTCTACTCTTCTGGGCCCCAGGATCCTCTGCCTAGGGAATGGTGCCATCCATGATGGGTGAGTTTTCCCACCTCAACAGTACCAATATAACCCCCTACAGACATTTATAAAGTCCCTTCTCCCTGGTGATTCTAGCCTTATTTCAAGTTGACAATTAACATAGCCAAGAGAGCAGGTCATGTCTGCCTGCCCCCTCCTAACACATCACAGATAAGAGGAGTAGGCAGACTGTAGGGACTACAGTGCAAGCAGAAGGAAGATATATCGAACTGGCTTCATTTTGCTAGAGAAACCTCTAATATGGGGACCTGGAAGAAATATCCTGGACTCCACGGATCTGCTGCTTCCTGAGGACAGAGCTAAAGTTCAAGTCCTCTGCTAGGACACACTCATTTCTGGGCCTGTTCTAGTTTGAATAAAAATGGTCCCCATAGGCACATAGGGAGTGGCACTAATAGGAGGTGTGGCCTTCTGGGAGGAAGTGTGTCACTGGGGGCGGGCTTTGAGGTTTCAGATTGCTCACACCAGGCCCAGTGTCACTCTTCTTGCTGCCTTTGGATCTAGATGCGAATTCTCTGCTACCTCTACAGCACCATATCTGCCTACATGCTGCCTTGCTTTCTACCATCATGAATAATGGACTGAATCTCTGAAACTGTAAGCTAGCCCCAATTGAATGTCTTTCTTTTTAAGCGTTGCCATGGTCATGGTGTCTCTTCATAGCAGTAGGAACATCCAGCATCTGGGCCTACTCCATTCCCTGTACCAATGGGTATGGTTTGGGAGCTAAGTCCTTAGCTCGGCAGGGGTATCTGGCTGTCGACAGGGGTGAGACACTTGGAAAACCTCTAAGGCCAGCAGCGCCTTGTTGATGTGACTGATGGTAGGGTAGGGGCTTAGGTCCACCTTGAACCTGTGGCAGAGAAACATTTGTAAGCCAAGGCTGTCAGGGACACTGCTATGGGCAGTGTGGAAATTAGAGGCAGGGCTGGATGAGGTTCAGGGGCTGCAGTACAAGGACAGAAAGCAGTCCTGCCACATGGGGAGCCTCACTGGCTGGGACGCTTTGGGTAGCTCTGGAGTGGTATCGTCTAACATCATATACCTCTCTTCTCTAAGAAATGACGGCTCTGAATTCTGGTGTCAGGCATTTGTATAGACTGACCCATCACCCACATTACTAGCTTCTTTGGGGAGGGAATGCACCATACATGCCCATATTCTAAAGAGCAAGCCTGATGCCTTCTGGTGGGCTGATGGAGGGAAGTCACAGAGCTCACTTCTAAGCATACACTTACTCCACATTTGGGTACAGCAGTGTTCTTGGGAGTGGTTCCCTTAGATAAGCCACCTCCTCTAAGGAGCAGTGGCTGTCTATACAGGGTCACCCAGGCTATAGTGGTAATGGTAGGGGTATTTCAATGATTTCTTCTGCCATGTCTATGCTAAGCCAGGGCAGCTGTTATGGCCTGGTGCAGTGGCTCCTTGGCAGCTAAAGAATGATTCACATGAGACGTTATCTCAGTAGTATATGTGAAAGCCCTGATGGAGGGGGAAGGTGAAGGAGAATGGCAGAGCTTTTTCTTACCTTTCAGCATTTGCCACTTGGGGCACTAAGCACACGTCAGCCATGGACACCTAAAAGAAGGTCAAGGGAGTTTGCAGAAGGATTATCACCTAGACTCACTAGCAAGGTTGGCTGTACCTGCTGTTGACTGTACCAGGGCTGCCAATCCAACTTCCTGTTTGCTTCGGTTTTCTGATAATCCCTAGCACCCCTCACTGTCTCCTCTGGAACTGCCTGTCCCTGTCACCCAGAGCTGCAGCATTTCTCCCATGTCATGTTCCAGTTTCCCTGACAACCAACCAGAGAAGGCCTAACTGCTTTAGTAGCTATCACTGTGCTTGTTGAAGCCACCACGACTAGGCACTTAATGAGGACTCCTAGCAGATAAGGAACCATGGAACTAGACTACCACAGGCCCAAGGTCTTATTCTACAGGCATCAGGGGCTCCGTAATCCTGGAATCTCTGGGCTGTGAAGGAAGGGATAGTCTAGCCCTTCAGCTGATGCCTGGACCACTTCACTGCGTCAGAAGTGTGTTCTTCTGGCCTGGACACCTCACACTACCTCTACTGCAGTAGTTCAATCTTCCAAGTGCTGCGACCCTTTAATACAGCACCTCATGTTGTTGAGACCCCAACCATAATATTATTTCATCAATAATTCATTACTGTGATTTTGCTAATGTTATGAATAATAATGTAAATCTGATATGCAAGATACTGGGTATGTGACCGCTGTTAAAGGGGTCACAACCCACAGGGTGAGAACTGCTACTCTAGGCAGTACAGGAGCTGAGGCATTTCCACAAACTCACTGCTCAGAGCAAGTTTATCCAGGAGGCTGGCCCCAGGTATCTCCTTAGGATAAGGAGTGGACTTGGTCTATGTGGGAGAAATGATGGCCTGGGGTCAGCACGAAGGCCACAGTGGGCAGGGCTGGGGACACTTACCTCATCTCCTACGCAGTACTTCCCTGCTGTGCTCTGCAGAATCTTCTCCAGAGCTGTGGGGAGGCCACATGGATAACATTTACATCAGCTTCTCCAGGGCCTGGCCTCTATAGGCGGACAATGAAGAGCTAGGCTGGGGCATTGGGCAGAGTCTGGTGTAGGGACTATGGCAGCCAGGACTAAGAAGAATGTTCCCCATGGCTTCTCTGTCTAGTCTCAGAATAGACAAGACATGCAGTTGGCCAAGGCAACAGCTCTCACAGACAGCCTAATGTTCTGAAGACTGGCACAGTGACTGGAGTAATCAATGGGCTGTCAACCAACAGTGTGGGACCATAAGCCTCCAGGTGTGGGGTTCATGGGCGTTCTGGAGCTCAAACATGCTTGAGCACCTGCCTAGCTCCCCACCTGCCTGTCTACAGTCCCCTGCTCCACTCTACTGTCAAGGTCAAAGCAGCCTGATAAGATGCTCAGAGCTCTGTGTGAGGGTCAGCACTCTAAGAGGCCACACTGGGGCAGCTCATAAGAGTGACGACTCACCGTTAAAGCCGGAAGTAATAACCTTTTGGGCCCATTGCATCTGGTTCTCCTGTCCCACTTGCTTCAGGACAGACAGATTCTGCACAGCTCAAGAGAGAAAAATATCTGTCATTGCGCTGGATGCCAGCCTGAGTTTGCTCCTCTGCCAAGCCTCTGCAGGGAAGCTCACTGTTCCCTCTGCTCTAGCTGTTTACCTGTTCCGCTTCCCTCTGGGCTATATGAGCCCTTCCTTCCATCAGGGCTCTGAAGGTGGGAGTAGCCACCTTTTTGGGCTTCCCCAGTGATCCCAAGTATTCTGAAAGCCATGTGAGTTTTGTAGCAATATGCAAGAATCAGACCATAGGATGCTGGCATGAATGACAGAGATAGGCACAAACCAAGGCTTCCTTCTCTCAATACTTCTTCCTTACTTGGTGTCTTGAAAAGAGAAGCTGCATGATATGGGGGGGGGGGGCAAGCCAGGCATGTTTGACTGGCTTCTAATGACTAAGGTGCAGTCCCTATTGTTAAAAACAGAAAGGTGACACAGGAGTTGGGACACAGATGTACAGGGTGAGCTTGCTCCTTGTTCTGATATTATTTAGCTGTGTCACCCTGCAAAGTCACTGCTCCCTTTTAGAGCCATTACCTTACAAAGTAGAAGTTTGTGCAGATGAATGATTTTAATACTTGCCTTTCTATTTCATAGATGAAAACTTACTTTATAAAAACAAAAAACCTTTACAAGAATCCTAGCATCGGCATACTGTGGAGATAGGGGTTAAGTCTAGACTAGGGGAAATTAGCAGATTTGGTAATAAAGCAATTTACTTTCTTTGCTTCTCAGTGTTACGAAAAGTTCTGTTTACACTATGCTGAGCCACTATGTCTGAAAATGTATGTATCTTAACTTTAAAATAATTTATTACTAAAATATACTATGATGAAAACTCACTAGAAAGAAGACACCAATAGACCTGTCCAGTGAAGGCTGCCATAACCTCTCAGTCTGTAACAGACTAAGCAGAAACCTAACACAGTATCTGTGAAGCACAGAAAGGGGAAGTATGGTAATGCAAGGCTTCCTGCATGTGTGCTGCAGAGCAGAAGACCAGGAGCTGCTCAGGCTGGAGGCTGGACCTACACCTGCTACCCCATCCCTTCCCCTGCCTCAAACACCTCTATGCTCCCAGGCTTAGGAGCAGAGTTAGGGACAATGCTGATGGAAGACTTATGGGATCCCTGCACCCTTCTGCCACGTGGTCTATGTCAAGGCCCCTGGGATGTTTTCTTTCTTGCTCTGCTTCCCCATCCTCAGCGGAACACCTCCCTATGGATCGTCACTTTGGGTATGAAGGGCTGCCTGAGAGGTGTACAGGGTGCCAGTGTAACCGTGCCTAACCTGAAGGGGCTGGATGCCACTAGCGATGAGGTCAGAAATCATGCGCACGATGGCTCTTTTCTGTGGGTCCTGAGGCAGAAGCCGTGGGATAGGCCGAGTCTCTTCCAGGTACTCCATGATGGCCAGCTGTTCAGAGGGAACATTGAGGCAGGGAGAGGGCTTGGGATCCCTGGACCAGAGGGGAGAGGCCATCAAACTCCCTTTTTGCAATGAATGGCACCACCACTCTCCCCTACATCCTCCTCAACTGGAGCACTATAAAGGTCCTTTGGGGACCTTGCTGGACTTGGGTCCCCACATGCTTAACCTTCCTCTCCTTCCCTCTGCCATACATACACTTAATGATCCCTACCATGCTTGGTCACTTGTAGGTTAGTTAGGAAGAGAGGTCAGGTGCCCTCATTCAGAACTCTGCCACCCCCAAGCCCTCTACTCACTGACTGGCCAATGGTGATTCCATCAATTTTCAGTGCTGGCACTTGCTTCATGGGGTTCAGGGTCTGAAATTCCTCAGTGAACTGTGGGGGCAAGGCTGTGGTGAACGGGGCGGCCTTGCCTGAGTAGCTTAACGCAGAACCAAGCAAGTAGGAAAACTGTAGACCTAGCACTGATCCATATTCCTTGTCCTTGGAGGACTTGGTTCCTAAAACCAAGATAACTTCTAGGGAACCCAGGCAGTATACTAGGCTCATACAGTGCAAGCTTTACCTCGATCGTCTGGCTTTATGGTTTTCCCTGTACTCTATAATGTGGTTACCAGGTCAGCTCCTACCTTGCTCACTCATCCATTGAGAGGGTCCAATACAGGAAAGGCTCCATTACCACCTACCCTAAAAAAGTCAGGCACTGAGCCCTTCCCATCCTATTGCTGCTCAGGAGAGCCAGCTGCAGCCTCCTAGTCACAGGAACCATGAAATACAGTTTTCCCTCTAGGCGACAGCTAGTCCTCCATCTGGTACCCCTTCAAGGTCCAATCCTCATGTTGTGAGCCTGGGACAGCCTCCTTACCTGTTGCCCGCCGTCCTTTATGAGGTTGATGGGCACTATCTCATAGTCAATGCCTTTTAACGCCAGAGCTAGGAGAGACCAGAGAGGAGTTAGGGAATGCCTTCTGGCTAGACTCCACTTAAAGGCAGCCCTCCCAGGGTGACGACGGGAGCCTCCTCTCTGCTGGTCAGCTCTACTGTGGGTTAAAATTTAGGCTGAGAGAGGCCAAAGCATGTATGCTCTTCAGAGACAGCATCCATTGTGTTTTGACTTCGGGCTCAGTTAAGGGAGAGCCTTTGGGATCCAGGAAAGGACTAAGAGGAGGGACAGTCACCGATGATGGTGCAATTAGGGTGAGACTGAAACAAGCTGCTTGGATCAAAAGCCTACCATATTCGATTGGTAGGTCTATGGCCTTGGTCATGTAACTTAATGAGTTTGTGTGCCTCAGTCTCCCATATCTGACAAGCAGCACCATGCAATAGTTGAAAGTGTGGGAATTCATCGCTGGGGTGGATAGAGGGTCACGCACACAAACGCACTGGGCACAGACATCTTTGGTATGCACTGCTCTGAGGGTAGCCTTTACCAACAGTTGTGCTCACTGGAGAAGCGAAGGGTCAGACCTGGACTCAAGCAGAGGGCTCTAGTGTCTACGCTCCTCAAATCTCTATGGGCAACTCCATACAGTTGTGTTTGATTAGCCAGCTCAAGTAAGATAAGAACAGAGTGAGGCCAGCTGCTCCCCTGCCGGTTACCAGGGACCTCTGGATTTTGTGAACCTGTTCTAGGCATGGTTGCTAAGGGCTTCTCGAGTGCAGTGTGACAGAAGTAGCAGCCCGGAGGTGAAAAACAACCCCTCTTCCTCCCACTCCCACTGTCCTCTTGATGGACTTTCTGGCTGGAAGTGACATTCAGAGATGGAGACTACAGATCAGGGGTGCTGGTTGCTGGAGGGCGCGACAGGACAGGAGGGGATATGAAATTCTCTGTCCCACCTCAACCCCCCATTCGGAAGTGGAGCTCTTACCAATTCGAACTCTCCATGAACAGGAGCTTCGGAAATAGGAGTAGAGGACAGGCTGTGGAGAGAGGATGAGGGTGGATATTAACTTAGGCTTAGCAGGTTTCCAGCTGTAGGGCCCCTCTTGTTGGAAGCAGGCACCGACCAGCTCACAGGCAAAGACTCTAAGCACCAGTTTCTTCCCATGGCCCTCCTCCCTCCAGCCTTCATCTTAGCAACACAGGCCTGTCTTGGGTCCTCGTTGGACTGCTGAGTTCCTGAGGATCAAGGGCCTCTCAAGAGGAAGCAGCTTTCAAGTGTTAGCCTTACCTTGTCAGCCATAGTGCAGTAGCTTCCTAAGGAACTTTTTTTTTTCCTCACAGAACTGAGAGGCAGGGGGCGGAAACCAGGGGTGGGTCTCAGGAGCCAATGGGAAAGCAGGCTAGAAGGGCACCAGAGGTTTCTGGACTGTGGTCAGAAAGGGAGTCTTTTTCAACTTGTGGCACTGGGGCAAACAGTGTAGCCTGGCTTTGAGGTAAAGTATGTGGTGAAATGGCTCAGCGCAGGCAGGATCAGGGTCCAGACCCGAGACAGGAAGCAGCAGCCTTCCCTAACCAGAGACAAACTCCTGCCATCTCCTGGTCTTCAGCGCCTTTGTTTATAAAACAAAAGGCTGCTCTAAAATGCTGGCAGAAGTTCAGAGAGATGGGCCTTCTTATTTATTTGCATGCCTTGGTGTCTCTCACCTGGAAGTTCCCCATTCTCAGAGGACCTCATAAAAATAAATGGCAGATATGCCCATTTGCCACAAAGGAGAGGTTGCCAGCTGGAGGTCCCCAAGGGTCCTGTCTGGATTTTGTAATGCCAATGGTTCCTGATTTACCAGTGTTCTACTTAACAACTTTTTGACTTTATAATGAAGAGAAAGTGATATGCATTTGGTTTAAAAACTGTACTTCAAAATTTGAATTTTGGTCCTTTCCCAGGCTGGGCCATGGCAGTTAGCTACAGCTTGGTGACAGTGGGCTGGAGTAACTGGGGGGTGGGGGTGGGGGACCCGACAGTCTCCAGAGTACCCTGCTATGAGTGTTTTTGGTTTTTTAGGTTTATTTTTATGGGGCTGGAGAGATGGCTTGATGGTTAAGAGTGCTTACTGCCCTCCCAGGAGTGGAGCTTGGTTCCCAGCACCCACATGAGGCAGGCAGCTCACACCTGCCTGTAATCCCAGCTCCAAGAGATTCAATGCCTGGTCTCCATGGGTGCTGGCACTCACCTTCACAGAGCTACATGTAGACACAATAATACACATAATGAAAATAACAAAGCCACAGCTTTGAAAATAGTTTCATCATTTTAAAAAAATTAATTGTAGATGGTTGTGAGCTGCCATGTGGGTGCTGGGAATTGAATCCAGGTCCTTTGGAAGGGCAGACAGTGCTCTTAACGGCTGAGCCATCACTCTAGCTCCTCAATAAATGTATTTTTTACATTCTTTTCAATGTATGATGTATTTATCTGGATGTTTTAAACCAGGATATTTCACACACAAACCTTGTCTTTTTTTCCCCTTTAAAACTTTGGGAGACTGTGGAGTTGCCTCTTAAATAGTCACAACTGATTGGAACAGATCAATGGCCTCTTTTAGGCTGAGCCCCCTGATCTGCCATGAATTTTGTTACATTTGGGCCCCTAGAATGTGTGATCTAAGACTAAAGGGACTGGAAGTTAATTTCTCAGGTGCTTCCTGGGTAGCCATTTCCTAGCAGAACTCAGGACCAGGTAATAAGCACTCATGCACCTTCCTGCAGACAATATCCACAAAGATGCGACAGAAGTCAACACTCAGATCACCTCCAACTCCCCAGACTACAGTCATTTCATCTAAGTCCCCCCTCCTTCTGCTGTCTCCGCAGACCAAGATACTACATGAAGCAGTTTCCCTGTCCCAGCACCACCAACACAGAAGTCCACGAAAGCAAGGCAACAAGTAGGCCCAGGTTCTCTCAGGGTGGATGCCAAGCCCGGGGCCTGGGCCTCCTAAGCACCTTCTGTGGGGAAAGGGAAGATGGGCATGGCTGGGGCACAGGTGATGCAGCCAGTGTCCTCGGAGGACTGGAAGACCACAGTGCATTCTATTTGGAGGGGTATCTCTTTATCTAGGAAGGCCAGGGGAGCACTGGGCCCAACAGAGCTTAGAGACACTGGCCACAAGGGAGTGACAAAAATGGGAATTGCTGGAGAGGATGCCTTATGTAATGTGTCACACACCTGGCTGAACTAAGGGTACCCAGAGTCATGCTACCTGCTCCTACCCACCCCATGGCCCTTCAGCAGGAAACAGAATCTTACCCTGCATCTATTATGGTTTTTTTTTCTTTCTTTCTTATATATCATCTTTAGCTTCTTTTCCTGTTGCTATGATAAAATGCCCCAACAAAGGCAATCTAAAGAAGAGTGGTTTATTCTGGCTTATAATTCAAGATGTAGTCTGTCACTGGGGGTGGGGTTTGGAGGGAAGAGCAGCCTGAAACAGTTGGTAGGTAACACCGCATCCACAGCCTGAAACAGAACAATGCATGCCTGTTGGTGCTCTGCTGACTTGCCCCTGATTATGGGCCCAGCCAGACCCAACCCAGGGAGTGGTGTCACTCTCCCACATCAGTGAACCTGATAAAGACAGTCCTAACCTAGAAACCCTCTCTGCAGCGCGCCTATGTCTCCTATGTGCTTTTAGATTCACAGGAAGAGAAATCACAGCTAAGCACTAACAGCAAACTACCCGGCGATTTTTGCACTTGAACCTTTTAATATCAAGTAGAATGTCCGTTTAATTAGCACACCTGGAAGGCTCATGTTTCCAACTCAAACATGCATTCTGTCGACTTTAAATTTGCAGTTTTTCCGTTGTGGGAGACTCAGCTCATGTGAGGAACTACTTCAGAGTTGCATACACTCCTAGCTGTTTTTATACCATTTTGTTTGTTTGTTTTTGAGACAGGGTTTCTCTGTATAGCCCTGGCTGTCCTGGAACTCACTTTGTAGACCAGGTTGGCCTCGAACTCAGAAATCCGCCTGCCTCTGCCTCCCGAGTGCTGGGATTAAAGGCGTGCGCCACCGCGCCCGGCTGTTTGTTTGTTTTTCCGAGACAGGGTTTCTCTGTGTAGCCTTGGCTGTAGACCAGGCTGGCCTCGAACTCAGAAATCCGCCTGCCTCTGCCTCCCGAGTGCTGGGATTAAAGGCGTGCGCCACCGCGCCCGGCTGTTTGTTTGTTTTTCCGAGACAGGGTTTCTCTGTGTAGCCTTGGCTGTAGACCAGGCTGGCCTCGAACTCAGAAATCCACCTGCCTCTCGAGTGCTGGGATTAAAGGTGTGCGCCACCACGCCCGGCTTTATACCATTTCTTACATGATTAAAGTCCTGGAAATCCCATCTGTATGTGGGAAATCTATATTAACCTGATGCAATGTCCTTTGCATCTAATATGCCACCTTCCTACATAACGGCCCTCATAAGAGCCTCAGTTATAAGTCTCTTATATAACACACTCGCAACTCCATTCCACCAATGGCTTAAATACAAATGGCTCTAGGATGGACTAAAGAAGTCCGACTTAAACCCTGGACGCTCCATATGCCACAGCCTGGAATGCCAGCACTTGGAAGGCGAGGGCAGGAGAGTCAAAGTTCAAAGTCAGGCTGGGCTGCACAGCAAGACCGTTTCTTAGAGCCAAACCGACAAAATTAGAAACCTGAGCAGATACTACAAGTGATCCTTAACGTCGTTAAAGTGTCACATCTTTTCCCCCTTGCCTTTGGTGCATGCGCGGACCATCAGGTCCCCTGAGAGACGTACGCAGGGCGCCGCGGAACTGCAAAGTAGGGGACCATATTTGAAAGCCCTAGAAGGGGGTCTGTCTACCCGAAGCAGGGAAGAGCGCTACTGGACGCCCCCCAAAAACTTCAAAGCCTAGCCTTCCCGGCTCAATCTACCGCCACCATAAGGCTCAGCGGCCAGCGCGCAGGTGTAGAGTGAGCGGGCGCGCCGCGGTGCACGCCGGGAGTCGTTGTGGAGCCACGCGAAGAGGCGCGCTCTCAGCCCCGCCCCCCCACACAGCTCTTCTCCGCGTTTCTCAGGAGCGACCCTCATCCCCGGACGTGGGGCACAGACCTTCCCGGCTTGCATCTCGCCCCGGTCGGCCGGCTTAGAAAGTCAGCTCGGGACTAGAAGACGACTGAGGCCTAGCGGGGTCCAGAGAGCGAAGGTTGGACTAGATGGCCTCCCTCCTTCGGGCTTGCCCCGCCCCCGCCCCGTGAGCTGCTGGGAGTTGTAGTTCAGGAGCCGTCCGGAGTTTCTCTGTCCTTGGCGTCCCTCCGCCTCCCGCAATGCTCTACGCCTCGGGCCGCCTCTTAGTCGCCCGGGCGGCCACCACACTTTCCGCCCCGCCCAGAGCCCGGGGCCCGGCGCTCCGCGGCAAACGGAGGGAACTACAAATCCCATGGTACCTCGAGACGCCCTCTTATGACTCCTTGACGGGGCAGCGGACAAGACCAGGCGTGCCTCCGGCCCGGAGGGTGATCCTTAGGAAGGGGAGGATGCCGCCGGCCATAGGCGGTGGCCTAGCGGGCTCCGAGTTGCGTCCCCGTAAGGGCCGCTGTGTGCCGCAGGCCGCCAGAGCCGTGAGCCGAGTCGTGGTGCCCGACGCTGCAGCACGGAAACTTAAACGGCCTGCTTGGAGCTCGCGGCGCTTCCAGGCGGCAGGGTGGTGGGCCACGCTGGCTGTGGTGACGCTGCTGTCGTTTGCCACCCGCTTTCACCGGCTGGACCAGCCGGCGCACATCTGGTAAGTGGCGGAGAGGACTTGGCGGGCACCATGGCAACTGAGAGGGAGTGACGCCACCCTCTGATTGGCCTGAGGGCACGAAGTGGGCGGGATTCATCGGAGGCGCGACTGGTCCTTGGTGGTGGAGAAACTCAGTTGTATTTGGAGGGGAGAGTGGGTGTGGGTGTTGAGGGGACACGCTTTCCGGTGTGTCAAATCTCGGAGAATAGGTTTGCTCTGGTGGGGGTCCCACACTCGGAGTATGCAAGAGTTGTTCTCATGTCTTCTAGACTACCTGGCTTTCAAAGGGTGATACTCAGAGGTTCTTTGAACTTGGCCCAGAAAACAGTAAATTCGTAGTATATAATTTTCCCAAAGCCTGACTTTCAAAGAAAAAAATTCCTATAGAGTAAGGATAGTTCGGGTATCAAGAGATGGCGGCACAGATTCTGAGCAGCGGGTCTGGTGTTATCCTGATGTGAGAATTATTTTCTGGGCCTTACTTTGTACGATACAGATGCTGGCTTGAGACTTGGTTCAATTCCATTTCTCAAGCTCACAGAGTTAACTTGATCTTTAGCTGGAAGGGATGTTTTATCTTCTCTATATCACCACACAGAAACTTAGTGTAGAAGGTGTCACAAGTGGATCCTACTCAAAAGCAAGCAAACACACAGACAGGGCTGCTCCTATAGAAAACTAATCAATTAACTGTGAAGCTAATTAACAAATTAGGTGCATTTTATGACTGTTGGGAGCTGTAACTACTGGGTTAGACTCAAAGGCGTAATCACAGGAAGGAGAATGAATATCAGCACCTTTAGAGTTAGGTTCCTCCACCCCCACCCCAACCCCCATCAAATCCTACTAAACATGACTATACCCCAAAGAGATAGGTGCACCCACAGTGGGTTACATAAGGGCCAAGGAATGATGAGTTTGGGAAATGGGAAATCTGTTTTATCACAAGCCTTAATTAGCTGTGTTCTAGCAGGAGACATTGCCATATCTCTTGTTGCAAGCACAGCCCTAAGAAATGGCCCAGGTCAAATGCAGTCAGGGCATCCTAGGTACATTCTTGACACATGTGTGGTTGTCCAGGACATTGTTAAAGGACTTTCTCTCCCAACTGGCTTTATTACCCCTCCATCATGCACTGCCTTGACTTTTGGCAGAAGTTTCAGGTTAATCCATGACTCTTGTTAGCTACTCAGATCAGCATGGTTGACAGAGGCAGAAGCCACATCCATTCAGTTTGCCTCATAAATGATTTAATTATGGCTGCTGTCAGCAAAACTCCAAGCAGCAGGGTGATGCCAACCTCACCCTCAGCTATGTCCTTCAGGGGCCCTGGACTCAGCCTCTTATGAATAAGTCCTGATGAGGGACCAGCAGTATGAATATAGTCTAAGGACAGTCTACCAGTTATGACCTGTGCAAAGCTGTTTAGATTGATTCTGATCTTTGGTATCATTGCCAGTAATTACAATGCACATCCCATGTCTAATGGGAGATATTCTGTGGCCCATTCCTTAAATACTAACACATTGCCTGAAGAGATTCAGGTCATTCAGTTCAGTTTTATTTGGATCATCACTCAATTTGATTTAGACCACCGTTGCATTGGTTTGGTTAAGCCTCATAGGCAGTATCATTGAGTGGTTGAGCCTCCATGACTGTATGGGCATAGCTCAGGTCCCTAGTACTTTAGAGAGGAATATGTAATATATTCTATAGAGTGTATCAATGAGAGAAAGTTGTACCATCAGTGCATTAGCAAGTGTACCAGTGAGCTGTTTTTTGTTTTTTTGTTTTTTTTTTGTTTTTTGAGAGTTGGTGCTGATGTCATCAGCTACATCAGAGTAGCTCAAGACTGTCCATGTCCATGTTCATGAGTTCTGTTTGCAGCCACAGGTTGTTACTGTCATCGGTTGCCATTTGTCTTAGATGGCCCATCTGAATCTTAGCTGGCTTTGGGGTTAGAGTTAGAGGAGAGAGAGAGAATTAATGTTTCCATTCACTGTATTACATCTCTAGTGCTCTAATCTCTTTCTCCTCCAGGGTTGTTTCTTTCCTACAACTCTGCCCATGATGGTAGTACGAGCCACACCAGTTACTGTTTGCTTTTTCTCCCATTGTACCCTATTTCTAGCCAGACCTTTTTACCATGGGCACTGTTAGGAAACGCAGAGGCCTATTATGTCTTCTGTCACAGGTGGCATTGTGTGAAACTTGTACTTAGCCAAGTATTGTGTTTATCAAACTCTAGGCCATTTGACTCCAGTAAGACAATACAGGAGATGAATCTAGAATTAAATATGAGTATTGTCATCTTCCCTTACCCTTCTCTGCTGATCTAGGGTGTTGCTAAGAAGAAAGACATACCATGATCATGGAAACCCGTTTGTCTGAGTAACTTTGTATAGCTCCTCTCCCTTTTCCTGATCATTACCCATTTGGTAGTCATGAGGAGATGACTTCTTCTGGGGATGACTACATTAGGACAAGATTGCTTTTTAAAAGTGTGTAGGCCAGGAAAAGGTGATGGAGGGAGAGTCAGAAACTCTGTTAGTTGGTTTCTGAGGAAAAGCTCAATGCTTGACAATATCAGTTGTTTATTAATGATAGGAACATGGATTATCTGTTTCTTACCTTGACTGTTGGCTCATTGTTACATGACTAATGTGACAAAAAGGTGTACCACTGTCAGACTTAGATGGTTTGGAAAGCTAATAAGAGGACATTAATTTTAAAGATCACAATGGTGTCTCCAGAGTCATGGAACCAGAGCCTCAGCCTTTCTGTAACCTGACAAGGCAACAGCAGCAGTGAAGTACTGGTGGGAACCTCAGTTGGGAACAGAGTCCTGATGCACGGAGTTTCTTAGGAGCAGGGAGTCAATGGCCTATGCAAAGCAAGTGGCCTGCTTTTTGGCAGCAGTCTGGTGTACCATGGTGGCTTCTGCTTCAGAGACCCATGGTCCTTTAAAATTTGTGCTCAGTCAATTCATGACACCACATTTGTTTCTACACTGGAACAATATAAGCAGCTGAATAGTGTAGGCTTGATTAGGAACTTCAGTCTAACTAGTCATATCAGAGTACATCCTGTCCGATGGGTATCTTCGTGAGCAATCCAGACTGCTCCGTCGTGGGCAGACGGTTTGCACTTCACTGAGAGCATCTTGAGTGTTTCAGTACATAGTCTTTCAATTGGTTTGTCAGAACCTTCAACTCTGATTGCATCCAGTTATCTTACTTAGGGTTACTAGTGCTGAGGTGAAACACCATAACCAAACCAACTCAGGATGGAAAGAGTTTATTTGGCTTACACTTCCATATCACTGTTCATCATCAAAGGAATTCAGGACAGGAACTGAAACAGGGCAGGAACCTGGAGGCAGGAGCTGATGCAGAGGTCATGGAGGGATGCTGCACACTGACTTCCTCCTCATGGCTTGCTCACTCTGTTTTCTTATAGAACCTAAGGCCACTAGCCCAGGGATGGCACCACCACAATGGGTTAGACTCTCCCACATCAGTTACTAATTAAGAAATGTGCTACATTGCTGGTGGGATTGCAAGCTTGTACAACCACTTTGGAAATCAGTCTGGCGGTTCCTCAGAAAACTGGACCTAGTACTACAGGCAAATCCAGCAATACCTCTTCTAGGTATATACCCAGAAGATGTTCCAACTGATAATAAGGACACATGCTCCACTGTGTTCATAGCAGCCTTATTTATTATAGCCAGAAGCTGGAAAGAACCCTGATGTCCCTCAAAAGAGGAATAGATAACAGAAAATGTGGTACATTTACACAATGAAGTACTACTCAGTTATTAAAAATAATGAATTTATGAAATTCTTAGGCATCATAATCTGAAGGATATCATCCTGAGTGAGGTAACCCAATCACAAAAGAACTCACTTGATATGCACTCACTGATAAGTGGATATTAGCCCAGAAACCTAGAATATCCAAGATACAATCTCCAAAACACAAGAAAATCAAGAATAAGGAAGACCAACACATGGATACTTCATTTGTCCCTAAAATAGGGAATAAAATACCCATGAAAGAAGTGGCAGAGACAAAGTTTGGAGCTAAGACGAAAGGATGGACCATCCAGAGACTGCCCCACCTGGGGGGTCCATCCCATAATCAGCCACCAAACGCAGACACTATTGCATATGCCAGCAAGATTTTGCTGAAAGGACCCTGATATAGCTATCTCTGTGAGGCTATGCCAATGCCTGGCAAATATAGAAGTGGATGCCCACAGTCATCTATAGGATAGAACACAGAGACCCCAGTGAAGGAGCTAGAGAAATTACCCAAGGAACTGAAGGGGTCTGCAACCCTAGAGGTGAAACAACAATATGAACTAATCAGTACCCCCAGAGCTCTTGTCTCTAGCTGCATATATAGCAGAAGATGGCCTAGTCAGCCATCGTTGGGAAGAGATGTCCCTTGGTCTTGCAAACTTTATATGCTCCATACAGGGGAATGCCAGGGCCAAGAAGTGGGAGTGGGTGGGCAGGGGAGCAGGGTGGGGGGAGGGTATAGGGGATATTAGGGATAGCATTTGAAATGTAAATGAAGAAAATATCTAATAAAATAAGTTAAAAAAAAAAAAAAAAGAAATGTGCTACAGAATTGCCTACAGCCTGATCATCTGGAATCATTTTCTTAACCGAGCTTCTCAGTTGGCTTTAGTTTGTGTCAAGTTGACATAAAACTGTCCAACATAGGGCTAGAAAGATGGCTCATTGACTGCACTTCCAAAGGACCTGGGTTCAATTCCCAGCAACCACAAGTGTCTGTAACTCAAGTTCCAGAGCATCCCACTCCATCACACAATCATATATACAGGACAAACACCAATACACATTAAAACACAATGACAACAACAACAAAACTATCCAGCACAGTTGTCTCTAGGTCAAGACGGCTTCTGCTACCCAATGGATAGCATCTTAACCCCCAGAGGACTAGGTACTGGCATTGTAAGGAAGGTCTGTGTCATGGGCCCCACTGAGCTGGTAACTGTGTCTCAGGGAGTGGACTAGGTAATAGTTTTCCCAAAGGGACACCTGCTGCTTTATGTAGAACAGAGAATCCTCATAATCTATTCCAAAGAGGAAATGGAAGGAACTCTGAAGGTTTTGTGGAGTAATGCACTCTTTCAACAGAAGTTAATAACTGGCCTTTAAAGAGTATATTTAGTATCTGTGTTCAGCAGGTGGCACTGCTATCCTAGTGACTAGCTTAGTGTTCTAGCAGTACCTAATGGGTATGTGTTTGCCTGTGTGTATGTGTGTGTGTGTGTGTTCACATATAGAGGTTGATATTGAATATCTTCCTTTGTCTGTCTCCACTCATTTTTTGAGAGATGAGCTTTCTCTGAATTCGGAGCTGGCAGACCACTGGGCTCCTGGGCTCCTCTTGTCCCTGCATACTCAGTGCTGTGATAAAGGGCACTCTACCACACCTGCTTTTTACATGGTTGCTGGGGACCCACACTCAGTAGAACAGAGGGACTGTTTCTACTCCTGTTGCCCACTGCTTCACTTGGGTAAGAACATTTACCACCAGGTCCCAGGATGTCTTCTCTTGTGTTTGTATCTGACTCAGCCCTATCCCTTCTTGCTCAGAAAGCTAGGTATGCCATCAGCCTATGTTGTGCCCCTCCTCGACAGGGTCTTAGATATGGTTTAGCTTGTTTGTAAACTAAGAATTTAACTTGCTGTTGTTTTATGGGTGCTAGTAGAAGAGAAAGTCCTAAATCAATGATAGTGGAATTTATTAGGCATGGCACAGAAAGGCCTGAGTACAGATGAGCCAGGCCCTCGCATTCTTGGCATACTCTCCAGGGCCATAAGAGCCCGAGAGAGCCATGCAGAACTGCCTTTTCTGACACAAGTAGTAAAATTCAAGAAGAAATGCGTATGCTACTATTGATTTTATTTGAGAAATGTTTGAAGTAAAAAGACTTCAAGACTAACAGAAAATATTGGGAAAGTTCAGTGTCCAGTATGTGTGATAAAATTTCTAAGTCCTCTTTGTATATTATCTGAGTTGAACCCTAATACCTACTGGGAGGGGCATGAAGAACACTGTTGTCATGTCACATTAGTAGCTGATGGAGCGGTGGATAGCTCTCCTTTCTGTGGTCTCTTTTGCTTACTCTACTCTGAATTCTCTCTTTAACATCACCATGTTACTGTTGGTACCTCATTGTGTCCTTGGTTAATGCAGTAGCTTTAGTATCCTGCCCATCTACTGGACCCAGTGAATTTAAAATAATAAATAAGACCTGCACATTCTTTGGGAAAGCATAACTATGTGATAAAGAAGTTATGGCTGTTCTGGAGGCCGACGTGGGGCATAGTCACTGGAAAGCAACCCCCCACCCCCTTTTTTTTGAGACAGGGTTTCTCTGTGTAGCCCTGGCTGTCCTGGAACTCACGCTGTAGACCAGGCTGGCCTTGAACTCAGAAATCTGCCTGCTTCTACTTCCCCGAGTGCTGGGATTAAAGGCATGCGCCACCACGTGGCTGATTGAGCTATAGAAAGAAAATATTAAATAGGCCAGCTCTGCGATGGTATGACTGCTTTGTAAATCCTCTGTGCATGAAAAAGCTGATGTGGCTGTATGGCAGAACAAGACTTCACATTGGGTCGGAAAGTTAAATACTATTCACATATGTACTTGCAAAATAACATAGGATAGGCATCGGGTTTAGTAATACTCTTAGGAAATTTGGCTTTTGTAGATAGCTGGTCATCATAACAGGCCAGCCAGATCAGAGTCAGCAGGATGATGGGCAGCCCCTGACTCTGCTGTGATAATCTTGCACTAAAGGCTCTAACCAATAGCCTGGCAGTATAGCATTGTGCATTCTAAGAACAGAGGGTCTCAGAGTACTTTACCAGACTGGGAAGAAATTGCTATGCAAAACCTTTTCGTGTTATAGGAAAACACAGCTACTTTCAAATAAATTGATAAGGACTCAAGACACAAAAGAACATATTTAGCTTAATATGTGGTAACTAGTGGGTAAATATTTGTTAACTTTTTCCTTTATTGAAATCTAGGCTGATAGCCAGCTTAAAGCTTTTCCTCAAATCACTGTGGCAAAAGCTTTTATTTTTAAGCCAACTTGAATATTACATGCTTGAAATTCATGGCCTTTGGTTTTAACTGTAACTTTAACTATGGTTTATTAAAACTTTGTTTTTCCTTTAGTTGGGATGAGACTCACTTTGGAAAAATGGGAAGTTACTATATTAACCGCACCTTTTTCTTTGATGTACACCCACCACTGGGAAAGGTAAGCAGTGTGGTGATTGACAATCTCTTACGTGGGCAAGACTGGAGCCAAGGGTTAGGGTTGGACTTCATTTTTAGACTTCAGAATTTCCTTAGATTTCTACTTAGATAGAACATCTTTGGTGTTAGGGGTTCTCTGGGCTCAGAAATGGAGAAGAGCATCCATCAACTGATGGATGGATACACAAATGTAGTCTGTTCTTTTTTTTTTTTTTTTTTTTTGGTTTTTCGAGACAGGGTTTCTCTGTATAGCCCTAGCTGTCCTGGAACTCACTTTGTAGACCAGGCTGGCCTCGAACTCAGAAATCCGCCTGCCTCTGTCTCCCGAGTGCTGGGATTAAAATGTGGTCTGTTCTTGTAGCAGTATGTTATTCACCCATATAGAAGATAGTGATATTCTGATACCAGGAGTTTTCTTCTCAGGATGATGCAGTGTTCTAGAATGACATAGTAGTGATGATTATACAATCTTGTAGATATATTTAAAACCACTTTTAAGATGATTATGTTATGCAACTTCATCTCAATTTTATAAAATAAAATAGTATAATATACTATATACGTAAATATGCCCTAGAGAAACTTAAATTATAAAACTTAAATTTTTCCCTCTCTTAAAACCCAATATACATATTAACCTTTTCTTCTAACATTTTATAGTTAGAAATTCTACCAAATAATTTATTTTACTATTTTAACAACTTCTCCTGAGAAGACAAATGAATTCACAAAAGCCTTCCTAACTAAAGACTCAGACCTTGGGGTCAAGGCTAGGGGAATGGAAGGCTAGGGGGAATTGAGGACAGTTGGCCCAAGGAAGGGTGGTTACCTAGGGTAGGAACAGGGGACAGAATTGCTATGGAGGAGGTATAGGCTCTAAGCCTAGGAAAGGGTAGAAAACCATGCTTCTTCCTGTCTGTGTATTGAGCACAGAGACAGGCAGTGTGTCTGGGCCTGTGAAACTCAGATACTATTGAAACTCTGTGCTGCCAAAGGGAGCACTGCTCCTCCCCTCCTCCCCTCCCCTCTTCCCCTCTACTATCCTCTCCCTTCTCCTCTCCCCTCCCCTTCCCCCACTTCTTCCTCTTGGAGAAGTGCCTGTTTCTGCACTCTCTTTCTGCTTTCAGTCCCTTATTCCTCATGTGTAGCTTGTAGCTCTTTGGCCACTCCCCCCCACCCCTTCTTTGTGATTAGGAGCCTCATTTCCTTTTAGTAGAAGGCCAGTCTCCAGCAGTCAATCTGCCAGGTCCCTTTCCTGAGAAAGCTGTCATGTTTCATTTCATAACAAAAGAGAAGGAGGGAGGGAGGGAGGGAGGGAGGGAGGGAGGGAGAGAGAGAGAGAGAGAGAGAGGGAGGCAGGAGGCAGGAGGCAGGAGGCAGAGTGTGAGAGCTCCTCACTGACCTGGCCCTTCAAATTATGGAGTGTTTTCCTCCCTAAATGTTCAGTCTATACTAGTCCCAAGAATTTAGCTGTGGCACAAGAAAGGGTTTGTTTCAAGCTCTTTAGACAAAAGATCCTTTACTGGGTGGCAGCTGCAGGACATGTGGCATTGGTATTTATGTGGCCAGTTGTCCAGGGAACTTAAGGCTAAGCATTCAGCTGCAGAGCCCGAGTCTTTGGATCTAAACACTTCATGTTTCCTTCACTCCTCTCTCCTCAGATGCTGATTGGTCTTGCTGGCTACCTGAGCGGATATGATGGCACCTTTCTGTTCCAGAAGCCTGGGGACAGATATGAGCACCACAGCTACATGGGAATGAGAGGAGTAAGGCTTCCTGCTTTATAGACACTGACTAATCCCTGGGGCCACAACCACTCAGAGTGGAGATGAAGGGACTTCAGGGAAGTGAGGACAGACAGTGACTGAACCCATCCCCTTAAATAGAAATCTTGGAAGAGTTGGGAAGGAAGGAAAGAAAGGGAGGCCACAGATAGCATGGAGCCGTGCACACAGTGACCTGTCATCCCATGCTTGTGTTGCACACCTCTGCCAGGTTTCCCTTCAGCTGTGGCTTCCCCACACTGTCTCCAGATTCCTATTTCCTCGTTTACATTGAAGGTAGAGCCCTTAGAATCTCACTCTCAAGGAGGCTTCGTGCCCGTTCCAGTCCCTCTGTGCCCTGATTCCAAGCATCAGCTTAATGGAACATGGCAGAATCTAAGTACTCAGCTCCCTGGGAACAACCTAATGAGCCTGTGAAAGCTGGCCTCCAGCCTGGCGTGTCACACCACTTTGCTTTCACAAGTCAGGTTAGTCTCTCTGCTAATCATGGGATGATCTGTACAGTCCTTCCTGCCATATTAAACAGGGGGTGTCCTGTCCCCCTCAGTCCATACTCTCAAGGGAATTTTTTTTTTTTTTTTTTTGGGAGAAAAGGTCTCGCTATGTAATTCAAGCTGTCCTGAAACTCACTATGTAGAGCAGGCTGGCCTCAAGCTCACATCTCTCACATGCTGGGATTAAAGGCTTGTGCCATCACACCCAGATTTCTCAAGAAATTCTTTCTTCCTAATGACTGTTGAACACCACAGAGTATATATAATGCTCACCATGGACTTGTAGAAATTGAAAAGGACAAACAGTTGGATTTGTTCTCTTCACTCTAGAGCACATTAACTTTACAAAAATGATGGTCCAAAGGGAAGAATTTCTCCTTACCCTGAGCTTGTCTGTTTACTACTGATGGGCAGACTAAGTTAATTAAAAAGAAACAAACAAACAAACAAAATCCCCAAATCCTCCAGCTTTTAAAGTGTTAAACAGTCATCTTTCCCAAATCAAAATGCATCCTGGGGGAAGCAGGAAGGATGTTGGTGTGGAGGATATTCACTACTGTGAGTTCCAGTGCTTTGCCAAAACTTCAGATGTCTGCTCTTCTGGCCAAGCATCTGCAGGTTCATATTGTTGACACTTTCTTTTTTTCTTTTTTTTTTTTTTTTTTGGTGGTTTTTCGAGACAGGGTTTCTCTGTATAGCCCTGGCTGTCCTGGAACTCACTTTGTAGACCAGGCTGGCCTCGAACTCAGAAATCCGCCTGCCTCTGCCTCCCGAGTGCTGGGATTAAAGGCGTGCGCCACCACGCCCGGCGAATGTTGGCACTTTCATTGTGGCCCTGGGAGTTGTCACTTCTGGTAAGTTTGGCCTGGCTGAACCAATGAAAGAAGGCCTATGTAGATTTCTATAGAAATTATGATTCCATGAAAGATTTTGAAGAGATGAAGAAGGCTGGTGTCTTTCAGAGTGTGAAGTGATTCCAGAATGCAAAGAATTCTTTGATTGCACTCCATAGAAGTTCATTGTTGACCTGTGTTCCTGAACTATTGTTGGGTTTGGGGTGGAAGCCAAGAAAACTCATTTCCGATATGGAAACTTCAATACAAGTTTTATTTTCTCAGCACTCAGGGAGGTGGCTAGTTCAGGATCTGAACTGCATCTCTGAATGGAGATTGTACAACATTTTTAAAGGATGAGAACACAGAGTGTGTGTGGGGGAATGACTGGGAGGGAGCTACAGTGTTATCCAATTGTATTTTGACACTATGGGTTAAGCAAGGGCGTACCCACTGGACTGTATCTAGGACACCTGGCTTCAAGGTCCTTAAATCATTCTCCTAGACATTAGGTCTGGAGCTCAGAGTGATAAGGGGACAAAGGATCATGTCAGCTGCCTGTGGTTAATTAGGGCATAACAGACAACTGGGTAGATATCTCTATAACTTGTGCACCTTGGTTGAGATAACAGCCGCTTCTGCATTTGTCACCATTTAACCGACAGTTAAGAGGATACTTGGATAAGTGGGATGGGTGTTCATTCCTAGGCCTGGGAACACGCACTTGTTTGCCCCTACCAGCAAAATGGAAAAGTTGTCCCTGAGATGTCTGGGATCAGACAACTGTTTACAATAGAAGCTGTCCAGCTACAGGGAAGTCCCTAGCATCCTAGGGCCTGAGCTCTTGAATTTAGTTTAAATAAAATGGAGTCTGAAAATGAAATGCTAGTACTTAGGATACGTTTCTTTTCCCAACACTATAAAACATGAATATGTAAGCTAAGGAGTAATTTCTTTCAATAAAAAACTAACAATTATATGGAAAAAATGCATTCTGTAGATTAAAAGTGCTTTCTGGTATCCCCAAAGTAAAGAACAGGGGAAATATTACAAGAATAACAGAAATCTCAAAAATATTAAGATGCCTCAGAGATGTCTGCCTCAGCTTACACCCATGGACACTGGTGTTGGTCAGGCATTTTCTGTGTTAGTAAGCCTTGAACTCATTTACTCCCCAGCCTGAGTCTATGAGGTAGGAGCTCCACTTTTCCCATTGCACTGATGGGGGTGTTGAGATAGGAGACAGCTGGCAGTGGTGGGTAGCCTGCTTCTTCCTGTAAATGTCATTGATTTCGTGCCAGTTCAGAGGGGGCATACCAACTGTCATGTAATTCTATACTATGACACTACCCTTGCATACTACAAGGTGACTTCAAATTCCCTAGACCATGCTTTAGACTGGGTCCTCTATCTTAGACACTAATAGACCAGGCAAGCTGGTTATTTGACAGCTTCTCTTCCTCCTATAGTTCTGTGCTTTCCTGGGTTCCTGGCTGATCCCCTTTGCCTACCTCACCGTACTGGATCTCTCCAAGTCCTTCCCAGCAGCACTGCTCACCGCTGCCCTTCTCACCTTTGGTAAGTTGTCTTATGCCATATGTTTTGGGAATGGACTGTCGCACCATGTGGGTGGTTGGGAATCAGTACAGTCAAGTGTCACGTCTGTGCATCCAGTTCTCAATTAACTTTAGGATTGGGTAAAATATATTATGACTAGTAACACTTAGGTGGGGTGTGTGTGTGTGTGTGTGTGTGTGTGTGTGTGTGTGTGTGTGTAACATGAAGTTGACAGTTGTCTTCCTCAGTTGTCTTCCTCAGTTGCTCTCTATTATTGAAGCAGAACCAGAGCTTCCCAACTCTAGTGAGTCTTATTAGCCACCTTTCCCTGAGTATCTCCAGTCTCTACCTCCTGGGTGCTGGGATTACATGTGGTTGCCATGCCTGCTTAGCTTCTATGTGGGCTCTGAGGATCTGACATGCAGTCTGCATGCAAGACAAGTGTTTTTGCAATGAGCCATCTCCCCAGTCCCTTTTATATTCTTTCTGTAGGGCACTGGTAATCCTAAACATAGGTTCTCTTTAGGTTACTTGTATTTACATTTTTGTAAATATCTGTAATTAATGGGTTAATTTTGCTTCTCTTAGGTTAATGTTACAATTAGTTTGCATTTCCTAAATTTATTAAAACTGATGAAAAGGCAGATGCCCAGAAGTAGCTGTGAAGCAGGAAATAGCAATGGGGCTTAGGTATTTTATCTAGATCCTCACATGGATAGACAAGGGCTAACTGTAGAAGTTAGTTCTTTTGCTACCTGTATTCATGAGAGTGAATTCATGACCTTGTGATGCTTTACATGTAAAGAAGTCCAGACCAATTTAGGTGGGTATTTTAGGGACTTGTCGGACAGATAAGCTGCCTAATGTTGCTGGATATATGGCAAGGCTATAGGGTTCCCTAGAGTGAACAAGTGGCTTTCTCCTGTATCTGACTTTTTCTCTTCAGTTACTCACAATCAGTCATTTCTTCATTTTCATTCAATACCTGTTTCCTAGGCACCTACCCTATACTAGGCCACCTTTCGGGCTCCAGATAATACCCTGATGATATGCTGTTCTGGAATATACCTATAGAAGGGCAGACCAATAAGCCATTACATTATTAAGTCTGCAACAAAGCATGATACTCTCCTTAGCATTTAAATTGTTTACTTTGTGTATAATGGAGGGAGACACATGCACACTTGCCATGGCACTCCTATGGGAATCAGAGGACAATTTATGGGTACTGATTCTTTCCTTTCACTATGTGGGTCCTGGGAATCACACTCAGGTCATCAGGTATGGTGGCAAGCACCCCATCTTGCTGACCTATCATCTCACTGGCCTTGTAATGGAGCATCTTTAGCAGTTGGTGCCAGGTTAGACATAAAGCAGAGTGGGGGTAGATTAATGGGGAGCAATTGTATTTTAGATACGGTAAGTAGTGAAGAACTCCCTGGGAAGGTAGAGTCTAGCAGAGTTCTGAGGGAAGAATATTCAGGTAGGGAGAACAGCCTGTGTAGTAATCCTGGAATGGTGTTTAATAGACTTGAGGAACAGCAAAGGCTGGCGCAGCGAGGGCACAGTGAGTACAGAAGGTTAGAGTTGGATTTGGATAGATATGGAGGCCATTCAGGATTTGGCAGCTGTCCTGAGAAACTTTTGGTCTGAGTGAGATGAGAAGACTGTGGAGGGTTGAAGCAGGAATATGACAACTTAAGCTTTTTTAAAAAATCGGTCTGGTACTGATGTAGGCACCAACTCCCAATCAAGATGTCTTATAAGAGTTTCCTATACATTTGTGGTTTGCAACTGTGTCAGCTTGTGGATCCTTTTTGATGGTAAAAATGAGGAAGTGGCCTCAAGGCTGCTCTGAGTTAATGATAGGACTTCTTTGGGACTGAGCACCTACAGGTAGCATAGATATACTTCTTATTGTTGGGCCAATGATAATATACAGAATAATGATAGCATGCCCCAAGCTGAGTCCTTCCCCTTGCTGTTAGTCTAGTGGTGATCAATGACTCAAGACTGCTTGATTGTTTCCTGCTGTTAAGAGTGCTTTTGATTTTCAGAGCTCTCTTTCATCACTCTGCATTTTGACCAGCAAGCCCCTGTTTTTCAGACACAGGATGCCTCACTCTGTCCCAGTACATCCTCCTTGACCCCATCCTGATGTTCTTCATCATGGCTGCCATGCTGAGCATGGTCAAGTACAACTCCTGTGCTAACAGGTCAGCAATACCATCTCGGTTGGGGTGACGGGGTGGGGATCAGAAGCCACAGCAGCCCCAGAAGTTTGACTGTGGCAGGGCCAAGGGGGTACTTACAGGATTTTGATTCAAGCTGAGTTTAAGAAGAACATGCTTTTCATTTGTTTGTTTTTTAGATAATGAAAAATAAATTTTAAAATGTTTTCTCTAATGGATGCTTTTAGTTTTGGTTTTCACAAGACTGAGAAATTATCAGTTGTTAAGAGGTGTTTTAATGTTCAAGTCGGTCGGTATACAATGAGTAGGAGCTTATGGGTATTACGGAGGAGTCCTGATGCTGCCTCCTCCCAATGCCTTATCAGCTGCCCCTTATCGCCAGTGCTGTTCCAAGGAGCCCAGGGACATCTCATCCTGCACATTCTCTATCCGCTGTAGATACTGCCTCAGACCTACTTGTCTCCCTGCCTCAAGGCTTCCATTCATGCTGACATGGTGAATTCTCCATACCAGCCAAGAGGATCCTCCCAGGCCCAGCTTTAAAATGATCTGGATTTTGGTCTACTTCCAGAACCCTTCTATCTTTCTGGATCCTTCTCCTGCCTTTGAGGGAGTAGAGTAGGTCATTCCATATTTTCAAAATACTGTATTCAAAGTTCCAAAGAGCTGGTATGTCCTAGGCTGTCCCAGGAAGTCATGTGTTTTGACCCCAGCCAGTGACTCCCAGCCTACTCGGGTTTAGTGTTATCTTATGCTTTTCCCACTTCAGTTCTATCTACTTTTAAAAAAGTAATATCAAGGATTGAGCCTCCATCACTGAGCTGTATCTTCAGACCCATCTCCTATATTATGAATACATACTGTATGCCAGGAACCATGCCAGGAGAGAAGGGCAGAACTACGATGCTGGCTTTCAGAAATATTCATTCTGGCAAGGGAAGTGGCAGGTCGTCAGGAAATAGGCTGTCAGTACAGCAGGCTGATCAGGAACATCAACCTTGTAGCTGATTGCCTGCCTTGAACTGCGTCATCTCTTGCAAGCTACATTGCTTAGATTCTTTGTGCTTCTATTTCCTTATGTATAAAAAGAAGATAATGAGCTCTGGCTTACGGGGGTGTGATGAGAATAAGGGTATAATTCTTGGAGTAGTGCCTAATATGTAATGAACATTCAACAAATGCTCTTTGGCAGGCCCAGAGGTGACACAAAGGATAAGTCTGACTTGAGTCCAGAGAACTTTTCTGGGTTTTCCTCTTATGTCTCCCCGACTTGTTGCTAGTGAAGAGTAAGTTTCTACATAGAAGGTCCTATGCTTAGCCATGAGCAGCATGGAGCCTCCTCCACAGAACATGCTACTTTCTCTCACACTGACTTGCCTGTGGTTTGAAGGCCTTGATGGAGCACAATCTCCTTGAAGCCTCGCCACAGTCCCCTGGCGTTAAGAACCCTCCAGGCTTAGGTGCAGCATAGCCCATCTAGGTGGTGCTCTTGATTTCCAGTTTGATTCTAGTCGCCAAACTAAACTTTGTCTTATTGGTTTCTAGGCCTTTCTCTGCCCCCTGGTGGTTCTGGCTCAGCCTGACTGGCATTAGTCTTGCTGGTGCTTTAGGGGTCAAGTTTGTTGGCCTCTTTATCATCGTGCAAGTGGGGTTGAACACTATTTCAGACCTCTGGCACCTGTTTGGAGACCTCAGCCTTTCACTGGTGAGAACTCATGCACTCGTGGAGATGTCTTTGTTCCACAGTGCTGCTTCCCATTAGCCTTTCTCTGCTTCTGTCTTAGGTAGAGGGAGTGGCTGTGACCTGTGCTCTGTGTCGTGGGCCATGGGCAGACCAGACAGACACAGCTTTCCTCTGTAGACAGCAGGACATCAGGGAATGGGGCTGGAGTGGGATTGGAGTGGTATGAAGGGAGCAATAGAGTGACAACCTGCCGTTCTCTTTTGTCGTTGCTTCCCCTCACCTCCCTCCATTTCTTTTAAGTTTCCCAGCCAGCTAGAAGAGACTGTCGAGCTGGATTCAGGCCAAGGCCAATGAGGAAAAATGACTGGGATGACTGAACTTCTGAATTTACAATTTCTTTTTCTGACCCAGGGTTTCTGTATTTGGAAGCCATTTATAAACACTGTTAGGATTTTTAAAATGATTATATTAGTAATCAAGAGTTGATTTAGTGCCAGACACTGTACAAATGGTTTTTTATCTTATCATTAAAATCTTATGTGGTGGGTGTTCATTACCATTCACTGATTTGACAAATGAGGAATTAGAAACCCTGAGAGAGAACTTTCCCAAGGTCCTACAGGTATTACAGGTAGTAAGGGGGAAATCTGTGACTCAGGCTTGGGTTAGGCAAGCTCCAGGGTTCAACTACCAAATTCCCAACATGTCAACATGTTTATTCCTTCAGAAAAGACATAGAGACCATTTACTAAATGCAGAATGCTGGGAATGTATGGGCGACTACAACATGATCTCTGCCCTCTGGAACCCATGATGGGGATTGTAGGAGGGGGGGAAAGAAAAGGAGAGGACCTATTACAATCCTACTTTGAACAGAGCCCAAGTTCAGGTGCTCCAGGGAGCCTTGTGAGGTTAAGGCCAGCAACAGTTGGCCATGTGATAAGGGGTTGGCATAGTCAGTACAGGGAGCCTTGGCAAACTAGGGAAAGTTCAGTGAGCTGGAAGCCAATGTTCAACAATAGCCTTACCTTGTCAGTGGTCATGGGTTCAGTGCCTGGAAGGACAACAGGGAGCTGGCCCATATTATGTCCTTGAAGTGTGTATACATGTGTGTGTGCATGTGTGTGTGTGTGCATGCGTGGGTGTGTGTGGGAGGGTAGAGGGTATAGAAAGAAAGGCTTAGGGTTTCCTCTTACTCGTCTTTCCAATGTGCCTCATGCTGAGTATGAAGGAGATTCATGTGCACACTGCTGTGATGGCTCTGTTGCAGGTGACTGTGGGGAAGCACCTGACTGCTCGCATCCTGTGCCTCATAGTGCTGCCTCTGGTGCTCTATGTGACCATTTTTGCTGTTCATGTCATGGTGCTGAATAAAAGGTACAGCAAGAACCTTTCCCTTCTTGCTTCTGGTCTTTCTCTGACACCTAAGCCTATGTGGGGGCTATGTGATTTCCCAGGCCTGAAGTTAGGATGAAGGTGGGAACTTTTTCCTGCTCCCCCTGTGCTTTCTCTTCTGCATACCCTAAGGCTCAGAAAACCTAGCACCTAAAGCCAAAGTTAAAGGAGGCAGAGGATTCCCTAATAGCCTAAGTGTGCCTACTCTCTAATCGGAGGGAGGCCTTTCACTTTAGCGAGGATGGACACCAGGGTTGCAGTGGGTGCTGATAACCAGGACACCAACAGCAACATCTCATTCAGTAAGGAGCTACTAGTTGCTAAGAACTGGGTTTAGCATTATGCAGTCTCAATTAGCTATCATTATTAGTGAGTTCTTTTGGCTTTTTAAAAATCTCCTATTTATAAACGAAGAACTACAGGGCTGGAGAGATGGCTCAGCAGTTAAGACTGCTCTTCCAGAGGTTTTGAGTTCAATTCCCAGCAACCACATGGTGGCTCACAACCATCTGTAATGGGATCCGATGTCCTCTTCTGATGTGTCTGATGACAGCTACAGTGTACTCACATACATAAAATAAATAAATAAATCTTAAAAATAAAAGAAGAAGAAGAACTAAGGTTAAATAAGGCTAGGAGCATCACCCATGTCACCAGCTGGTAAGGTGGGATTTAAATTGTAGTTTCTCCAACTCTATCTATCATCCTTGTTTGTTTCATGAGATCACCCTGCCCTTCACATTTTCAAATCTCCTCGTAAAGTAACTAAGGGCTATTGAGAAATGGCAGCTTTGTTTGTTTTTTTTGTTTTGTTTTTTGAGACAGGATTTTTCTCTGTAGCCCTGACTGACTTGGGACTTACTTTGTAGACCAGGCTGGTCTTGAACTCACAGAGATCCTCCTGAGCAGTGGGATTAAGGGTGTGCGCCCCCACCACCCAGCTGGACATGGCAGCCTTTACTTTCTTGACTCTCTTGTGCTTCTCCTTTCTGCACAGTGGGCCTGGTGATGGCTTCTTCAGTTCTGCCTTTCAAGCCCGGCTTTCAGGGAACAGTCTTCACAATGCTTCTATCCCTGAACGTGAGTGTGCTGACACGGGGCTTTCCTGGGAGTTGGCTTGGGTTGTTTTTTTGTGTGGGTTTTGTTTGTTTGTTTGTTTGTTTGTTTTGATTGCCTATAAATAGCAAACTGGGAGAGAGAAAACCCAGCATTAAAGTACAAATACTCAAGAGTCAGTTATTATAGTATGCAAAAGAACTTCTTTGTAGCTCTCAAAGCCAGCTCTGTAAGAAGGCCATTCTGTGGGGGTGGGGGGGTATAGGGGACATTTGGGATAGCA
This sequence comes from Mus pahari, assembly GCF_900095145.1. Taxonomy (NCBI): domain Eukaryota; kingdom Metazoa; phylum Chordata; class Mammalia; order Rodentia; family Muridae; genus Mus; species Mus pahari. The sequence goes on along the minus strand of NC_034596.1, from coordinate 82,300,469 downwards.
TTTGAAATGTAAATGAAGAAAATATCTAATAAAATAAGTTAATAAAAAAAAAAAGAAAAAAAAAAAGAAGGCCATTCTGAGAGAATGTGGTCACAGAGCAAGGCCTTCTAGGGGGCAGTTGTAGGCTGCACCAGTGTTCTTAGAGTTTTGTGCATACATACATATACAATTATGTATACAGTCACAGGGAATAATTAGGTGTTCACCTTCCAGGGATAGTCTGGCATGAAGGACATCCATTCACGTGTTAAGTACATAAAAGGGAAGAGCCAGGTGAAGAGGCACATACCTTTAATCCAGGCAGAGGCAGGCAGAGCTCTGAGTTTGAGACCAGCCTGATCTACATAGTGAGTTCCAGGATTGTCTCAAAGAAAGCAACTTTGAGGGATGGAATACAATACTAGGGATTAAAGCCCATGATTAGTCAGTGCTAGGAGGCAGCTCAAAGGGGTTCCATATACATGCATCCATATTCATACATGTAAAGGTTTGCCTTGGTGTTGGATCTGCAGGGATAAGTAAAGGTCAGCAGGTACTGAGGAGCAAGAGGTCGTGTTAGGAAGAAGGGATGGTGTGGTCAAAGCCAAGGGCAGGGTAAACTCAAGGCCCAGATTATATGCTGAGTCTGGAATCTTAAGTAAGGAAGAGAGTTGGAACCCAGATGATGAGGGCGGGAGATACTTAAGGTATTGGACCACATGGAAGTTTCTGAGCAGGCCGGCAGCTAGGAATGCTGTGTATTGTGGAGTTAGTATGGCTGGAATAAATTATAGGATGTCTAGGATGGTAAGTGTACCCACTAGAAGTCATTTTAGGGCTGTACCTATGGATCAGGGACAGCCAAGAAAGAGCGTACCCAAGAGGGACAGGCAAGGGAGGAAAAGAGATGGCACTGTGGCCCTGAGTGCAGGATGACCTTCATCTGCTGAGTCCCAGTGCCAGGAACACAGTGGTGAGAACCAGGAAGGCAAGAGAAAGCACTGAATGGAGGGGCAGCATATGGCGTTAGTCCTTAGAGAGGGAGCTTTGGACTGAAATTTGTTCAGGGCAGCTTAGGAGATGTTTCAGACGTAAGGCAGTTGATGCTATGGTAGTGACTATACAGAGGCTGGAAAGAGGAGCATGCAAGAGAGAAAGGAATGAGAAGAGAGCTGAGCTGTGGAAGAGCAGTGTGCAGGGGAGTGTGGAGTCTGAAGCAAAGTGCTTGTGCTGGGGCTGAGCTTAGGCATGATGTGAATGTGGGGAGCTTCCTCTTGAGTTGCTCCCATTGGAGTGAGAAGGCAATTAGGACTCCAGCCTAGGCTGGCCTGGGCCCTATGATGTCTCTAAGAGGACTGTGAGGCTTAGGGCTTGCAGCAGCTCCCCCCCCCCCCCCCCCCNNCCCCCTTCCCCAGGCAGGGTGAGCCTGGTATCCTCTGATGTCTTTCCCCTCCCCCAGACCTGGCGTATGGATCTATAATCACTGTGAAAAATCTCCGGATGGCCATTGGCTACCTGCACTCTCATAGGCACCTCTACCCTGAGGGCATTGGTGCTCGCCAGCAGCAGGTGGGTAACCACGTGAAGTATGGTGGCAGCCACACTGAACTGTCCTTTGTGACTGAACCTGTCTCACTTTCTTGCTTGTCATCTGTAGTTCACCCATTTTCTATTGACTGAAGTATTTTCCTTCCCTTCCTTTCTTTGGTTAACCTCAGCTTCTTTAGGTTTTAGCTCAAGGGTTCCTCCCTGTCTATCTTATGATTCCTCCCACCCCCAGATTGGTGCCTTTCCCCCTTTATCAGATCCTTTCTTGTCATTTCTGTCTGCCTCTGGGTACCTCTTTTTTTAAGGGACTGTGAGGATTTGCTTCTCCCATCCTTTTGCCTGATCCTGGAATTCTCCTGTGCCTAGCACAGCTCCTGGTCTGGAGAGTGATGAGAAGAGGGAATAGTTCCACAGCAGGCCTAGGTCTCAGCTCTAAAATGATTTAAGACAGTTAACGTCTATAAAATAAAACCGAAAAGTTTAAAAAGTATTTTAAAAGAGAAACAAAGCTACTTATAATCTCAGATCTGCCTTTTTTTCAGACATTTTGGAACATTCTACTATAATTAGGTATCTGAGTTCCTAGGAGACCTGTATTAAAAACTCCACCTACAGAAAGAAACATTTCTGTGGGAATGGGGAAAAGGCTATACTTATGATAAAGAAACAGTATTTTTCCTGGGAGAATTTTGATAATGGCTCTTATAAGAACAGAAAACATTCCCTCTGTATGTGCAGGGGACCCACAGGACCCTGACGTCTGTGAACAAATCCCAGTAGATAAACAGGACTTTGCTTTGTTTCATAAGTGTGAGCCAAGATGTTTCAGCTTTTATGTATCCTTAATCATTTGGGGTTTTTTTTGAGAAACAATGCAAATTCTGTTCAAATAACTTAAATATTACCATGCTGAGTGATTCCCCATATGTGCTAGTTCCCAACTTTTTTTTTTAAATTAGTCCTGTTGTATCTAATTGAAGTTAGAAGAAAAACTCAGGAAAAAATGCCCGTATTTCCGTTGTTTCAATATTTGTTTACATACCTACATAATTGTATATTTTTGTCTCTCTTTTGGGAGCACTAGAGTTAGCTACCCTGCTTGGAATGCTGACTCCTCAAACTATATAAGCTGTGTCATCTTGAACAAATGACCTCACCTATTTCTTTGTAATATTTCGGGGGAAGTAGTAGCACCTGTAGCCCAGAGCTGTGGTGCTGACTGAGCAGGGTGGGGCTTGTCTGATGCTCAGAATAGTACCTGCTGCTGAGTGGTAGCTGCTTTGAGTGTGAGCATTCATGAGCCACTTTTGCATGCTGTTTTAAAAAAATGCTCCAAAACATTTTTACCTGTGTATTATACTCTATTCCATGTATACAGTATCATGTTAACTAGTCCTCTTCATAGATGTTTATTTTATGTCTTTTAATTTTTTGCTGTTAATCACTACATTATAGACATTCATGAGTGTATACACAGTTTTTTTTTTTATATAAATCAGTTATGGCTATGGGTTAAAACTTTAGCATGAGATATTTATGGAGCATTTTAGTGTTATTTACCCACATATTAGGAAAAATAGTAGCTTTGGGATTTTTTTTGTAAGTATGCATGGGATTGAGACGTGGGCACACAGGTGTGTATGTGCACGTGGAGGCCAGTCATCACTGTCAGGTGCTTCCCATAGTCACTCTCCACCTTAGTTTTTGAGAAAGTGTCTTTCACTGAGTCTGGAGTTCACTGATTTAAACTGCTTAGCCAGCAAAGCCTAGGTATTGTCTGGTCTCAGTAGTAGGATTCTCAGAACACTAGTTTTTTGTTTTGTTTGTTTTGTTTTGACACACAAGTTGGGTATCAAACTCAGATTCTCATGTCTGTGCAGCAAGACCTTATTAACTGAGCTGTCTCTCCAGCCCAGGGCATATATTTTAGTGATTTATTCTTGTTTTATGTACATTGGTGTTTTGCCTACACATATGTCTGTGTTGGATCCCCTGGAACTGGAGTTACAGGCAGACATGGGCCGACATGTGGGTGCTGGGATTTGAACCTGGGTCCTCCAGAAGAGTGGCCAGTGCTCTTTACCACTAAGCCAACTCTCCAGCCCTGAGGCATTATCTCGATGACTTTTAAAATAGGTTAAGTCTGCTGCTTCTCTGTGGAGACACGTATAATGGTCCTCCCTCAAGACAGCTGAAACTCTATTGACAACATACCAAAAGAAAGAAAAAGAAATTTAAAAGTTCTTAAACAGTAGGGCCTCAAAATTCTGAAAAATGGAGAAAATCTTATTTAGGAGTGCCATCTCTGAGTCCCACTGGGAAATGTGGCTTCCTGGGTTGGTAGCTGGGGATCCTGAAAGATGTTCAAGTGGTGTTAGTTTGCTGGGGAGTGTTCGTGTCCAGCTGTGCGGATCATAATGGTACCTCCTCCCTTCTTTCTGCCCTCCACTTAGGTTACCACCTATTTGCATAAGGACTACAACAACTTGTGGATTATCAAGAAGTATAATACCAACACAGGTAATGTGATGGAGACTGAGAGCCTGTGCTGCTGTGCACTGAGACCCTCACCTTGCTCATGATGCTGGGTTCCTGAACACCTTTGACATCTTTACTGACCTCTGGCATCCTTTGGAAGATCACTGAGCTCTGCTGTGCTCCAAGCACAGTTGAAAGTGTAGAGGAGGAGCCAAACAGAGCAGAGTTGGAACTCAGGTTTCATCCAGGAAGAGGTTAGATAAGCTCATCCCAGAGGCTGCTAGGTAGCCGTAATTGAGGGTACGTGGGAGTTGCTTTCATTTCCAAACTGTCCTGATATGATAGAGTATTGTTTTCTCTCTCTCTCTCTCTCTCTCTCTCTCTCTCTCTCTCTCTCTCTCTCTCTCTCTCT
>NC_034596.1:82266556-82295882 GCF_900095145.1 Mus pahari | reverse complement strand
CCCCCTCTCTCCTTCCCTCCCTTTCTCCCTCCCTTCCCCCTCTCTCTTCCTCTCTCTCCCTCTCCCTCTCTAGCTGTGCTCTTTGGTTTTAGGATTAAGCAAGAGGTACTTTAGGGTCCTCCTTTCCATGGAAGGCAACTAGCTACCTGTAGACAGTGCTTTGCATTGTAACTATAAGCAGAGGGCAGTTATCACCTGAGCCCATCCTCACTGGCAATATCCTGAGCCCCAGGCATTTCTTGTGACTGCTCAAAAAAAAAAAAAAAAAACCACCTGCCTAAGCTGGCACTAGCCTGTGGCTCTAAATCTGGAAGAGTGGTTACAGCTGCTCATCTATATGTCCCTTATTTTTCCTTGCCATCTCTTCATATTGTTGCTTCAGGCTAAATCACACATATAACCATCTCTCCCGCTGCCTTATTTGCATGCTCAGTAATGCAGACTGGCCCCATGAGTGATTGTGCTTTTGATACAAAAGGCCAAATCTATGTGGTCCGTCTGATGAAGTTTGAGGGAGACCAGCTGTTACTTCTAAGTTATTTGAACTTGCCTGGTCTCTCCATTGTAGTTCTAAGCTAAGCGTTCCTAATCGTTTTATCTAAGCAGCTAAGAGTTCCTGGGAACTTTGTTGTCTGAGATCTTAGTGTTCTTGCTGGATGTAAAAGTGGCAGAACCTTCCCCTGATGAATAAAGTGTCGGGCTGAGAACAGGCTGGCCTGTCTGCCCGTGCCATGCTGGCTGTATCGTGGATTGCTTTTTAAATGTTTCACGCAACGTGTAAAGGCCCCTCACTCCAATCTGTGCCAACTAAAACTTCCTTCCCTGTTTACAAGGCAGCATAGCAACGGGTGGTATGCAGGTGAATCTCAACAGAGCCAGAAATTTGCGTTAACAAATTTAGCTTTCCTGACCTTGATTTGTTTATAGTCTTGGCATCTCACTGTTTGTGACAGAATTTTACAAGGCTGCCTTCTACAGCCGTGATGGCTGCCAGCTACTTTTCTATGCAGCTAGCTGCCTTTCTAGATCATGACCAGTTTTGACCTGTAGATGCCCAGAAAGTAGTCATTTTCTTTCAGCATTTCATTGTTAATGTTGTTTTTCTATTCATGCTTAGGAAGTCTATTAGCAAGATACAATTTGATTTTGAGAGGAGCTGGGCAATTGCATGGATTTAATTTTGTGGAAACTGTATTTATTACCCATGAAGGAAATTTTCATTATTTAGCCTCCCACCTGAAGTTCCAGGAAAGGCTTCAGTGCCTGTCAGGCAAAGATCCCATTGCTGGTCTGGCATGGTGGCCAGTCTGCCCATGTGCTCACAGGCTCATTTGTTCCCACATCTTATACACAGATGCGTTGCTGCACAAGTCATTTGCCATTTTTGAAGCATGTGTAATTCTTTCACATGTGTTTCTTTATCCTGCCTGTTTATGTGACAGATCTCCCTATTCCTGTGTCTTTTAAGCATTACTTCTGGGACATTCTAATCCTCTGGGGTGACGGGAGAGCCTCACCCTTTAGTCCTACAGCACAGTTAGTACTGACAGCGCATTTCTGACAGGGCTTCAGTTGTCACTGGCCTAGAATGTGAGTGACTCACTTGGTATCCACACTGGTTTCTTTTTGGCAGATCCCCTAGACCCTTCATTCCCAGTGGAGTTCGTCAGACATGGAGACATCATACGACTAGAACACAAAGAGTAAGTGCTCTAGTACTGGAACCAAGTTGATGTGTGCAGTAAGAAATCCATACGTGCTGTGAGGATGAGCACTAAGCTAGCCTTTGCCTGCTGACTTTGACTTTGAGGAGCCTTGACCTATGTGAATACCTTTCAGTGAGCCTACCCCTGTTAGTCCTACTGGGCGAGAATAAGACCACTACCACAATTTATGATCCAAATTTGAAGCAAGCTTTATTAAATATTGGCCAGGACAATGGGCAGTGGCCAGGTCCACACCTAGGATTCCTAGAGAGTGGCCTCAGATTATGTTAGTCCAGTGCTTATAAAGGCAAAACCCACAAGGCTACGTATGTACTTCCAACCTTTGTTCAACCCAGGCTAAGCATCCATCCTAACATACTTCCTGCCTATGTGATCAAGTACGTCCTGTACAGTTGGGGCAACCAACCTTGTGTACAGGAGTGAAAACATATAGCTTGTTATCTTACATGAACAACAGCACCCCAGCCAGTATTCCAGAAAGTTATCTGTCATTGGGCAAGTGGGGATAACAGTCTAGAGACATTTTTGTTTTATAGATGTCTTAAACACAGTAATTTAAACATAAAATATAACTTTAGCTCTCACCCCTACACCAACTCTCACTCCCTACCTCTCACCAAGGAAGCGATAGTTTGAGAGCCCAAAACTGCATCTTTGGTAGATACTTTTAGGAAATGTAAATATCTGTTTCTGAGACTGACACACTAGTCTGTCTCACTGTGTGTTCATTGAAATGAATGGAAACGCCAAGGTGATACAAAAATTGCTAAAAATGATGGAAAAAGCTGACAAGGTTACTAGGCCAAAATCCAAGTGAAAGAGGGAATCCAGAGAATAAGTGAAGCCCTGAAGCCATGTTTTCCCTCATCCTGTTACAGAACTAATATGAATTGCCAGTGGAAAACCACTCTATACATCTAGAGATTAATTTAGGAAACTCTTTAATAGCATTTGTCAGGCTCTGGCTCATGCTCAAAAAGGACACAGCCTTGAATAGATTTCATTAACTTATTAATGCATTCCACATGTGCTGTCACTTTAAATCTCCGTTAGGTCCCAACTTCAGGTCACATTCTGAACAATTTAAACAGAGTTGAGAGTCTGTAATTCTGGACACTTGGTCAGACGGGAGATTTGCACAGTAAGGATATTGCCAGAATTATTCTTAAGTACATCAGTGTTGTTGTTTTCCAATAATTGTTACCCTGGTTTACCCTGCCTACCTGGCAGAATTATATTTTTTCTGATAAGAGTACTGGGACTTAATAATGGCTGTGACCTAGAGCTGCCTATTAGAGGTATATTCTTGGATATAGAGGAGGGCCTACAGGCCATTTTTAAGACAGGACTCTCTCCTTTTGTTATAGGAGTAGAGACTAATTGGAGATCAGTCTTGGTGAATAAACATGGGCAGGAACTTTCTTAGCAGCCCCAAACCTCAGTTATGGTGCAGACTTTCCTTCCTCCGTTTCCAGCAAGTCTGATCAGTACACTACTAGTCTTCTCCTCAGAGTGCTTCTTTGGCTAAATTCTACTTTGTGTAACTTAATATTTCCTAAACAAATTTATCAGTAAATACTTTATAGCATTGATTTTACTGCTCCAAGTGTTTTCTGCATCAGTCCCATGGTCTTGAGGGTGTTTCTGTTTTGTTTTTCCTTGAGACAGGGTTTCTCTATGTAGCCCTGGCTGACCTTGAACTCACAAGAGATCTACTGCCTCTGCCTCTCCCAAGTGAGTGCTGGGATTAAAAGTGTGTGTCATCACTGTCTGTCTCCAGGAGGAGTTTTTAAGCCAAACTTCTAGGTTCCTCCAAAGTGACAAGTTTAGTATTAAGTGACTTGGAACCCAGATGATTTTAGGCTTCAGTGTGTATCTGCTCTACTCACTCAGCCCCAGGAAAAGGGACTCTGGAGGAGCAGACTGTTGGTGGTTGTATAGGGAACCCTAGTTCCCAAGAAGAAACTTAGAATTGGTCTTTCCCTGGGTCTGCAGCTCATATTCATGTCACCTGGGTAGGCTTAGCAATTTTAAGTCATGAGTTTAAATAAACGTGATCATAGACTGGTAATGTCTCATAGGTGCCTGGCTAAAAGCAAGAGTTAAACCTACTTTTGGAAAGATATTGGAATCCATTCCTATAAAGTTTTCAACAATAGTGAATGATGAACAAAGGTGTATTACTCAAGGAAAAGGCACAATGACCAAAACCAGACAAAAGCAATTGTTAGCAGAAACAGCCTCAAAAGAATTATATACTCCAATTACAAGATAAAAGATGAGAGAGAGAGAGAGAGAGAGAGAGAGAGAGAGAGAGAGAGAGAGAAGAAAGAACTGGTATACTTTTCTAGTCAGTTGGATTTGAAATACTATAGATTCCTACTATTAAATAAATCTGATGTCTCTAATAAATTACTAGAATCATATCTAATTTTTATAAATTTCCCAAAATTGTATCATGAACATTCTTTATTTATGGATGAAAGCAAGAGTTGTTATAAAAAGCTAAGTACATCAAAAGCAAATTAAATCCCTCCTCGTTCCTTGCAAATCCTCACTTAAAAAGAAGTTGGCGAGAATAGACAGTAAGTGGAACTGGGGAAGTTTGCCTAACTCGGCATGTCCATTCCAGGATCTAGTCTCTTCTCTGCAGACCTGCTTCCTTAGTCAGGGAAACTACAGCTTCTGCTAGAAATGTGTGGATGTTTCCTGATGCCCATCCCTGGCCTGCATGGCACCCAGTTCTCCGTGTACTGCTTCCCCCCTCCCACCCCCCAGCTCCTTTCTTCCCTAGTCCTCAGACTATGTCTCATAACTGAAGAGATGCCCCATTTCCCAGTATGTTGGGATTAACAGTTCAGATTCTAATATTTTCTAATACTAACAGATGACTACATATTCTTAATAAAAGAAACAGTGTGCATATCTCTTTTCTTCAGATAATGGCTCTTTTCTTCTCCAACTTCTAGAACTACCCGGAACCTGCACAGTCACTATCATGAGGCTCCCCTGACCCGGAAGCACTATCAGGTCACTGGCTATGGCATAGTAAGTAAGAAACTGGAGTGTGAGCAAGGGTGTATGTAAAAAGCTGCGAGGCTTGGTTCAGGGCCATGTAGTAGGACATGTCCTCCCCAGAATTCTAGAATGTTCTAATAGAATTTGGAGGCTAGACATAAAATTGTTGTTGTTGTTGTTGTTGTTGTTTTTATTTTGGGGTTTTTTGTTTGTTTGTTTGTTTGTTTGTTTGTTTTGCCATTATCTATGTAGCCTTGGCTGGCCTAGAACTTGCTATGTTGACCAGGCTGGCTTTAAACTCATAGAGATCCACCTGCCACTGTCTCCCAAGTGCTGGGATTAAAACTGTGTACCATCATGCCTGGCCTGCACAAAGACTTCTTTAACATTCTACAACTGTTTAGCTCAGTTTCCTATGAGAAAAGAAGCCTATAAATTGTTTTGTCTCTATTCCTCTTCTTGCAGAGTAACTATATGCTTTATATAGTCTAATACCTAATAATGTCAGATATGAATACCATGTGGATCTCTTAAATCTCACACTGGAAGGCTGGCAAGATGGCTCAGTGGGTAAAGGCACTTGCCTTGCAAGCCTCCTGACCTGAGTTCAATCCCTAGAGCCCACATAAAGGTAGAAGGAGAGAAACAACTCTGTAAAATCGCCCTTTGATGTCCACATGTATACTGTGGCATGTTCCTCCCCTTCCTGGTCATGGATGTATACATGCACACAATGTTAATAAACTGGAAAAAAAAAAAAAAAAAACCAAAGACCTGGATGATCCTATACTCTTCTAGATTCCAGAGTCTTACTGGTTGTATTTTACAGATCAGGTTCCTGTCATACAGAGGGCTGTTATCAACATAGCTTTGCATTTTGCTATCTCAGGGACATGCACTTAATAGAAAAGGAGCTCTGTCGGGGCTTGTGTCCTGAGAGTAACTGAAGCAGAGCAGCTGGTGGAAACTGTTGAGACTTACCCATCACTCTCTTCTAAGGCTTCTGAGGCATCATTAAAGAGTGGATTCCATAAAGTGAATTCCCTAAACCTCTTTGTATTTCCTGTGCCCATATTGTACTAAAGCCAAGTCTCTGAAGTCTCCATATGTTTTCCCATGGGCCTCTCCAGAGAAGAATTAAATGCAACTACCTTAATTTCCAGGTACAACATTTGGGTCAGACCTACCTGGCTTGGGTGAGAGTGTCCAGATGTGCAGAGCAGCAAACACAAATGGCCCAGATCTCCTTACTGGCTTAGAGTGAGGTCTTGAGTATGATTTAAAGGTTATCAGCTGTCTAGAACTTAACACTATAAAGTTAGCATTTAGACTTCTCCCACGCAGATTCATATCCTGTCTTTTTATGATAGGGTGTTCCCAGTTAATGTTACTCTGTTGGGATATTTCCATGGCCTTCTTGTTCACTTTCCTACATCAGTCTTTGAGGTCGGTTTAACCTTTGAAACATGATGGTGTTTGAAAAGGCGACCATTTTCCTTTTAACACTTTGTCTCTAGCATCATATGACTTTTGTAATGATTTCTTGGTTTTTGTGACAGAATGGGACAGGGGACTCAAATGACTTCTGGCGGATTGAAGTTGTAAATAGAAAATTTGGGAACCGGATCAAGGTACTGAGAAGTCGAATTCGCCTCATCCATTTGGTCACAGGTTGTGTCCTGGGATCTTCAGGAAAGATTCTGCCTAAGTGGTATGTCCCTGGGGCCCTGATATCCTGAGCCAGCTCACTCTCTTTTAACACTCCATGGGTATACCAGAGGCTTCTGTTCCCCAGTGTTGAGTTCTCCCTTTTTTTTTCTTATTTGGTAGTATATGAAGAAGAACATTATGGTGCATAGAACTCCAACTTAGCTTTGCATTTTATGTGCCTTGATAGTTGGACATCTGTATGACTGCCTGGATGTTAAAAGTCTAGGCTGTGTCTTTTTATAAAGTGGAAACAATGTATGCTAAGTTACTGGTAAGATAGTTGTAGATTATGTACCTGCGAGGTTAAAAAAATAATGGCCGCTGACTTACAGAGAAGCTCCACAGATGTAAGAGTGGTGGGCATTGCTATACCGGGGGGTATTCCAAATCTTCTAGGACATGTGTGACTATTTTTCTGGCAGGGGCTGGGAGCAGTTGGAAGTTACCTGTACTCCATACCTAAAAGAAACCACTAACTCCATTTGGAACATAGAAGAACATATCAATCCCAAACGTGAGTTGAGGCCACTACCCCGCTGGCTCTGTCCTAGAAAACACCACTAGTGACCTCCTCCAAGACCGTTTCAGCCTCCTAGGCTCTGTTCCTGCATCATGGGCAGCTCCATGCCTTCTGTGCTTGCTGCGGATTAGTCCAATTGACCTGTGCCAAGTATTTCCTCTCCATACAAACAAGCAGACCCTTCACAGAAGGCCACAGTCACACTGATGTCCCAGTCTCTGCTTCCAGGCTCCTTTGATCTTCTCACTTCAGTGTTAGCTTCAACTCAAACAGTCTTTGGATTCATCTTCCCTCACCACACCACACCACACCCTGGCCATTCCCTTCTTCTTAATACCTGATGTAGACAAACTGGATTGATTGGTTGAACAATTCCTTATTAAATATGTCAGGATCCACATGGGTCCTGTGGATATATTGGTGAGTGAGACAAATCTGGTTCCTAGTCTCATACTAACAGGAGGCCAGCTTCTGGGTTAGTGCCACAGTGATGGGTGGTGGAGCCAAGAGCTGCCAGAGCACCAGGGAGGCCCTGTCTGTTTGTCTGCCATCCTTAGAGTGCACCTTAGAGAGCACCCAATGAGTGCTCAGCCTAAGTCCCATGAATGACCCTCCCTCCCTCCCTCCCGAGACGCTGCTCTGCTCAGCTTTATATGGAGACTGCACTTGTCTCTGTAGTGTAAGGCTATGGATGGCAAGGCTGTGGGTACTGAGAGGATAATGTGGCCAAGCCTTTCTCTTGTCATTTCCCCCTAGTGCCAAACATCAGCCTGGATGTGCTGCAGCCCAGTTTTCCTGAGATCTTGCTGGAGTCTCACATGGTCATGATCCGGGTACTGCGGCCCCTTCTTATTCCTTCTAAATCTAAACCTAAAGTTCTTAGTCAAGCTCTTGGGCACCCACAGATTTAGAACACAGAGCCGTAGCTCTGGTGTAGGTCCCTGCCCTGTTGTGGAGGATGTTGAAACTGTTCACCCACTGGTTTACTACATCTTTATGAGGATTTCTGGGATCGCAGGACAAGGTGGGGATTTGAAGAGGATATCAACAGCAGTGGTTGTAGTTTCATTTCTATTTCTGTGACAAACACCCTGATAAACTTCTGTCTTGATTAGGTTTTACTGCTATGAAGAGACACTGACCATGGCAACTCTTATAAAGGAAAACGTTTAACTGGGACTGGCTTACAGTTCAGAGGTTTAATTCGTTATCATCATGGCAGGAAGCATAGCAGCATGCAGGCAGACATGGTGCTGGAAAAGGAGCCAAGAGGTCTAATGTCTGGATTGGCAGGCAGCAGGAAGAGCAAGTGACACTGGGCCTGGCTTGAGTATCTGAAACCTCAAAGTTCACCCTCAGTGACACACTTCCTCCATCAAGGCCACACCCACTTCAACAAAACCACACCTCCTAATAGCGCCACTCCCTATGAGCCTATGGGGGTCATTTTCATTCAAATCATCACAAGCAAATTAGGGGAGAGGAGGGTTTATTTCACTTATAATCTCCTAGGTAACCTATCCATCACTGAGAGAAATGGAGGCAGAAACTTGAAAATCAGATCTGCTTGCTATTTCACACAGCATTACTTGTAACCATGGAGTGCACTCACAGCCAGCGTACAGGAGGATCCACAGAGCCTAACTGGCTCACAGGCCAGCAAATACTCAGCTTTCTTAGAGAGTTGAGAACCACGTGTCTAGGAATGGTACCACTCATGGTGAACTGAGCCCTCCTACATCAACTAATAAGATAATCTCCTACAGACATACCCACAGACCAGCAAGAGCTAGATAATTGGGTTGAGGCTCTCTTCCAAGGTGATTATGGGTTGTAATAAGTTGACAGTTGAAGCTAACCAGCACATCAGTGAACATTTATACAGTGTGTGTGTGTGTGTGTGTGTGTGTTATGGGAAGGTTATTGTCATTCCTACTTTACAGACAGGGAAACAAATCACAGAGATATTAAGGAACTTTTTAAAGGGCACATAGCCATGTATAAGGTAGATCCAGGCTTCAAAGGTAGGCTTTCCAGGTCATTGTCAGTTACCGTGACACTCCTGACACTCCTGAGGCAGTGCCTCTCATGACATTAGAACCAGTTGGAATGAGAAGTGGCTGTGGGTGTGTTTCTATGTGCCATACAGGCTTAGCCTCAAGCCCATTTCTGTGTTCCCTGGGAGGCATGGCTTATTCTTGACTAAGGATTTCTAAGACTCGCTGTTTGCCCCCTGTTGTTAGTAGCTAGCAGCAATCATAGCATCGAAAGTCTAAAGTAAGCTGAGAGGAAATCTTTAAATGGAGATTTTGCCCACAGATGGAATTTGCTTGTGTAAATGGAGGAGACATTGCTGCAGCCGATGTCTGGTGGAAGACCCCTTGCTCTTGTTGTGGGAACCTGAGTCCTACAGAAACGATGTTCAGACCACAGTGTCTCAGGCCACAGAGGTAGCCAGCTGTCAGCCACCCACAGAATTGCAAGGAGCTGTGGCAGTTATAAGTGTTCCTCTCTGAGGCAGTGTCAAGTAGACGACCTGGAAGTGATCATATAGGCAGGCCTCAGAAAACACAGTTGACTTACTCCATCAAATTAGACTTTTAAAACCCAGTGATTTGTCAGTTTTGCACATTGGAAGGTGATAAGTTGACATTAAACAATCTCTGGGTCACTACGTCTCTCACTCTGTGCTTGTAGCTGTCACTGTGGCCTGATGACATAGCTCTTTTGAATATATGTCTGTCACTCAGAGTATCAGTCTGGGTATGAATAGAATTTTAAGGCTAAAGTAAGTATAGAATTTCATTCCTTGTTTTGCCAAAAGGAAAAGACAAAACAAAACAACAACAACAAATAAAGGGTGTATAAGAGCTCTTAGTTTACCAGAATTAGAGAGAAATGAGAGACAGTGAATTCAGACTCTAGTCATGCAGATATTGGTGTATATGTTGCATCCATGTCTGCCTGCCTGCCTGTGAGTTGAGACTTGAATGGAGAAAGCTCATGGCCTGGTAAAGTGAAGTGGAATGGACCATCTAGATTTAGTTACACATACAGGCATGCTGAGTAAGAATCTGCCTCCTTTAATCTCTTGATTTGTAGAGATGCTATATTTCTCTTAAGATTGAGTAAAATTTCTATGAATTACTGAGTGCCTGGGTTTGGACTGAATTGGGCTGGTTTTAAGGGATTGGTTTCCCTCATCAATTACTCCCAGGACCAGAACACTCCATTCCTCATTGTAGGGCCCTTTAGATAGCCATAGTGATTGTGGAGGTTTGAATAAGAGTGGCACTATAGGATCATATATTTGAATGCTTAGTCACCAGAGAGTGGCACTATTTGAAAGAATTAAGGATTAAAAGGACTGCCGGGCAATGGTGGCGCACGCCTTTAATCCCAGCACTTGGGAGGTAGAGGCAGGCAGATTTCTGAGTTCGAAGTCAGCCTGGTCTACAGAGTGAGTGCCAGGACAGCCAGGGCTACACAGAGAAATCCTGTCTCGAAGAACCAAACCAAAACAAAACAAAAAACAAAAACAAAAAAACCCAAAGATTAAAAGGATTTGGATGTATGGCCTTGTGAGAAGTATGTCATTGGGGGGTGAGCTTTGAGGATCTATCTATCTATCTATCTATCTATCTATCTATCTATCTATCTATCTATCTATCTATCTATGGTTTTTCGAGACAGGGTTTATCTGTGTAGTCCTGGCTGTCCTGGAGCTCACTCTATAGACCAGGCTGGCCTCAAACTCAGGGATCCACCTGCCTCTGTCTTCAGATTAAAGCTTTGCACCACAATCAATCTCCTAGCTTAAGGCCTGTGAGGTTTTAAAAGTCTGTGCCAGACCTACTGGTTGGTTTCTTTCTCTCTTCCTCTTCCGCTTCCGCTTCCTCTTCCTCTTTCTCTCTTTTCCTTCCTTCCTTCCTTCCTCCCTTCCTTCCTTCCTTCCTTCCTTCCTTCCTTCCTTCCTTCCTTTCTTTCTTTCTTTCTTTTTCTCTTTTTCCTGTCTGTCTGTCTGTCTGTCTGTCTGTCTCTCAGCCTTCAAATCAGAATGTAGCTCTCAGCTACTGCTCCAGTGCCATCCATACATGCTGCCGTGCTCCCTGCCATGATAACAGACTAAGCCCCTGAAACTCAGCAAACCCCCAATGAAATGCTTTCTTTTGTAAGAGTTGCGGTGGTCATGGTGCCTTTTTGCAGCAATAGAACAATGACTAGGACAGTGATCCAGGGGATTTGCAGCCGGTCTTTTTGGGGACACACACCTCCACCCATTTTTAAGAGCAACCCATTGCCCATACTGAGACTTAAAAACTAAACTATACTCAAGTCCTTCCTTTGTTGAACTAGTCAGGCTCCTTGGTAGCAGGCCACTAAATAAGACCTTCTAGATTGTTTTTAGATAAACCAGTAACTCTCAGTTGAAGGTAGTTTTGCCTCTCCAGGGAAATCTAGCAATATATGAAGATTATTTTTTGCTAGCAGAGCTGAAAACTGAAGGGTAAGTACTTTATTGACCTTCCAGGGAGTAAATACCAAGTGATACACACAGGACAGCCCCACAGCAAAGTTGTCCAGCCCCAAACGTCAGCAGTGGCAAGGCTGTGAAACCTGACCTACACAGCAGCTAACTTGCTAGTTTTTGTTGGTATTGAGGATGGCTCAGGCCTGGGAGTGAGTGTCCAGGATCCTGGCTCTCTTTCTTCCTATGTCAGTTAAGGCCCAGTTTTGCTGTGTGAGACAAGTCACTGCGTATTCCTGGCTGGGTCCAAGCCCCTCAGACTAAACTGAGCACTGGACATGATTTCTCTCCTCAAAGAGACATATTCATGGAGGAGAAAATAAAAACAAACAAAATTTGTACTTCTCACAGATATTTATACATTCTATAAACAGTAATATAATATAGCTATTCTATTAAAATATTACAGAGGGCATTTAGAAAAATAATAATCTAAAGGCCTCCTCCAGGTAAAGGGTAATGAAAACCATTGAGACACTAAGCTAAAGTAACCTTTTCTGAGTCTCTGTTCCTCTGTGTGCAATTAAGTACTGATTCTATCCTCCTCCACACACCTTCTAACACTGGTCTTAGCCAAGCGGGCTGCTATTGGTAGGAGTGGAGGCTTGTTTGTCTGAAGAATTAAGGCAGTTATTGCAGGCAGTAGACAATGGCTGCAAATGGAAACCTGACTGTTCTGTGGCAGGGAGAGGAAGCACTGGGGTTTCTCCTGGTGCTTGCCTGGACATCAGATCATTATGCCTCATGCTTATATTAGCTGGTTAGACTCTCTTTCTTGACTAGCTTTTCTTTGCTGCCTTTTTGCAGGGAAATAATGGCCTCAAACCCAAGGACAATGAGTTCACATCCAAGCCCTGGCACTGGCCTATCAATTATCAGGTAGGGCCCAATTCTTGAGCTCTTCCAGGAAATAGCAACAAGAAAGAGACTGTGGGGCTGGAGTATGTATGGCAGGGGAGCCTCACCTAGAAGGGCTCACCCAGAAAGACTCTTTTCTGCCTGATTTTGACTCCTACTTCCTAGAGAATTCATGTAGTGTTCAGTCTGAGCCTCCTGTCCGGGCTGCTCATCTATGCAAGATGAGTATTATGTGTAATTGCCCTTCCCCTTGAATGGGGATGGTTGGGGATAAGCTGAGTCTTGGATCAGCGGGGTGTCCTTTGCTCCACAGGGCCTGCGCTTCTCAGGGGCCAATGACACAGACTTCCGAGTCTATCTGCTCGGCAACCCTGTGAGTATCCCAGCTCTGAGTGCGTAGGTCCCAGCACCTGCCTGCAGAAGCCGGTGTCCTCTCATCCCGAGCTCTCCTTCCATACAGGTGGTCTGGTGGCTGAACCTGGTGAGCATTGTCCTCTACCTCCTCTCGGGGAGCACCATTGCTGTTGCTATGCAGAGAGGGATACAGCTGCCTTCAGAGTTGCAAGGTCAGGGCCTGGGCTTCTCCTGTTCCATCCTTCCGCCTGGCTTGGGCCTGGACCCTGGGGAAGATCTGCCTGCTGTGGGCCTCCCTTACCTCTCCCACTGCGCACCTTTCTTCTCCTTTGCTTTGAAAGCCCATAGTCAAGAGGTGCTTTACACTGGGCTCAGCGTTTTGTATTCTTCCTAGTAGCCTGTAGCAGACTATAATCACCCCTTTCGGTGTATTAGGAAACCAGGCACAGTGAGACAAAAAGCTTGTCACACATCATATAGTCAGTGGTAATGTGCTAAGGCTCAAACCCCAGAAGCCTGCCATCAGGGCCTTCACTGTCACACTGTAGCCAGAGAAGTGCCCCTCCTCTCCTTATCTGGCCCCTTTGTTCCATGGCCCTATTCTCTAGTGGGGATAGAGAGCAGCTTCAGGCTGTGGCAGTGGTTGCCCTCCTGGTTACCTTGGCTGCTGGACATAGATGACACCTAGATAGCCCACAGACCCTTCTGCCGTTGCCAGCTCCCTGTCTGAACAGTCCTAGCTCCAGACACTCCTACCCAGCCTCCTTTCTGACCTTGATGCTGGGGAATGTCTCTGACAGCAAGGAAGTGGGAAGCAGAGACAGGAAGCAACTGTCTGTGGGTGTGTGTCTCCTGCCAGATGCCCACATCTGTTGTGGCTCCTGTTGGCATCCCTGCTAAACTGGATTCTGACCAGGGAGTCTGGAGACCCACTGCCTCCTCTCTTTCTAGTTGCCATGGGATTTGGGTAGTCCATGTGAGGGAAGGAGGGCCCAGTGAGATGATGTGACATGTTCAGAGTCACATACCAAGAAATGGAAGAGCTAGGCTGGAGCCCAGGCCCTGCCTCCACTGCCTCTTCATTGGGTTGTGCTGATTGGGCTGCACAGGGCTGACCAAGGTGCTGCTGCGAGGAGGTGGCCAGCTGCTCCTGGGATGGATGCTCCATTACTTCCCTTTCTTCCTGATGGGCCGGATCCTCTACTTCCACCACTACTTCCCAGCCATGCTCTTTTCCAGCATGTTGACAGGTCAGCACTGCTGCCTCCCTGCCCTGGGGGGATGATGCATGGGAGGCACAGTGGGAAAGAAGGAGGAAGCCACCCTGAGAAACTGGTCTGAGGGAGACCTCTGCTCTCTACTGTGGTGCCTCCTTCCTGTAGGATCCCCAGGGGCTGACCTGATAGGCTGGTACATGTCCCTGCTCTCCATAGGTATCCTATGGGATACTCTCCTGCGGCTCTGTGCCTGGGGCTTGGCCCCTTCTCCCCTGGGTAGGAGGATACATGCAGTGGGAATCCTGAGCCTGCTTCTGACAACTGCCTACAGGTATGTATCCCCTTACGTGACCCTCTAGTTTGATCTCTAGGTACATTTGAGCATCCCCAGGGTGCTCTTAAGGTCTTCTCATGGATGGGTCATGTCCCTGAGAGTTCTGAATCAGTTGGACCAAGGTGACCCTAATGTGTAGTCAGGTAGGACTAGCAAGGGCCTCAGTCCACTCTCCTAGCTGGTGGCTCCCAGCTTTGATACCACCCTAGCACATCTAGAAGGGTGCTTTCAAGTTACAGTGGCTCCTTTCTAAAACACCTGTCAGTGTGTGTGTGTGGGGGGGGGGGGATGGGAAGCACAAGGCTGCAGATACAGGGATGTGACTCAGAATTGCTGCAGAGACTGATATTTGTAAAGTCCTCCTTGCCTTGCCCTCTGGCAAGTCTCAGCCCCTGTCAAGAGTCCTTGGCCACTGTAGTGGGGCCTGTGGCCCATGAGCACATGCCTCGTGAAAAAGGTTAAATTTATGTGTTGGCACTCTGGGCCACATGTCCCATGGACAGACCTCTAAAAGGTTACCTCTCTTAGGCCTGTTGGGGAAAGCCCTTCCCTTCTGGTCATTCAGACAGTAATGTCACAGAGTACTGGGCTGCACAGATAGATGGATGGACAGACTGGGTTATGTTGGAGGAGCCTGTGTGATGGGCCCCAGCACAGGGACTTAGTGCTGTTCTAGGATGCTGACCACCTTTCTCTCACTCTCACAGCTTCTACCTCTTCCACCCTCTGGCTTATGGGATGGTTGGTCCCCTAGCCCAGGAACCTGAGAGTCCAATGGCAGGACTGAGGTGGCTGGAATCATGGGACTTTTGAGGCCACTGCCAGGACCCCAGTCTGGATCCGGGTTTTGTCCAGGGACACCCAGCTATGAAGCCAGATTCTGGACCCTTCTAGCTCCAAGGGAGCTGCCTGAGGAACCTAAAACATTCTGCTGCCCCCAAGACCAAACTCTGGGAAATAGTCCTGGACTTAACTAAACATTAAAAAGAGCCACAGCCCTGTCTACAGCACCTACACGGGGCACTTGACCTACAGCACTGCTCGGTGCCAGTTCCTGCGAGACACAAGGAAAGCAGGCATGAGTGTCAGAGGGTACATATACCCAGTCCCTTTGGAGTGTGTAGACCATGTAACTGTGGCAGCCAAGTGTCATAAATTCCAAGAAATGGTCCAAGGTTATCAGGGTATTTATTCTCTGGTATCTTTTCACATTGGATTTGGTCTCATTTAGGTTTATAAGAAAATTTTCTAATCTTCAGGAGGGTTGAGAATGCCACCCCACCCCTCATGGTGTTACAGAGGTACAACAGGTAGGACCATTAAACCTCTGCTGCCCTTTTTCTCACATACTGCCAGTGAGGCTAGCCAGTCACCCTGAGCTTCGGGGCTGGCCTTCTGCTA
The DNA here is from genome assembly GCF_900095145.1 of Mus pahari. NCBI lineage: Eukaryota > Metazoa > Chordata > Mammalia > Rodentia > Muridae > Mus > Mus pahari. The sequence continues at coordinate 82,280,215 of NC_034596.1, read as the reverse complement.
CTGCCCACAGTGTCTTCTATGGATACAGTGCTGCCTGGAGTGTGTACAGTGCACTGGGTGCCAGCCTATGGTTGGCCTTCCTTAGGTTTTTGGTCCCTGTTCTGTGAACCTACACCTTAGCTATGGTACCCAGTGTCTGTTTCTCACTGTCTGTCCCCTTTTCTTTGCGTCTGCCTAGCTCTGAGGACCAAGCCCTGCTGGCTTACAGAGCCGCTGAGTCAGAGCAAAGACCTGTGGGGCTAAGCATCTACTGAGATGCTGAGGAAAGGGGTGCTCAACCTGACTGGCTCATGCTTGGCGTTTCTTGCTTGGCATTCCTGTCTTCACACTTCTAGTCCTCCCTGATAATACCCTCTTTTGCTTTCTGGACATTTCCCTAACTTTCTGACACCACCTCATCATGTCTTTTCCCCAAAAATGCAGAGCACCTGAACATGCATGACAGCTTTTACTGTCTACCACTTAAGCTCAGAGCTGTACCTTCAATTTCCTTGCCCATAGGGAGTAAAAATTTTGTCAGAACTAAATCAACCCAAGTCCAGTCTCTGCCTACTTCCTTTCAGTTCAAAACAAAATATTTATTTGCTCCTAGAAGATTTTGGTATTTCAAGGCTTAATGATGAATTTGCCTCAGTCCATCTTCCCTCTACTGTAGCTCTTAATGACTCTGACAGGGTCAGAGTTCTTTAAAGCATCTCCAGGAGGTGGTTGCCACGGAGACTAGAAACTAGTCTCAGGGACAGGCTGTGCTACCTACAGAGTGGTGGAGAGGGAAGCTGCTGGGCTGTGCTTGGACGTTCAGCTGGAGCATCATTAATGCTAATAGAGGAAATGTAGCCCTGTCAAGAGCAAGGCAGAGTAGCTAATTAGATCTGAGACCCACTGACCATCCTCGCCCGCCCGTGGCTACAGCCTTTTGGCTCCCCTCCTGCCCCCACACCCCAGCAGGAAGTGCAGCTTGTGCACAAAGTCTGGGCTGCCTGCTTAATTGCATTTCTGGCAGGGACTGGGGAGCTCTGCTCTCATTGCCCTCCCCAGCCCTTGCCTGCAGGCCCAGGCAGGGCTGGTTTCTTCTGAGTCCAGTGGGGGTACCTACCACGTGGGTAGATTCTCCTGGAGAGGGGATACAGGAATCTGTGCTTGGCTTTTAACAAGGTAGCCCATGGGACATCTAGCAGGTGGTTAATTTTCTCTTATGCCTTATTTCTGGAGGCACTGTTAGAGGGAAGGAACCCTAGAGTAACCAGAGGGCAGCCTTTAGAGCCAGAGTAGGTAGCAGAGTTCCGTGGGCTCCTACATGTCCCTCCCTTTAATGTCACACTGAGGACAGAAGGGTCTCTTCTTATTTCCAAGTATGGGGGAAAAAGGTGCCCCCCACACAGTCCCTCTTCTTCCATACCCAAACTGGCAGATACTTCTATGGGACAAAGGCCACTTGGTCACATCACTAAGTGCTTGTTCTATTTGGAAGATGGAGGGGCAGTGGGCTCTAGGGTGCTGCTTTGCATGTGGGCTGCAGCCCTTGGGAACTGACAGAGATGTGGTCCATCTCAGCTGGCTGCTGAGGAGGAAGACGCACCAGGCAGCCTGACACAGCCAGGGTCTTGACCACCACACTTTGTCTTTTTTTTTAAGTTCCCGAGATGATCAGAGATCATTACTTCTGTAATAAATAACTCTTGTTTTCAACACCACATTGTTCTTGTGCTTGACTGGGTCTGACTTGTCCTTGACAAAAATGGCAAGCAGCAGCCATGGTATCTCATGGCTAGGGCCATTCTCATTCCAGCTGAGGCTCTGGCCAGGCAGAGCCTAATGCCAGGGGAATGTAGGCTCCCTGAGCATTTGCTTGCTTGGGAGTCAGTAGCTATTGTTTCCATTCCTTAACCAAAACCAGTTACAGCTGAGCCTGCTCTCTCTAGCTGAACTTTCCCAGACAGTATAGAAAGAACAAGGAAGCCATTTTCTCCCCTAATTCTGAGAGAGCTGTGTGGCCCAGCATGGTAGCACATTTCCGTTCCAGTTAACTGAGGGCCCCATCCTGGCATGGTCGTCTGTCAAGAGTACCAACTGCAAAGGACCCACCCTGTCCTGTTAGGGCATGGTCCTGAAAACCTGATTGGGATGATGCAAGTTTGAAGAAATAAACACCAGACTCACATACAGAAAAGCAGTGATCAGGTGAGCCATGTGAGTTATGATGGAGATGCACAGCTACTTGCCTGGAACCTCAGCATGCTTATTATAGATAGCATGGGGAGGAGTTAGCTAGTCTCAGCAGAGGCCTCTGTAAGGAAACAAACAGTTTCTGCCCACTGGAAGAGACATCTGAAGGAGAAGGCTGGGGCCCATGTTTCTGTACACCCTGTCAACATCCCACAGGTACCAGAGAAAGGCTTTGCCACATCCCATTTATCTGAGACATCGAGGCCCCTTTTGATAATATATATTCACTTGGTACTTCATCTGCTCCATCTGTTCATGGTTTCACCCCACTCCCCACTCCCCCACAGGATCTACAGACGGTGACTGCTGACTTAACATTGGATTAAAGGTTCAGAAGGATTCGTGCTTCTGTGAAATTGGGAGTCTTCTGGGCTACCTTGCATCCCCCCCCCCCCCCCAAGGACCATAAAGCAGGAGGGAGGCTGGGGAGGAAGACAGGTCATTCCTGTCATTCTAGAGGTAGAAGATGCCAGGGACAGGCAAGTCAGAAAGGAACTAAATTGTCTGTGAGTGGCAATAGCTTAGTAAATATCCTTTTGGGTTTTTTTGTTTTGTTTTGTTTTGTTTTTGTTTTTTGTCTTTTTGGATTTTGGGGTGGGTTTTTTGTTTGGGGTGTGTGTGTGTGTGTGTGTGTGTGTGTGTGTGTGTGTGTGTGTGTTGATTTGGTGTTTGCTTGCTTGCTTGTTTGAGACAGTTTCTCTGGAGCCCTGCCTGTCCTGGAACTTGTTCTGTAGACCAGACTGGCCTCAAACTCAGAAATCAGCCTGCTTCTGCCTCCCAAGTGCTGGGATTAAAGGCGTGTGCTACCAGCTGACCAGTTAACATCATTGATACATGTGACATTTAGTCCTCCTGAAGGCCTAAGGAAGATACTTTTCTTGTTTCCATTGTGCCCATGACAGATTACATTACTTAATGATCCACAATTAGATAATCAAGGGCAGGACTTGATGCAGAAGGGGGTCTTTGGAGCTCCTCCAGCCTGGAATATCCTGCAAGGGCTGGATGCTGAGAAGAGGCTAGGGCACAGCTGGGAAGCGTTGTAGTGCCTGATGTTTTACATGTTCTGCATTGTACATTCACAGCTTAGCTAGGACCCTGGCTTTCTGGGTTCCCCCAGGGGTACCCAGACAAGTGGAGGTAAATATTTAATAACAGATTTCCTGTGGGGACAAAACTAAGCTCCAGTTTGCCAGTTTCCATGGCGTGAACTTCCTCTGTGGCCTGTTTCAGGCTGCTTAGTTGATGTCCCTGAGTGAGAAGTTTGGAAGAGATTCATAGCCCAGTTCTCTAACGCTGCATGAGCTCTGACTCAGACCCAGTAACTCTGGCTCAGTCTGAACTATGGGCATGGCTGGTGGTTCTGGTCTGTTCATTTGGGGGAGGCAGTGGGTAAAGTAAGCCAGATGGTGAGAACCGAGGGCAAACTGGCTCCGCCTTTTTAAAAAACAAAACAAAACAAAACCAAACTCTGTGACTGGCCAGCTAACCTTGCCTCCCATTTCCTCATCTGTAAGATGAGACTATAAACAGCATCTCCTCCACAGGGCAGTTGGGAGGATACAGCTAATGGTCACAGTGTCTGGACACATGCCCAATCTGTTAGCTCTTTAAAGACATTAATGATACATTGACAGCTCTGACTAGAGAACACGTAAACTCTCCTAGATTTTAACGGATTGTGTATCCCACAGGGAGGACAGAACCTCTTCAGCCATTCAGAATAGAATCCAGACCATCAGTGGCTGGGGGACCTCACCCTGACTGCCTAGGCTAGGCCAGATCCTTAGCCTTTCCAAGGGGAGCAGAGATTAGAGCGCATCAACTCCTCTGTCACCTCTGGCTCGGAGCTGTGGGTTTGGGTTCTGGTCCTCCACATAGGGCATAGGTCCACTACTCCCATGAACTCTTCAAACCTCAGATGATGTTACTAGAAGACACCAGAAGGGTCCTGAGGGCTTCCAGGAAGTATAAGCTGGGCAGAGTGGAGGGTGCAAACCAGCCAAGCGCATTAAGAAAACACTATCCCTTTGTCCTCTTGCTTGGGGTCTTCTGACGTCATTAGGACACAGACTTTTTGCCAGGCTGCCCTAAAGCCTTACTTTCCTGCTGCAGTACAGGGACCAGAGATACAAAAGAGATGGAGAAGAGTCAAGTAAGTTGTGCTCAGATGTGATTCAGGAGAGGGTGAGTACATGCTCCCATGGGACTTGGTTGGAGCAAGGCAAAAGGCCTCCGGGCCTAGAAGCCGTGGACTGCGCACTCTACATCTAAGGGGTGTCCGAGGGATCACAGTCTGTTCCTAACTGAAAACCAAGGATGCTGATTTGTATCCATTCAATAAGGACTGTGGAGAGCTTGCCACTCAATCCCTTACAGTACATCTGAGGAAGCAGAAGAGACTCAAAGATAGTGAAAGATAAAGGGAGTGTGTCCCCCAAAGCCTGGGCCCCTGGAACTGGGCTGGGCCAAACAGTCATGCTTGAAAGACAACGACACAGCTAACTGAAAGGTGGCCAGCCGCACACTCTGAATGGCAAACACAGGACTCACCTGAACTACTTTTAGAAAATAGTGTTTTGTGTTTCTTACTCAATTGCTCCAGCTAATTTTCCAGGCTGGCCTCAAATTCAGAAATCCGCCTGCCTCTGCCTCCCGAGTGCTGGGATTAAAGGCATGTGCCACCATGCCCAGCCCTCCAGTTAATTTTCTTGGGAGGAGGTCGCTGTCTGGCTAGTGGAGCCTCAGAAATCCTACAATTTTCCAACTCTCGATGCTCCTATTACAGTCAGGTGGCCTCTTTTTTTTTTTTTGGAGACAGTTTCTCTACAGAACTCTGGCTGTCCTGAAATGCACTGAGACCTACCTGCCTCTGCCTCCCCAGTGATTAGACCACTACTCCAGCTGTGTGTGGTGTGTCTGTGTGTGTGTTCACACTTGCTGGAAGGACCCACTGGACTATCCCCAGCACCTCGTTTCTCTGTTTTGACTTTGGGGGATGGGGGTTTACTTGTTTTGGGTTCATATCACCATTTTCAGTAAGTCGTGCGATGGCAGAACATGACTGTTAACTCCATGAATGTGTACGCGGTGCATTACTAGTTACTGTCTGGGGGCTGAGGTGATCCAACAGACCTGAGATTGGAGCCCACATTCGGCTGGAGATGTTGTCTGTGGTTTGGCCTCTGTCCCTTAAACTGAGAGCTTTGGTGGACCCAAAGTTGTACAAGTACCCAGGGTTTGAGCAGAGGACAGACAGACCAGTTTGGTGACCTAGGTCCCTCTAGCTGAACTCTAGAGAAGACAGGAGACCATGAGCCCAGGAGATGGCAAGCCCCTGAGTTCTCCGGTGGCGAGATGGGACTCACCTTGATTGAACACTTGGCCTCCCAGTCTATCAGAAATAGGAAGTGATTATTTACTTAGTACTGGAGGGGAATGACACAATTTATGTAGCTCAGGCTGGTATTAATCCTTTCAATTTTCTGCCCCTCAAGGCTGAGATTACAGGCATGTGGCACAAGCCAGTCCAAAGAAGCAGTCATATCACTAGTTTTCAAGAGTAAAACAAGCCCATAGCTGCAGCAATTTCTGTTAGACTCTGAAGCCTGGACATTTCCCAGGCCTCCGGTAGTACCTTCCTAAGGCGGGTGCAGAGGGAGCGCGCAAGCCTCCCTGGGCCAGAGTGGGTGGGAGCCACCGTAGCTTTAATGGGCGGTTCTCTGGGAGCTTCGGGGTGCAGGGCGCAGCTGCCCAAGCGGGGGTCCCCCGGAAGCGCCCGAGGCCAAGCTGGCCGTGCGCATCCTCTGGGCTGGATCAGTAAAGGCGCGGTTGCTGGGCCCCACCCAACTAAATCATTGGGCCTGGAGCGGGGCTCTCCCGCGTCGCCGAGGAGATGGCGCTGCATGTGCGTTGACGGCGCCCACGCCTCGAGGGTCCCATCACTGCGTCCCGCGACTCTCCTGGGAGCGAGAGCATGGAGCGCCCGGAGTCAGAGCTGATCCGGCAGAGCTGGCGGGCGGTGAGCTGTAGCCCTCTGGAACATGGCACTGTCCTGTTCGCCAGGTGAGAGCTGCGGGGCTCTGGGATGTGAGTGAAGGGGAGCCTAGCTGTAGTGGGCTCGAGATTGCTTGGCTTGTGGAGGAGAAACTGGTGGAGGAGAAACTGCCCGCCTGCGGTGGTGCTCCTGAGAGAGGGGTGTGTGCTCAGCGACAGGTGGTGCTGTCCCATCTGCTCTTCCCGGATAGCAGTGGCTCCTATCTGAACTGATTGAAGTCCGATGGGGTTCTTTACCAGCACTCACAGTGTGGACAGGTGGATGCAATGCCCCCACTCTCCTCCCTTTGTTATCTCGGTGTCCTGTGGCTAGTAACTGCAGGGCCACTCACTGGAGCCAGCCGGCCGGTAGGAGGAAATGATTGACTCAAAGGGCCCGCTAGGGTATGCAGACACCTAGAACGGTAGAATGGACTCCCCGTTCCCACCCGTTCGAATGGAAGGAGACCATGTAGTCCTGGCCCAGGAGAGCTCAAGTCCCGCTTCCAGTAAGATGAGAAAGCACAGGCTTAGGACGGAAGCTCCAGGAGGGAGGCGGCAGGCATCCAGTCTCACCACGGGGGGGGGGNGAGAGAGAGAGAGAGAGAGAGAGAGAGAGAGAGAGAGAGAGAGAGAGAGAGAGAGAGAAACAACCGGCTCCACAGAAGGCGGACTAGTTTTCAGCCTCACCTCAGGCTGTCACCAAAGGGTTACACTCCCTCATCCCAGCTCCGTAGGCTAGCTCAAAACTTTCAAACAGGACTTTACAAAGCCTCTCCCAGATGGAAAGGGAATAAATTCAGTGACACAAAAGAGTTACACAAAAATGCAAGCGCTCCCCAACGAGGCTGAAGTTTTCTGGTTGTGCCAACTTTATTTTTCTAAACTCATTTTCCTGGATTCTGGTACCCACTGTGGCTTTACTGTGCAACTTAAGGCAGCTTGCTTAACAAACTCTCCTGAGCTTCTGTTTCCTCCTTTGAACCCACTGCTTAAATGTGTGTGGGGGGGGTGCTCAATCACAGTTAACCACATGTGAAATATTTAGTGCTCGGTAGTTCAAGGAGTGTGTTCTTGATGCTATTGCCCGTTTAAGCCACCTTAGATACAAGGACTTTGGGAAGTTTTGATCCAAAAGGGAAGTTTCCTCCTAGATTTTGGTTTGAGATGCCTACCTGTCTTAAACTCAGCCTTCAATTGTTTAGGGAAGAGCTACTGTCTGCCAGGTCATTTGAGAGTCTGGGGACATAAGTGTCCTCTGAAGAGTGCCCAGAGAAGGGAGGGGGCATTGACTAAGCTGGTAGTGCCAGGCTGTGGCTTTCCTTCTGCCAGCCAGGGTCTGCTGCGGTTGCCACTCACAGTGCTGATGACCTCTGCTCCTAACCCACAGGCTCTTCACCCTGGAACCCAGCCTGCTGCCTCTCTTCCAGTACAACGGCCGCCAGTTCTCTAGCCCTGAGGACTGTCTCTCCTCTCCAGAATTCCTGGACCACATTAGGAAGGTGAGGGAGGGAGAACTATGAGGTCTCAGATCTGCAGATCACTGTCTTTGTAAAGTAAGACTTGGGATTAGGCAAACACCGTCACACACACACACACACACACACACACACACACACACACACACACACTATGCCCTTTTCTCTGGGTTGTACCTGGCCTCCTCCCCATCTTGTCTTCGAGCCAACTGGACCCAGCCTAGTACGTTGCTCTCAGCCTTACCTTCTGGCTCCTATGAATTGTATTGGTAGATCTTGACCCCTTGGGGCTACCAGCCTGTGAAAACTAGGCTGGGCTCATGATCCTCACAGCACCTCAGTTTACCCTTGTTCCACACAGGCAATATTGTTCTGCAGGGATATCAAAGAATTTAAGATCCTCCAAAAGAGAAGGGCTTCATAGGTGGGATTTCAGTAGTGAAGTCAGCACATACCGAACACCTACTGTTTACAGACACTGGCTGTCTGCCACCCTCTGATCCTGGACATCAGTGCTCTGAAAGCCTTCCTTGTCGAGAAGACTGGGTGCTAGCTACCCCGTGGTAGTAAGCAGGTAGGACTGTGCTGGGCCCTCTGTGTCCTTGACAGGTGATGCTAGTGATTGATGCTGCAGTGACCAACGTGGAGGACCTGTCTTCATTGGAGGAGTACCTGACCAGCTTGGGCAGGAAGCATCGGGCAGTGGGAGTGAGGCTCAGCTCCTTCTCGGTGGGTAGTGGGGTACTTTCTCACTCCAGAGCTCCACTGGAGCTCTCTCCCAGTCCCAACCCATTGCCCCCTACCTCACGGCTGAGAGAAATACAGGGTTGTTGTAGTTACGTGCCCGCTATGTGACTGACTCTGACTTAACCTCTCTGAGCCTCAGAGTTCGCTTTAACGTGGCTTCTTTAAGAAGCATGAAGGCAGCTGGGTGGTGGTGGTGGTGGTAGCGGTGACAGCAGCTGCTTTAATCCCAGACAGATGAGCGTCTGAGTTCAAAACCAGCCTGGTCTTCAGAGTGAGTTCCAGGACAGTTAGGACACCCAGAGAGACCTTGTCTTGATAAAGAAAAACCAAACCAAACCGACAACCACCACCACCACCACCACCAAAAGGGACCATGAAGGCTTAGCAGCCCCTGGCATCAGTTGGTTTGGTCAGCCTTCCATAGGTATCAAACTACCCTGAAAGTCCTCCCTTAAAGCAGTTTCTGAGTTCTGGTGGCTGGGCTCAGCTGGGCAGATCTTTTTTCTCTGGAGTCTGGTTGGAGTCATGTTTGTGTTGAAATCAACTCCATCAGGGCTAGGATGTCTAAGGTGACCTGTGAGCTTTAAAACCTTCCTCATGCTAGCTAGGTCTCAGCAAACAAGGAGTGCTACTCGGGCTGCTAACGGGGAACATGAACCCCAGTGTTATAAAGCCTCTGCTGGCAATGCTGGCACTAATGTTCCCCTGGTCAGAGCTGGTCACAAAGGTGACGTGTGTCACAGACAGCATCCTACCTTAGTCCCCCTATATTCTAGACATGGCTTATGGGGAGCCCCTGCCTCGATAGTGCCTAACCCCACTGTGGGAAAGCTCTGTGAGGAGAGGGCGTGGATGGTCCTGATTGTCTCTCCATCTGGGCATTTATACAATGCCTAGTCCTTAGGGGATATTCAGTAATATATGCGGGATAAATAAACCTTGTTCGTAAGTCCTACTATGTGTAGCTGCTACACTAAGTGCTTTTAACAGAAGCCAGAGTTTTGTTTTCTGTTTGGCTCATGAATCAGCTAAGGCTTAGGAGGGGTAGGGTAAACTACTCCTGGTCATCCAGGCCACGAGTGTTGGTCATAATCTTGACTCACACCTAGCTGGCTCCACAGTAAAGGAGTTTTGATCTCATGACTGCTACCTTGCGATCAGGGAATCGGAGATCTGCGAGCACTGAGTTGGTTGAGCTAAGCAGACAGTTCCCAGACAATGCGTAATGGGCCCCCTCTCATGAGGTGGTCACAAGAATCCACTGTACGTTATTTTCACATTAAGAGGGAAAGGGGGGCACAGGGTGACACTCAGGGCCTGTTTAAGTAGCATGAGCCCTGCATGGGAGAGAAAAGAACCTGTGTCCCCTTACTGACATAGGGCTTCAGCTTTCTCACCTGTAGATGGAGTGATGCAGTCCTGCCTCCAGATGACTAGGTACCTCTTACTTCTGCAGACAGTAGGTGAGTCCCTGCTCTACATGCTGGAGAAGTGCCTGGGTCCCGCCTTTACACCAGCTACAAGGACCGCCTGGAGCCGACTCTACGGAGCTGTGGTGCAAGCCATGAGCCGAGGCTGGGATGGGGAGTAAGAGACGAGCCAGTGCTCCTATCTATGTCTGTCTGTTGATCTGCCTGTTGTAGTCTTAGCCTCTCCCCCAGGGTGTCTCGGCACCTTGGTCCTCATCCCCTTGGCCATCCTAGAGAGGTGATGGGAGAGGGCTCTGTCTCAGCTTCTGGTCAGCTACAGGAAGGTAGATTTCCTTCCCTCATCCCCATAGATGTACTGCTGCATGCCTGGTTAGCTCTCCCCAGGAGGCAGAACAGTTTTGGTAGTGAGGTGGCATGGGTCGTCTTCTCAGAGAAACTCACTGCCAAGGTGAGGGAAAAGTGACTAGGCTTCTAGAATTTTCCACCTTGCCTGCCCAGTCTCTCTGAAACTTCCCTGCCAAGCTGTTACTTTTTAACAATGAAGAGGACTTTTTAGTGTTTCTGGGGATCTCAGGAAAGGGGAGCATAGAAGATGGCGTTCTTCAGTGGCAATGGGCACCTTGGGGCTCAGCTGCTCAGACGCCCCATACAAAACCTTTTATGCTCTTGGTTTGGCATTTCTGATGGAAGCATCCCCAATATTCCTTTTGGGGAAACCTAACTGGCCAGCCAGAATGGAGAGGCCAGGAGAACAAGGAGGAGGAGTGACCTCATCCCACATGGCCCGGAATTCTGGGGCTCTTCCTGCCACCTTATTCTAGCAGGGCTGAATCCCGTCTCCCCACCCTCTTCTGCTCACCCACCGCTCTCCAGCTGTGGGCCCCTAACTCTGTGTTTAACACTTCAGGTGGACCCATGCCTGGACCGATGAGCAGGAGAGAATAGAGTGGGGAGGGCCCTTGTCCCCATCCCCAGCCACCCACACTTTCTTGCTCTGTGCTGTGGTTCTATAAACTCACAAGAAATAAACATGTTCTGTGTGCTGACCCTCCACGACTGGTCCTTCTGTAGGCCTTAGCCTGTTCCAGATGAAGCTACAAAGCACTGGGGCTCAGAACAAGATGGAGGCATAGGGTCAGCAGGCCCAAGGCCTGAGTGGGTGAGAAAGGAAGGGACTGGGAAGGGGAGGGCAGGGCAATGGTGGTCCAGGTCCAGTTCTTTTCTCTGGGCACACACCTGGATGAGCTTCCCTTGGAACAGGTGGGACAGGGGACAGTTCCAACCTGGAGTCTGTGTGGCTCTTGGGACCATTTCCACACCTGCCACACCGATCTCCAGATAGCCACATGTTCCTCGTGCTCAGACATTCTCCATTAATGCAGAGTTCACAGTGACCTCGAAGGTCACATGCTGAAAACCAGAAAATTGCCCTGGCCCTAAGTCACCAATTAGAGAAGGCTCCCGGTCCCCAGCATTACCCATTTAGAACTTACACGGGATATCACCTTCTCTTGTGTTTGTGCTTGGGTGGTCGGCGCTGCAGTTTGAATGGGCTAGTTTTGAATGCCTGTTGCTGAGTCTACAGAAACTATTATGATCTCTATGGGACCTTTAAAAAGTAGGATCTGATTTGTCATGTGGGCACTAAGGGGTGGGCCTTTGAAGGTGGGAGCCTGGTCCCTAGTTCTGGTCCCACCCTACCTGGTCACCACAATATGAAGAAGCACCACAACACATACCCATGGCCATGAACTCTGCCATGACGGTCTAAAATCCTCCCAAATCAGGGGATGGAATAACCTCTTTTCCCGTGTTGTTTTTTGTCAGAGTAACACAAAGATAATGAGCTATGACGGACACATAGCACGTATTCCTTGAGGGGAGTAGTCCATGGGTCTGGGGTGTGAGACCCCACAGGTCAGTGGCGACAGTGACAGCCTAGGACATGACAGAGCAACACAGTGTGAAAAATGACCATTGTCTGAGCATGTCGATTAGTTCCCTAGAGGCTCCAAGACTCCAGGAATGGACCTATAATTGGCCTGGGAACAGAGTCTTAGGGTAGCTGCCCTGGCTTGGGGCTTCTCAGTATGGATGGGTGGCAAGCTGGTGGCAGCTGGATTTTTGCATGCTCTCGGTTGGGCAGCTTTTCCTGTTCAGCCTGGATGGCAGGGATTGGAGGCAGCGGGGCTGCAGACATTGTTCAGCAGCCTGCTAGGAATATTGTATCCACTGTTACGCAGAAAGCATTTTCTCCAGCCAGCAGGCTGCAGCAGGGTGGGATATTATCCCCTCCCAACCCCACTGTCATATAACTTAATGACAGCTTAGACTCCATTATTTATGCTGGCCTAATGCTCCCAGGCATTCGATGCTCACACAGGTGACTGGTGTGACCAGCTTAGTAAAAAGACACCCTTCTCTGGCCCATGTCTTTAGCCACCATGTATATATAGGTGCTCTGCTTGAAATACACTACTATTCTGTGTGTGTGTGTGTGTGTGTGTGTGTGAGAGAGAGAGAGAGAGAGAGAGAGAGAGAGAGAGAGAGAGAACTATCCCTCCTCCTTCCTTCTTTAGCTTCCAGTCCTTTTTGGTTCCTTGGTTAGCAAACTTCTTCAAAAGAATAGCCTTCCAGCTACTGAGTGGGCCAGATTTTGTCTCCACTCTGTCTGCTCTGATTGAAGCCACCAGTGACTTCCATTTTGCTCCTTTCATCTCCTTGTAGACACTTCTCTCCTCCTTCTGTTGGCTCAGCTTCTGAGCCTCCTCCTCATCTGAGCTTGCTCCCTTTCCAGTCTTGGCCTTTTCCTTGCTTAAATATCATCCCAACTGCCCCTGAGGTTTAAAGGTTCCCAGCCCAACTTCCTTATCCACCAAGTGGTGTCTCAGATGCAGCATGAGCAAATGCAGCATGCTCCAGGCATCTCTTCCCAGTTTTTTTTTTTTTGGTTTTTCGAGACAGGGTTTCTCTGTGTAGCCCTGGTTGTCCTGGAACTCACTCTGTAGACCAGGCCGGCCTCGAACTCAGAAATCCGCCTGCCTCTGCCTCCTGAGTGCTGGGATTAAAGGCGTGTGCCACCACGCCCGGCTTTCTTCCTAGCCTTCTTTACCACCTATGTCACTACTGCCAAGTATTCTGGCTAACATCTTAGAGTTGTCCTGGCTTCTGGATTCCTCTCTGACCCGCCTCTCTCCACACATGAATCTTCAGCCCTGATGGTGGCACATTATACTACTTTTCTCTTTATTCTCAGCTCTGTCCTAGTTAAGTTACTATATCTCCTCCCACAGAGAGTCCCAGTTGGGATTTCTGCTCCCTGCGGTCCACAGTGGTCACTTCAGTACATGAGGGGGGCCTTGGTGATCTTGGAGCTGAGAAGGGGAAGGGAAGATACTGTTCTGTGGGTACAGAGATGAAAGGTAGTGAATATGGCTCGAGTGATGGCTGTACATTATGGTAAATGTATTTAACAGTGCCTAAGTGTATACTTAAAGAATGATTAAGATAGCAGGGTTTGGTGGCACACACTGGCAATCCTTGCGCTCAGAAGACCGAAGAGCTGAACTACAGAGCTGGACCAATTGGAAAATAAAAAATGGGAGCTGAAGGGGTCTGCAACCCTATAGGTGGAACAACAATATGAAATAACCAGCACCCCCAGAGCTCGTGTCTCTAGCTGCATATGTAGCAGAAGATGGTCTAGTCAGTCATCATTGGGAAGAGAGGCCCCTTGGTCTTGC